>NC_060121.1:136257724-136566369 GCF_021461395.2 Schistocerca americana
TGTTGGTCTGCTGTCGATTCTGATTAGAACAACCCGGTCACTGAACTGTTCACAGTAACACACCCTCTGCCCTACCTTCCTATTCATAACGAATCCTACACCTGTTATACCATTTTCTGCTGCTGTTGATATTACCCGATACTCATGTGACCAGAAACCCTTGTCTTCCTTCCACTTCACTTCACTGACCCATACTATATCGAGACTGAGCCTTTGCATTTCCCTTTTCAGATTTTCTAGTTTCCCTACCACGTTCAAGCTTCTGACATTCCACGCCCCGACTCGTAGAACGTTATCCTTTTGTTGATTATTCAATGGTAACCTCCCCCTTGGCAGTCCCCTCCCTGAGATCCGTATGGGGGTCTATTCCGGAATCTTTTGCCAATGGAGAGATCATCATGACACTTCTTCAATTACAGGCCACATGTCCTGTGGATACACGTTACGTGTCTTTAATGCAGTGGTTTCCATTACCTTATGCATCCTCATGTCGTTGATCATTGCTGATTCTTCCGCCTTTAGGAGCAATTTCCCACCCCTAGGACAAGAGAGTGCCCTGTACCTCTATCCGCTCCTCCACCCTCTTTGACAAGGCCGTTGGCAGAATGAGGCTGACTTCTTATGCCGGAAGTCTTCGGCCGCCAATGCTGTCTGAGTTTAAACCGCCTACGATCGATTCTACTTCTGACCTCCGCGGATGGGAGAGCGCATAATATATAGAACAAAATGAGATTGCGCGTATTTTTTTTTTTTTTTGCTTTTCCTTTTTGTTTCCTTTTCTTTACCCAGAATTTATATTTCCTTTTCTCATTCGCCGATGTATTAACATAATTTCATGATAATAGTGAATGTTACAAAAACACATGCAAATAAATAAATAAACAACAACGCCTTCCACTTCTGTCTCTCCCACTTCCCTAAGCACCACAGGCTCGGTGGTGGTGAGGGGGACACTGTGGCCAGGCTTCGGGTTTCGACACCTGGCCACTTTGCCCCCCCCCCCCCCCCCCCCCGAGCCCCCACCGATCCACTACCACCCCAAAAAATGGAAAACAAAACAAAAAATAAAGAATAAACAAAAAAGAATAAATGGAAAAAAAGGAATTAAAAAATCGTGTTCGGTCAGAGGGTTTAGCTACCCTCCGTAATAAATAACTGAGTAAACGGGCCAACGAACAAACTGAACGAGTGTCATCGGACGTCCGCCACGAGGAAATTCAACGAACAATATAGAACAAAATGAGATTTTTTTTTAAATATAAAAAAAGTGGTCAGCGCGACAGAATGTCAATTCTAAGGGCCCGGGTTCGGTTCCTGGCTGGGTCGGAGATTTTCTCTGCTCAGATACTGGGTGTTGTGTTGTCCTAATCATCATTTAATCCCCATCGACGTGCAAGTCGCCGAAGTGGCGTCAAATTGAAAGACTTGCACCCGGCGAACGGTCAACCCGACGGGAGGCCGTAGTCACACGACATTTACATTTATCGCACACACTCCATTTCCTGCGACAGCTTGGCTGTGGTTCGCATTGGAGGCTCACTTCGTGGCCTCTGGTACTTCTCTGCAGTCAGCTCAAAACCGCACAAACAATTTTACGGATGCCACCACTCATCACACAACTTGTAGGTCACACTCTTCACTAATATTCGTGAGACGCCTTGCTGGTGTACGAAGGATGAGGTGAACTGCACTGAGACTTAAATTAAGCTTAATAATTCATAATTTCGTTCACTTCCGTCAAGCATCGCACACGCTCCACTGGCTGTGACCGCACGGCTGCGGTTTCCATTGGAAGCTAATTCGCGGCCTCTGGAACTTCTCCAACAGTCAACTCAGACCGAGCAAACAATTTATAAGCATGCCACTACTCAACACACAGCATGTAGGTCACGCTCTTCGCTGGTGTTCGTCAGATGCTTTGCTGGTTTACGAAGGATGTGGTCAATTGCGCTGAGATTTAAATTAACTTAATACTTTATCATTTCGTTCACTTAGCTCGCAGCATTTCATATTTGAAGCGTCAATTAGGGCGGTTCACAAACAACAACTCAAGTACACATGTTATTCCAAAAACATTATCGTGGAAGTAGGGGCCAGGAGGTGCTGGTAAAGTAACACACACTGCTAAAGATATCTTTTTATTTTAAAAGACCTCAATAATTAATTTTTAAGTCTGGCATTTCTTTGAAAAAATAGTTTCGACACAATTTCAAATAGCTTGACAATTTTCATTATGAAAAGGAGATTACCAGGTATCACATTAACAACTTGCCAATAATGAGATTTTAACTTGACACCCACACCCACACATATATATATGACAACAGTAAAAAAACTCTTTTAAAAATAGCTCTATGTAAAGGATATTTCAAGGTTTGACGTTAACAATAAGATGTTAAACTTGTTATATCAGTAAGGGAACAATTCAAAAAAACTTTAATTAGCTAGCTTGTACTAAGCAAAAATAGATGTCTCTCGCCAATTACATAACTTATATTTGCTACAAGATAAATGTGAATAAGTCAGCACACAAACCTTCACATTAAAGGCAGTTCCCAAAAAAAATTTTCCTTAGCTCGGTGAGGGAGTGACACGTGTAAAGGGGCCCAAATCACAATAGGCGGAATAGTTATTGGTGGTCTACAGGGCCACAGCAGATCAGCCCCAAAACTTCCATTATAAGCCGCCACATCCCCGAGTTACCAAAAACCAGAAGATGTAGCAAGGGCGGTGCCTCCACAGACTCCGAGCCACATAGACCCGCGACACCGACCCTAAATCACCCAACCGAGGTGTGAATGAAACGGCCAGATCAAGAAGCAATTACCACATTCCCGCGGACAGGTAAACTAAAACTGTGGTGGGACGACCATAGCAAAACCACTGGTGAAGAAACTCACACACTTCACTAGAAGTACAAAGCCAGACCAAAAGGCGTTACATGCATTGACCAAAAAAGAATGGTGCATCGAGAATGGCCAGTTGCTAGCTGAAATATAGATCTGCCAATAAATATTCCAAAGGACGACTAATAGGTGAAATCTATTATTTACACTTCACTAGAACTTGAAAAACCTCCTCATATACATACACACACATATATATATATATAACTCTCTTACATAAAACAGTACTCCACTTCTCACAGTCCACCACAGCGCCGGGAACACGTCGCACTTCCAAATGCTGGTCAGAGCCAACTGCTGCAAGTGGCTTCAACGGCCGATAAGAAGACATACGGTCCCACACGCTGATCTCCTGCACCACGGCTTCTAAGCTTCATAAGCCACGTACACGCGGGTAATGCAGACTTAGCCCCTGACAGCCACGGGGGCGGTCAAAGCACGTGGCGAGCAGTTGACGACCCCCAACAACAGGGCCCCGCTCGCGCCACCAACCCTCTCGGTCACCGCCCAGTACGTACTCCTTGACCTAGATCGTCACGCGACCGTACACTTGCTCCACCTTCCGCCAGAGGGCGGTAGCGATCGAAACAGTGCGCCAAATCGAAAGCGCCACCGCGAAAACTAGACGCGAAGAGAAAGAGTCGTGTGAAGTTAGCACCCCTTTTTCGAGAAATATACATTTTTTTCACAGCTCTTGTTAGATGTGCCATAGTTCTAGAGTTCTTTCCACAAAATTTCAATAGTTCTGCAAAATGTAACGAAGAAAACAACAATACTCGAAAAAATTTTTGTATCGAAAATATTCTCTGACAATTTCCGCAAAATGTAAATAAGTACAAGAGTTCTGAGCACAGTTCTGAACAGAGCTCCAAGAGTTCTTTCGAAAATCCAAGTAACATTTTTTTGTGCAGCTAATAGTTTACGAGATAATTGCATGTTAATGAGAAAATCTTTTCACTTACTGTGAAGTTGGCACCCTTTTTTTCAGAAATGTATACTTTTTTCAGATTTCTTGATAGATATGCCATAGTTCTAGAGTTCCTTGTACAAAATTTCAATAGTTCTGCAGAATTTAGCGACAAAAACAATATTCGAAAAAATTTTCGTATCGAAAACATTCTTCGTCAATCTTCGCAAATTGTAAATAAGTACAACAGTTCTGAGCACAGTTCTGAACAGAACTCCAAGAGTTCTATCGAAAACCCAAGTAACATTTTTTTGTGCAGCTAATAGTTTACGAGATAATTGCAATTTAAGGAGAAAATCTTTTCACTTACTGTGAAGTTGGCACCCTTTTTTTCAGAAATGTATACTTTTTTCAGATTTCTTGATAGATATGGCATAGTTCTAGAGTTCTTTGTACAAAATTTCAATAGTACTGCAGAATTTAGCGACGAAAACAATGTTCGAAAAAATTTTCGTATCGAAAACATTCTTCGTCAATTTTCGCAAATTGTAAATAAGTACAACAGTTCTGAGCACAGTTCTGAACAGAACTCCAAGAGTTCTATCGAAAACCCAAGTAACATTTTTTTGTGCAGCTAATAGCTTACTAGTTAATTGCAATTTAAGGAGAAAATCTTTTCACTTACTGTGAAGTTGGCACCCTTTTTTTCACAAATGTATACTTTTTTCAGATTTCTTGATAGATATGGCATAGTTTTACAGTTCCTTGTACAAAATTTCGATAGTTCTGCAGAATTTAGCGACGGAAACAATATTCGAAAAAATTTTCGTATCGAAAACATTCTTCGTCAATTTTCGCAAATTGTAAATAAGTACAACAGTTCTGAGCACAGTTCTGAACAGAACTCCAAGAGTTCTATCGAAAACCCAAGTAACATTTTTTGTGCAGCTAATAGTTTACGAGATAATTGCAATTTAAGGAGAAAATCTTTTCACTTACTGTGAAGTTGGCACCCTTTTTTTCAGAAATGTATATTTCTTTCACAGTTATTGACAGGTATGCCATAGTTCTAGAGTTCTTTCTACAAAATTTCAACAGTTCTGCAGAATTTAGCGAAGAAAACAACAATACTCGAAAAAATTTTTCTATCGATAACATTTTTTGTCAATTTTCGCAAAAATTAAACTTGTACAACAGTTCTGAGGACAGTTCCGAACAGAACCCCAAGAGCTCTATCGAAAATCCTAATAACATTTTTCTATGGCGATAATAGTTTGTGATAAATTGATTTAATGTGGGACACACTTTCTCTACAGAAAATATAAATATATTCGTACAACAGTTCTTATGACAGTTCTGGACACCACGTGAAGAGTTCTATCGAAATTCCTAGTAGAATTTTTTTAGTGCAGGTAATAGGTTAAGAGGTAATTGCAACTTAATTAAGAACCCCATAAGAGCTCCTACTGTGAAGCTGGCACCCTTTTTTTCGGAAATATGTATATTTTTCAGAGTTCTTGATAGATAAGTCATAGTTATAGAGTTCTCTGTACAAAATTTCAATAGTTATGCAGAATTTAGCGAAGAAAACAACATTGTATAACAAAGCTGATTCAGGAACCCTTTCCTTCTGATACAGTTCTTACTGTTGCCACAATAAATCACTTGTGCATAGATTCCAACTGTACTGATCATTACAAAAATACAATCATTGACCAGCGGCGCACATTTCTTGCAGCGTTGTACAAAGTATTCGGCTTATCCGCTGTGAAAATACCACACTTAACACTATTTTAAAATTTACGGTGGATGGCTTCCGTTTATCTACAATGTCAGCATCTATCGAATTATCTTCATGCAAACGTGATGCCTGGATCACTCACTTCCCCTTTTTAGGTACGGAGGAAACTAGAGTTCAGTCTTGTGGAAGCCAAAAAAGGAAATTTGGGCAGCCCTTCTTTTACTGATAGCAAACTCTAGACAAACCTCCACGCTTGTCTTTCTTCATCATGCCAACAAAAGAAAAATTCTCCCTTCATAGCTCTATTATCATTCCAGTACTAGTAAACCAGTTGTCCGCTTTCACATTTCGACCTGACTGATATATAGGTTTACACAGTCACAGAACAACATCAAAATGTTTATTGCTCAGTTGGTAAATCCTTCTGGTTGCAACACAGCGTATATTTCCAAATTGTACAGGTAAAATACTTAAGAACGCACACTCAAGAATCCATACTCGTTTGTTTTGATTGATACATATTGGCAAAAACTGTACCTTCCACAGAATCCTTCCAGCTTCTTGTCTACTGTAACATTTTCTCCAAGGATGTAAGATTTGTGGTAGTTGCGTACAAACACAGTAAATATTTCCCGAATAGCTGTTAGCTTGTCTAATTGTCTCCTTTCATCACGAATAGCGCGACTGTAAAATCTAAGGCTCTCCAGAATAAATTTGAAACGTTTTATGTTCATTTGGAAGGTGAAATTTTTCAATGCCATCACCATCAGTTCCACACAGATATTCCAGGCTTTATCTGTTACTTTTGTTAACAACAATTAAAAACAAGAGACTGATGAAGGCTTTCAATTCAATATCATCTATTGATTTTACCCCTCTCTCACGCTGAAATGAGGCTTTGATGCTCTCAAAATTCTGATTGGAATACAAAACTACAATAGACAAATATCGTTATCTATGAGGTAATTACAGCATCACAAATGCTGCTTTGGCTGCACCTATTGGTACAGGTAAATTTCGAATAATATTATGCTCTTCGAACAATATGCTTTGGATTTCTTCAACATTATCTAGTACTTCCCACTAACAATAATAAAATTCCTATAAAATAACGCAACCAGGCGCAGTGTATTAATCTGAAATTTGACGTTCAGACAGCGGACACTGACTATTAAACAGTTAAAACAGAATTTAAGTGCAGTTTACATTCTGGATTAGCTTTTATGTACTACTTACTACGTTGATTAACAAATAAATTAATCGCTGAAATGAAATTCGAAAGGGCACAGTGGATAAAAACGAGCAATCGGCTCATATCTCATCAAGAAAGCATTAGCGTCGATACTGAATCATACAACATTGAAAGGCACACATGAAGTGTATATTTTTAGAATCAGGAAGAACCAGATGAATTTTATTACGTAAAACAGTAATTGTTTTGAGCTCTCATGACATCCAGGACCCACTAACAGCTAAAAATATGCCCAGGACCCTCATGGATGAAAGTTATGTGGTAACATCACCAGCCGCTAGGATACATAAAAACATGTGCTGTGTGTAACGAATAAATTTGAAATTGCTGTCGTTAATATTGTTGCAAACATTTGTTCTAGTTAGAAAGGAAGTGTGGAAGTTTGATGAGTTACACTACAGCGAGAGTTAAAAGTTTTTACAATGTATAGAAATGTAAGTATATTTACTGAATATATCGTACAAACGAACTAAGTAGTATGTTTAAATCCTAATTCAGTACATGACTGATAGAGGTGTTATAATGTTGAGGGGATACAGTATTAAAGTTAATAACAAGTTCGAAATTTGTAAATAAGAACCTCGTTTATTTGGTCCTCAGTAATCCGGATTTCCGGTTTATCCGGATTCATATTTTGTGTCCCTTGGTATTTTTCTCTTTTTTTCTTGTAACACGAAGATGTGTAGTCGGTGAGGTACATAGGCTGCTTATCACTAGGCCGCTAATTTAGTCTAGTACTGAGTGATGAGGAACTCGGAGTGTGTGAATGACATTGTTTCTCAAGTATTGTAGATTAATATAACGGTGTATTTGTTGTGGCGTAACAAGCTAGTTACGCCACACTGGGAAGGGAGCCGAAAGAAAGGCACGCGTACACACACGCCGACTGGCGTCAAGTCTGGAACAGGATACGTTATGACTGCTATCAAGAAAATACGTAGCTTTGGAATATACTTAACTTTTAATCACTCCTTGTGATACATCTCTCTTGACTATACAAATGAGACTCGTAAGATACATGCACTGTTACAATTGGCGCCTTGCTAGGTCGTAGCCATGGACTTAGCAGAAGGCTATTCTAACTGTCTCTCGGCAAATGAGAGGAAGGCTTCGTCCGTATTGTCGCTAGCAATGTCGTCCGTACAACTGGGGCGAGTGCTCGTCCGTATCTCGAGACCTGCCTTGTGGTGGCGCTCGGTCTGCGATCACACAGTGGCGACACGCGGGTCCGACATGTACTAAATGGACCGCGGCCGATTTAAGCTACCACCTAGCAAGTGTGGTGTCTGGGGGTGACACCACAGTATTAATGCCCATCAAGTAAGTTGCATAGTAACCACGCCAACAGCACTCCACCACAGCTCATTGTACCTCTGGTGCGATTCTCGACAGGTGTGACACCATCTGGTTAGTGGCGCGTGTGAATGTATCTGCTCTCTCAGCCATCTGTTTGTTTTGCACTGACGAGCCTTCTCTCCTTGAATCATCTAAGCGTGCACATCCCACGCTTCCACCTACAGTTACTACAGTCAGTCTTCAGAAGGTGTACTGGCATTTGTATAGTGCTGAACATTTAGCCTTTTTGTATTTAGTAGAATATACATCCGGATTTTCGATTTTCGGTTTTCCAAACTAAAAGTGAGAATTTACGATCGTCCTCATAGCTGTACTTCCAGCAATACCTCATCTCCTGCGTTCCCAATTTCGTAGAAGTTGTCCTACGAAAATTGCAGAAGCACTCTTGGACGAAAGGATATTGTGACGATATTCTTTCGTCACAGCCTGGGGTTAGAGACCCGGTCCGGCACACAGTTTTTATCTGCCAGTAAGTTTCACATCGGCGCACACCCACTGCAGAGTGAACACACAATCTATTTCATAATCTACTGGCACCATAAAAATGTTATGAGGGTTTTTAAAAGAACTCTTTCGGTGCTATCCAGAACTGTCAGCAAAAGGGTTGTGCCAATTTATTATAATGTAGACCAAGTGGGTCTCTCGAAAATGCTATTATCTCATTAACTGTTATCCCCACAAAAAATGTTATTACAGTTGTCGGTAGAACTCTTAGGGTCGTATTAAGAAATGCCATCAGATCTTTTGTACGAATTTATTGCTTTTACATGACAAAAGTGAGTCCCACATTAATTATCTCATATAATGTCATCGTCACAAATAATGTTATTATAGTTTTTGGTAGAACTCTGTGGGTGATATTCAGAACTGTCATCAGAACTATTCTACGAATTTTGCTGTATTAGATAAAGTGAGTATCAGATTAAAACTAATATTGTATAAACTATTATCGCCACCAAAATGCTCTTATCATTTTCAATGCAACTCTTCCGGTGCTATCCAGAACTGCCAACAGAACTGTTATACAAATTTATTTTTTCCAAACTGACAAATAATTTTTTACCATACCAAAATTTTGCCGAGTTATTGTTTTCTTCCCGAAATTCTGTAGAACATTCGTGTTTTGAGCAGGGAAATCTAGAAGTATTGCATATATATCAAGAACTGTGAAAAAAATTTATATTTATCGTAAAAGGGGTTCAAACTTCACGGGAAATGCTCATAAGCATTCCTTAATAAAGGCAGTTACTACGTAAACAATTACCTGCACAGAATATGTTACTAGTATTTTCGATAGAACTCTTACAGTGCTATCCAGAGCTGGCATCAGAGCATACGAACAGACATAACTTTTTTTTTTTAGTAAGAGTGCCCCACAATTAATCAATTACCATACAAACTTTATAACCACAAAAAATGTTATTATGATTATCGATAGAAGTCTTGATGTGTTAACCTGAACTGTTCATCAAAACTGTTGAACGAATTTACTTTTTCTGTGGAGAAAGTGGGTCTAACATCAAAGCAGTTACCGTATAAACTATCATCGCCACAAAAAGATATTATTAGGATTTTCGATAGAGCTCTTGGTGTTCTGTTCAGAACTGTTGTACGAATTTACTTTTTGCGAAAATTGACAAAGAATGTATTCGATAAGAAAATTTTTTCGAGTATTGTTGTTTTTCTCGCTAAATTCTGCAGGACTATTCAAATTTTGTACAAATAACTCTAGAACTATGACATTTCTATCAAGAACTCTGAAAAAATATATATTTCTGAAGAAAAGGATTCCAACTTCACAGTAAGTGAAGAGTTTCCCTCCTTAAATTGCAATTATCTCGTAACGTGTTAGCTGCACAAAAAATTGTAATTAGGATATTCGATAGAACTATTGGGGTTCTGTTCAGAACTGCCCTCAGAACTGTTGTAAGAATTTACTTTTTGCGAAAATTTATAACGAATGTTTGCTATTCGAATTTTTTTGAGTATTGCTGTTTTCTTCGTTAAATTCTGCAGAACTATTCAAATTTTGTACAAAGAACTCTAGAACTATGGCATACCTGTCAAGAACTGTGAAAGAAATATACATTTATGAAAAAAAGGGTGCCAACTTCACAGTAAGTGAAAAGATTTTCTTCTTAAATTGCAATTATCTCGTAAGCTGTTAGCTGCACAAAAAAATGTTACTTGGGTTTTCGATAGAACTCTTGGAGTTCTGTTCAGAACTGTGCTCAGAACTGTTGTACTTATTTACAATTTGCGAAAATTGACGAAGAATATTTTCGATACGAAAATTTTTTCGAATATTGTTTTCGTCGCTAAATTCTGCAGAACTATTGAAATTTTGTACAAAGAACTCTAGAACTATGGCATATCTATCAAGAAATCTGAAAAAAGTATATACTTGTGAAAAAAGGGTGCCAACTTTACAGTAAGTGAAAAGATTTTCTCCTTAAATTGCAATTATCTAGTAAGCTATTAGCTGCACAAAAAAATGTTACTTGGGTTTTCGATAGAACTCTTGGAGTTCTGTTCAGAACTGTGCTCAGAACTGTTGTACTTATTTACAATTTGCGAAAATTGACGAAGAATGTTTTCGATACGAAAATTTTTTCGAATTTTGTTTTCGTCGCTAAATTCTGCAGAACTATTGAAATTTTGTACAAAGAACTCTAGAACTATGGCATATCTATCAAGAACTCTGAAAAAAATATATATTTCTGAAAAAAAGGGTGCCAACTTCACAGTAAGTGAAAAGATTTTCTCATTAACATGCAATTATCTCGTAAACTATTAGCTGCACAAAAAAATGTTACTTGGATTTTCGAAAGAACTCTTGGAGCTCTGATCAGAAATGTGCTCAGAACTCTTGTATTTATTTACATTTTGCGGAAACTGCCAAAGAACATTTTCGATACGAAAATTTTTTAGAGTATTGTTGTTTTAGTCACTAAATTCTGCTGAACTATTGAAATTTTGTACAGAGAACTCTAGAACTATGACTTATCTATCAAGAGCTCTGAAAAAAATATATATTTCTGAAAAAAAGTGTGCCAACTTCACACGACTAAGAGAAAGCACTCAACCTGGTGCGCTTTTCGAAGAGCTGGACACGACTACGGCTCAATATTATTCTTTTTTTCATATATACGCTGTCGCCGCACGCTATCCATTCAACCAGTCTCAATCATATTATGATCGAAAATAATTAGTTATAACAATGACCTTCTAATTTAAGCTCTAAAGCTACTCATACACACCATAAGCAATTTGCTTAAAAATACTATAATTTAAGGTGCGACACGTAAATAATCATTATTGGACCAGTAAATATATTTAAATCGTGACATCTCAGGCTTATCATATTGGTAGAGAAGTGCCCGGTAACTTTACTGCAACAAAACGTATTGCTGCCACTAGCAGCAAATGAAAGCAAGCGGTTTCCAGGAAGAGCATTGGCATGATGGTAACGGTACAAAGCTTGATTTCCTCAAAAAGTTTTATTTCTTTCTTTTATAATTCTGTGCCCTTCAATGCATTCCTAAACTGAAGCGCCAAAGAAGCTGGTATAGGCATGTGCATTCAAATACAGACATGTCTAAACAGGCAGAATACGGCCATGCGCGGTCTACAACGACTATAAAAGACAACAAATGCCGGCGCAGTTGTTTGAACGGTTACTGCTGCTACAATGGCAGGTTATAGAGATTTAAGTGAGTCTGAACGTGGTGTTATAGTCGGCGCACGAGCGATGGGACACGGCACCTCCAAGGTAGCGATGAAGTGGGGATTTTCCCGTTCGACCATTTCACGAGTGTACAGTGATATCGGGAATCCGGTAAAACAACAAATCTCCGACATCGCTGCGGCCGGAAAAAGATCCTGCAAGAACGGAGTCAACGACGACTGAAGAGAATCGTTCAAAGTGACAGAAGTACAACCCTTCCGCAAATTGCTACGGATTTCAATGCTGGGCCATTAACAAGTGTCAGCGTGCGAACCATTCAACGAAACATCATTGATATGGGCTTTCGGAGCCGAAGGCCCACTCGTGTACCCTTGACGACTGCACGACACAAAGCTTTACACCTCGCCAGGGCCCGTCAATACCAACATTGGACTGCTGATGACTGAAAACATGTTGCCTGGTCGGCCGAGTCTCAAACTGCATTGAGCGGATGGACGTGTACGGATATGGACACAACCTCATGAATCCATGGACACAGCATGTCAGCAAGGGACTCTTCAAGCTGGTGGAGACTCAGTAACGGTGTGGGGCGTGTGCATATGGAGTGATATGGGCCCCCTGATACGTCTAGATACGACTCTGACAGGTGACACATACGTAAGCATCATGTGTGATCACCTGCATCCATTCATGCCCATCGTGTATTCCAACGGACAATGCGACACCCCACACGTCCAGAATTGCTACAGAGTGGCTCTTCTGAGTTACTTCCGCTGGCCACCAAACTCCCCAGACATGAACATTATTGAGCATATCTGGGAAGCCTTGCAACGTGCTGTTGAGATCTCCACCCCCTCATACTTTTACGGATCCATGGACAGCCCTGCAGGATTCATGGTGTTCCCTCCAGCACTACTTCAGACATTAGGCGAATCCATGCCACGTCTTGTTGAGGCACTTTTGCGTGCTCGCGGGGGCCCTAAACGATATTAGGCAGGTGTACCAATTACTTTGGCTCTTCAGTGTAATATGTAATACCTCTGAGGGAGCGTTATGGTTGCTGAATATACTTCTAAGAAACTCTCTGGGCCGGCTGATTTTGTACGGACGACGTGTAAGGAAGTAAACAGAAATGGTCCACTGTCGCTGCAAAATAACAATTTTATTATAAATTCTCCTCTGTTTTACAATCATATTTCTTTTCGTTAGCTGACCAAAAACAGTAGTAAAATTAGTAGAAGGGTGACCCCCCGTATAATATCTTTTTATTGTAATGTAGTTTAAGTTCGTACTAAATATTTTGTATCGTCGGTACCAGTCCGGTGAAGCCGCTCATTTCTAAACGTAAAAAGTATGGATTAATAATAAACAATTTAGTCGAGACGCCGTTTTGGAATTTACCTGTTGTTGTTGTTGCTATTAACCGTTACTACAAATACATATGCTTCGACAAACGACAGAGAATTAAGTCATACATCGGATTTTTCTCATGTGTTCGTCACAAGAAAACAGCAAAAACAGTTTCTCTCGATATACATTAAATTACGCAGATGACGAACTGATCGAGGCTAACTTTCACGGGATTTCAGTAAATTCTAAAAAAATAATAGGAATAATAATAATAATAATAATATTAACTAATCGATTATTGTCCCTTTCCGAAGATGTGTATGAGATATTACAACGTTTTACCTATCTTTCATACATGGACAGATATAAACAAATGCAGAAGTAGGATGTACCTGGTTCACTTGGAACCCCTGCATATCGCAAAACTATCTTGTTCTCTGTATTAGGATACTACACAGCATAAATTTCACTGAACATTAACCATACTCCACCTCTAAGAAGCAACTTAGTCAATGATATATATATATATATATATATATATATATATATATATATATATATATATACCCTAGCCGAGCCTCAGGTACAGGGCGGGTCGCAGGTGGCGGATAGCGAACGATCCATCAGATATGGTGGACAGCTGCGAATAAGGGGAAACCCAAATAAGCAGTCCCGGACCGAGGCGGCAGCATCACGAGGGTGTGGGAGGGTGACTTTTGGCAAGGGTCACACTCATTCAAAAACCACAGAACCCGAAGACGTTGCTGTGTCATGGCGAGTAAGTGCCGCCATTACAATAAGCACTGTCAACACCCAAATCCAGGACGCGTCTGAAGTGGGAACCATCGGCATCCTGGTCAGCGACTGTTCACACAATGTGCGGCTGGTCATAATGCGCCAGGAACTAACAATCCCTGGTTCTAAACACCCAGTGGAAACACTGGACCAACTTGATTACAAGCAAGTATGACTCGTGCAAGTAATAACAAAATTACCCCAGGTGGTAACCAATCCACCCATCAACAGATGACAACCAGGAATTCGGATTCTGGGGAACCTGGACTTACACGATTACATCAGAGAAAGTCGGAGCTCTCTGGCAAACTTCCACGTAAAACACCTACATACATTGGAACCTTTAACATAAATACATTAATCCAACCAGGAAAACTTCTAAACCTTACAACAGAACTTGAAAAGCAAAAGATAGTAATACTAGCTTTACAGGAGACACGTTTTACAGATGAAGAAACATCAGATTATGGCAACTATCGCATCTTTAAGAGCAAGACGGATAAACGAATCGGAAGAGGAGCCCCCCATCTCGGGATGGCGTTTATCATACACAAGAGCGTGCTCAGCTCCATCAAGGAAGTTACTCCCGTAAATAATAGGATAATGACGATGCGCTTACAATGTGCCAACAAAACATACACAATGGTTAATGTTCATGCTCCCACAAACGGAGACAACAAGAAAAACCCCATAGAAACAGAAAAGTTCTGGGAAAATTTGGAGAATATAATGGCCAAGATTCCAAAAGATGATACAAAAGTTCTACTCGGCGATTTTAATGCCCAAATTGGTAGAGAGAAAGTCCACCAAAAAAACCGTAGGCAAATATCCTGCACATAAATTTACCAATAAAAATGGTACAAGGCTCGTCGAACTATGTAAGCAGAATAACCTGAAGATAATGTCAACATCTCTAAGAAAATGTCCAAGAAAACAAAAGACATGGAGATCTCCTATACAACAAATTGGCGAGTTTCAAATAGATCACGTGGCGATTTCATACCCAGTACAAAAAGAAATTTACGACGTCCAAGTACGCAGAGGAGCAAACATTGATTCAGACCATTACCTAACTAGAATTAAAATCAAGTTTACAGCACGAAGAAGTCATCAGAAGAAAACAGAAATACAGAAATATGACACCAAGAAGATTAAAGAATCTAAAGTAAAAGAAGAATGGGAGAAGGAAAAGGCAAACACATGGGAAGAATTTCATTCTAAAATCACGCGAATAGCTAAGGAAACTATTTCCTTGAAAAAGATATTCAAACACCCTTGGTGGGATTCAGACTGTGAAAATGCATTGGAAAGGAGAAAAAAGGCATTTCAAGAATATAACAGTAAAAAATCACAAGAAAGTCTACATTTATTTAACGAGGTTAGAAAACAGGTTTCAAAATCTATTAGGCAAGCAAAAAGGAAGTACACAAAGGCACAACTGGATGCCATAGAAGAAAATTTCCAAAACTATAATACAAGAGACTTCTATAGAACTTTCGCAGATAAAATACGAGGATAGATCCCTCAAAATTTATGTTTCAGAAAACCAGATGGTAAATTAGCCCTAACAAACCAGGAAAACTGTCAAGTATTGGCTCAATATTTTTCTAACCTACTAAATTGCTCAGAACCTTGTTTAAGGTTTCCCAAAGAAATCAGTGCCAACGCTCAACCGGATTCATTACAACCAACACAGGAAGAAATCAAATGTCACATTAAAAACTTAAAAAATGATAGAAGATGGCATTGTTGCAGAGCTATTAAAAAACCTAGGACCAAAGACGTTGCAAGAGCTCACAAAAATAATAACAAAAATATGGGAAACAGAAAAATTACCAGAGGATTGGAAATGTGCCCTTATTCACCCGTTACATAAAAAAGGAGACAGAACAAATGTCAATAACTACAGGGGAATCTCACTTTTACAAGTCACCTACAAAATTCTCTCAACATGCCTGCTGAAAAGAACACAAGAGCAGCTGGAACGCCAAATTGGTGATTATCAAGCAGGCTTCCGCCCCGGTCGCTCATGCATAGAACAAATATTTAATTTAAAGACAATATTAAAACACAAAGCAATTAGAAATGCCTCCATAATTTGTACATTTGTAGATTTTAAGAAAGCCTATGACTCAATTGACCGGAAATCTTTGTTTAGCACTTTAGAGGAACTTGGACTTGACTCCAAAACACTAAGGCTTATCAAAGAATCACTGACAGACACTGTATCTAAAGTTAAATTCAGGGGAGAAATCTCTGAACCTTTTCTCATAAAAACTGGAGTACGTCAAGGTGACGGGGTATCTCCACTTCTGTTTAATATAGTCCTGGATAAAGTCATTAAGGAATGGGAAAAAGAATTAAAAAATCAATCCTACTGGAAACCAATCCATCTTGGTAGAACCAAAGACAACGTGGAGATATCTTGTTTAGCATTCGCGGACGACTTGGCCAGACTTGCAGATGATGAAGAAATCGCCACCAAACAAATAGAGATCCTTAAGGAATGCGCGGATAAAGTAGGTTTACAAATTTCGTTTCAAAAGACAGAATTTTTCTGTACGAAATTCCATATACACAGTTTGAACACAAAATATGGAAAAATAAATAGAGTAAAACATTTTAAATACCTAGGTGAAATTTTGGAGCCAACCGGAGGAGAGAAAGTTGCACAGAAGATCAGACAACAGAAAATGAAGAGAGCATATGGTATGACACATGAAATATACAATAAAAAATGCATCTCCTCGAACACAAAAATCAGACACTACTGCGCAGTAATTAAGCCAGCAGCACTATATGCTAGTGAAACGCTCACACTCCACACAAAATGTGATTTAGAAAAAATACTAAAAGAAGAACGCAAAATTATGAGAAAGATTTTAGGTCCAATATTAACAGAAGAAGGATACCGGATACAATCAAGAAGAACCACAGAAACTATATCAAACGTGGCAGCAGACATAAGAAGGCGAAGATTAAAATTTTATGGACATGTCACTAGACTTCCCCCCACACGACTCACCAACAGAATTCTCACTTACATAGAAAAAGTCAAATCAACAACACCATGGATTAGCCAAGTAAAATTAGATTTACAAAAAGCAAATATTGAACTTAAAGATGTCAAAGATAGAAAAACTTTTAGAAATAAGGTGGAAAAGTGGATTGTATTGTCGGAGAAGGAAGCACTAAAGAGACCAGGAACAAAATGGACAGAAGAAAGAAAAAGAAAACATGGAGAACGAATGAAAGAAGTATGGAAGAAACGACGTCAGAAAGCTTTGCGTGATCCTTCTGGGTCCATTCGCGATAAGTAAGTATATATATATATATATATATATATATATATATATATATATATATATATATATATATCACTTTTCGACAAATATGACTGATTGAACAGATACTGCAAAAACGTCATTTACCGAATTTCAGACAACGAATGGTCATCAAACGCGATGGCAAGTGGAATCAATTTCCAGCATGTCTCTTCGAGGTCAAAGGGTACAATTTCAGGATAACCGTCATTTCGTGTGGTGCAGGCTGATCGGTCTGAGAAATGGGTTCGTTCTACCATGACATTTCGACTCGTAGGCCTACAGGGCATGCTACTAACGCAGTGATACAGACGACAACGAGCGATGACGGGACCACGCAATTTGTCCAAAATGTGGTATGGGCTCCATACTATCCATATGGCCATCGAAAGGAAAGTTTCGCCTTTCAAAATTGTTCAGTTGATACCAACCGAAAGCAACAGTTCAAGAAGCATATCGCTTACATAGAAATCTATTTACACAAAGCTATTTTTTTCTTTTATAAATAAAGCAGGTTTCTTCATATGTATTAGGCTGGATTACAACCTGAACCACTTGACTGCAATTAAAATTTAAGCGTAACACAGATAAGGTTCAGTTTTAATAATGAGTTCGAAATTATCACTTTGTCCATGTTTACTAAGATCAGTTCCTCTTCGCTGAGTAATCAAGCAATCAGTATTGTTATCAAGAATGTTTAATAAAGACAAGTTCAGTTTAAAAGTTCTTAAATATTTACCATGACTGTACTTGTATAAAAACACTTTGTTTCACGGTGCATTGCACTGAGCAGGTTATTAAATTAATTTGCGTAAAACCGTTGATCGGCCCCTGCATAGTTGTGACTGAGCTACCATGTGATAGCAATTATTACTGTACTACGTATTCATATCTATGTGTGTATGTCTGAATGCGGAATTGGTGTGCTGATACTTTTATGTGCGTGAATACGTTTCTTCCCAACGCATATGCTATTTTCGGTGTGACGTGATTATCTTGGTTTTGTGAATTGGCTTTGTTGCCATTTAGCTTCATATTACAGTGCTGAGTGACACATTTTCAGAGTCTACTGTGTTTCATCGTGTATTAAAGTGCTTCTAAATCTACTTGTATTTAGTTTGGAGAGGAGCTCTTACATTTCCATTGTATTCAGTTTGTGACGTTACACTGTAGTGTTAACTATTTTTCAGCATAAAAGTTAGTATCAGATTTGATGCTTTAGGAAATTTTAGGCCTGTGGCTGTTTGACATGATGATCTGTCGCTAAAGGAAGCCTGCCTGTTATAGAGACTTAGGGACGGTAAGAGCAAGCAACGTTACAAATAAACCTAGAAGAGAGAGGAAGATATCTAGAAACTTCCACTCAATGGTATCAGGTAAATGGTTCTCTTTTTGGCGGGGTGTCATCAGTCTTTTTACTGGTTTTACGCGGTCCGCCACGAATTCTTCTCCTGTGCCAGCCTCAGCATCTTAGAGTAGCACTTGCGACAACGCCCCTACTTATTTGTTGGATATATTGCATCACAAGCTGCGACATTGTCGCGAATAAAATAGTAGCATGTATATACAATAAGCTTCCTTTAATTTGTGGTCACAAACTTTTGTTAACAGATTACCGGTTTCGGTCTATAACGACCATTATCAGATCTGTTCTATAAAAACACAGTCCTAGTGTACTGCAGCCATAGTGGCATCGTCAAAAGTTCAATGCTGCTGGTGCTGATTTTGCATTTAACTTTTGACGATGCCACTATGGCTGCAGTGCATTAGGACTTTGTTTTTATAAAAGAGATCTGATGATGGTCATTATAGACCGAAACCGGTAATCTGTTAACAAAAGTTTGTGACCATAGACGTAAATTAAAGGAAACTTATTGGATATATTGTAATATCTGTCTCACACTACATTTTTTACTCTCTGTAACTCCAAGTACTATGGAAGTTGCTATTTCATGTCTTTACACTTCCCGTCTCTTCTCTTTGGCAATGTTTCCTTCTTGTTTCTCCACGCCAATTCTCCGGAGAACCTCCTTACTTCTCATATACTGAAGACCCAAAAAACTGGTATACCTATCTAATATCGTGGAAGGTCCCCGCTTGCACGCAGAAGAGCTGCAACACGGCGTGGCATGGACTCGACTACTGTATGAAGTGGTGTTGGAGGGAACTGACACCATGAATCCTGAAAGACTTCCATAAATCCGTAAGAGTACGACCGGGTGGAGATCTCTTCTGACCAGCACGTTCCAAAGCTTACCAGATATGCAAAATAATGTCAGTGGAAATGTTTGAACTCAGAGGAATGATCCTGGATCTACTCTGAAGCAACTCTTGACTTGTGGTGTGTCACATTGTCCTGTTGGAATTGCACAAGTCCGTCAGAATGCACCTTGGACATGAATGGATGCAGGTGATGAGGCAGGATGTTTACGTGCGGGTCACCAGCCACAGTCATATCTAGACGTATTAGGGCCCCATAACACTCCCACTGCACATGTCCAACACTATTACAGAGCCTCCATCAGCTTCAACAGTCCCCTTCTGACATGCAGGGTCCATGGATTCATGAGATTGTCTCCGTGCCCGTACACGTCCATCCGCTCGATACAATTTGAAATGAGACTCGTCCGACCAGGCAACATGTTTCCAGTCAACAGTCCAATGTCGGTGTTGACGGGCCCAGGCGAGGCGTAAAGCTTTGTGTCGTGAAGTCATCAAGGGTACACGAGTGGGCCTTCGGCTCCGAAAGCCCATACCGATTATGTGTCGTTGAATGGTTCGCACGCTGACACTTGTTGATGGCCCAGCATTGAAATCCGCAGCAATTTGCGGAAGGGTTGCACTTCTGTCACGTTGAACGATTGTCTTCAGTCGTCGTTGGCCCCGTTCTTGCAGGATCTTTTTCCGGTGGCAGCGATGTCGGACATTTGATGTTTTACCGGATTACTGATATTCACGGTACACTCGTGAAATGGTCGTATGGGAAAACCCCCACGTAATCGCTACCTCTGAGATGCTGTGTTCCATCGCTCGTGCGCTGAATATAACACAAAGTTCAAACTCACTTAAATCTTGATAACCAGCCATTTTAGAAGCAGTAACCAATCTAACAACTGCGCCAGACAGTTGTTGTCTTATGTAGGCGTTGCTGATCCCAGCGCCGTATTCTGCCCGTTTACGTCTCTCTGTGTTTGAATGCACATGCCTGTACCAGTTTCTTTATCGCTGCAGTGTATTAGCGTTTCACCTAATTTTCGGCAACCTTCTGTCCACCAGTTCTCAAACGGTTCGATCTCTTTCCCATTCCGAATTTCCCACCACCGTCCCTCACTCACTTATATACAGTACTGTGCTCATTGAAAAACAGTTAAGTTAGTCTGCCATATGGTAGTCAGATTACGAAAATGAACACTCTGAATTTCGAAGTAATTTTGAATCAATTAGAGACCTGGGATCTTTGAGAGAAAAAGGGAACAATGATTTGGTCGTGATGAGAGAAATACTCGGTGCTAATTGATTACTTGGTTTGTAGCCTGCGCACAGAAGTGCTCACATCTCCCCTCATCTTTCCCTTGCCTTGAACATCCGGCGAATGGGAGGGTTCTTTACAATACAGGGTGCGGCGCTTAAATTCAGCCAAATGAAACTTTTATGTAAAAGCAAATTTATTAAAACAAAATACAAATGAAAATGAAAATCCTTTTACATACAAGTAGCGGTATCTTTCAAGAGTAATCTCCTTCAGTTGCTATGACTTCTTCCAATCTTGTCCTGAGGCGATCGCGCGCACTCTTTAAAACAGCGCTGTCCATATTCGCGAATGCTGCTTCGATATCTGTGCGTAGAGATGCGATATTAGGGTGCCTCGTCTTATCGGTAACTCTTTCGACTACGCTCCAAACATAGTAGTCGAGGGGGTCAAATCTGGACTATTCGGGAGCTAGAACTGCTTTGACCAGAACATGTCAACGTTATCCGAGACTAAACGGCTCGTATGAGGCGGTGCTCAGTCCTGTTGAAAAACGTGTTGTCTCCCCGCGGCCACAGTTACCATCCACAGTTTCACGACATTCGTCAAAACTTGCAGAGTAACTTATTTTGTGGCATTTTGTCCCTTTCAAACGTGGTATGATATCACCCTCACTGAACAAAGCACCTACGACTTGAACCCCAGACTTTTCCGAAACATTATACGTGGCCACAATATCGTAAACTGTTGACCTCGGTTATCTGAAGAATCGAACTATTGCAGTGGGCGTATGCCCAGCGCCAAGACTTTAGAAATCGCGACTCTTCGGTTGTACTTCGCACTTGTCCGTAAAATGTCGGCCATTTTGAGGTTCTGACTGTCCTATGGCTTTCAAGAACGCCAATCGCTACCTCCGGCGGAACTACGACACAGCGGGACATTCAGATTGAAATTAGTCTGGATTTAAGCGCCGCACACTGAACTTCGCGCTCAGGCAATAGGCCACCGCAATGGGACGGAGCAAGTGGTGCGAGTGAAGTTTAAAAGCTATTCTTTCAGGAGGTACCATAATAGCCTAGAGTCCGCGCAGTATACGGTGGTCGAAGCACAGCGACCAGTTTTCGTCCAAAAAGCCAGGCGAGTTCAATCGGTTGTTCGGAAAGGCAGACCGACATTGTTTGCCCGCTTTCGGCCGGTCAGCGACGCGCTGGGACGATAGAATCGAGGCGCACGCCTTGCAGTCTTTCTCAAACGTTCTTACAGAAACTATTCGGCACAAAAAATTTTTTTCATCTTACAGCTTTATATGTCAGCTTCATGATGACGTGCCCATCATTACGTTACTTGTAGTTAAGATGATATTTGCATTATCTGCAGTGTCTTGCTTAAAGACATGGAGCTAACATACTGAAGTTTTCTTTAGACTCGGGTAGAGGTATCTGACTGTCACCAATCTCGAGAAAATTGATCTGATGTAGCACACTCATTTACAATCCCGCACGTAAGGGACAGAACCAGAATGAAATATCCATAACATTCTTCATATTTCATAAACAGTTTGAGATTCAGAAATGAGATTTTGGCAAATGACAGCACGCAAAGAGGAGAGTGTTGTGACATACGGTGGTTATGCAAAACTTCGTTATCTACCGCGTTATTCCGCTAACCACAGCCATTTCGATGAAAGAATTACAGTTCTAACATCAGAGCTGATCCTTGATAGTAGATACAGTCTCCACCGTGTGGGACAAAAAGGAGAATGTACCTACTAATTAGGAACAGCCCTTATGTTAGAATTGCAATGCGTTACAAAGAATACAGCAAAATATTGAGGCAAGTAACCCAGAAATCGAAGCATCTTTATTATGAGGAAAAGATGATTATATCAGGCAACGAAATAAAAACTGTATGGGATATAGTGAAGACAGAGACAGGTGGAGCCAAAAAGGAAGAGGAACAGATAGCTCTAAAAATAAGTGACACTTTGGTAACAAGTGCATGCAGTGTTGCAAACGCTTCAATACTGTTACTGACAGATGGGGTTATCAGGTTCGGTGAACAGTGCAATGGAGTATCTGAGATCAGTCTTTAAAAATAACTTCAGTAAAATGGAAATCACACTCAAGTCTCCCAAAGAAGTAGCATCCATCATAGAATCCTTAAAATCTAAGTAGTCCAGTAGGTATGACAACATATCAACGAAGTCAATCAAAGAGTGCTCATGCGAGTTAGAGTTCTACCTTAAGTTATTTGTATAATCAATCTCTTATCAGCGGAACATTTCCAGACTGGCTAAAATATGCTGAAGTTAAGTCTCATTACAAGAAGGGGGATAAAGAGATATCATCAAACTACTGACCAATTTCGCTTCTGCCGGCTTTCTCAAAAATATTTGAAAAGGTTGTGTCCAAGTTTCTCCTTAAGCATCGGACTGCAAATAATATATTTTCCAGGTCTCAGTTTGTACTTCTTAAGGGTTCTGATATAGAGAAAGCCATTTACACTTAAAGTGAGAATGTACTTAATTCATTAGATAATAAATTACAGGCTAGTGCCACTTTCTGTGACCTGTCAAAAGCCTTTGACTGTGAAACCACACATTCCCTCAAGTAAATTAGAATATCATGGTGTCACCGACAATGCTGCGAAATAGTTTGAGATCTAACAGGAAACAAAGGGTTTCGTTGCCAAATAACCTGTGCAGTAATCAGTCAGTCTTCGTCTGACTGGGAATTAATTACGCGTGGTGTTGCTCAAGGTTCCATCTTGGGTCCATTGCTTTTTCTTGTGTCTATTAATGACCTCTCATCCATTACATTGCCAGATGCTGAGTTTGCTTTGTTTGCAGATGATACAAACATTGCAATAAGTAGCAAGTCAAGTACAGATTTAGAAATAGCTTCTGATCAAATTTTCACTGACAATTAGTGGTGTAAAGCTAATTCACTGGCGATTAAACTTTGAGAAGTCCCACTATATGCAGTTCAGAACCTGTAAGAGATTTTCTTCCAGCATGTGTGTAACATATGAAGACATGCAGACCGAAGAGGTTGACAGTGTTAAATTTCTGGGATTACAACTCGATAATAAATTCAGTTGGGAAGGGCATACCATAGAACTGCTTAAGCACCTAACAATTCTGTACTTGCAGTGAGAATGATGTCAGATGTAGGAAATATAAATATCAAAAAAGCTTGCATACTTTGCTTACTTTCATTCTATTATGTGATATGGGATCATATTCTGAGGCAACTCCTCAAACCAAGCAAAAGTTTTTAGGGTGCAAAAGCGTGTGATAAGAATCATTTGTGGTGTAAATTCAAGAACATCATGTAGAAACCTGTTCAACGAACTCTTTATTCCAACCATTGCTTCTCAGTATATTTATTCCTTAATGAAATTTGTTGCAAGTAATACATCTCTATTTCCAATAGCTTAATGCATGGTATCAATACTAGGGATAAGAACAATCTACATAAAGACCAAAAATCACTTCCCTTGGTCCAAAAAGGGTCCAATATTCAGAAACACATATTTTCAATAAATTTCCAGCAACCATTAAAAACTTGGTTTCAGATAAAACGTAGTTTAAACAGAGTTTGAAAGACTTCTTTATAGGCAACTCCTTTTACTCTGTAGATGAATATCTTAATAGAGACTGTTAAACCAGCTTAAGTAAAAATGTCTGTTAGATTTCAGTTTTGACAGCACTTCGTCACAGCAGTCAAGGTTAGGTATTTTGTGTATGATAAATTTATTAATATTGCATAACAATGTTTCATTCTGACAGCGTGTTAATTCTGTAAATATTTGCTGTTCCAGTTTACCCCATTGTATCACCTATTTCTACAATCTCCTGACAAATGATCGGGCTAGTTAGTACCATATTCAAGTGTTTTACATTTTTATGTTATACTTTCTGACATGTTCCACACCCATGAGAATCATCTCATTTTTTGGTCTATGGAACAAAAACTGACTAATCTAATCTAATTTAATCTAAGAACGTAACTTTTAAGGACCATCGAAATCTGTTGACATGACAAATGCTGTGGGTTTTGGAACAACGTAAGTGAAGACATTACACTTTTATTTTTGCACTGAGGATATGCTTTTTCATAAGCTATTGATCTTACTTTTCATCAGTTCTTCACTTAACGAACTTAATAAGCCACTGTTCCGGAATTCTATCGCAACTGCATCTGAACAACGTGTTGGTTAGGTGACAGTGTGTAAACTCTGCCATCTTTTGGCAAAAGAAGCAAATTTTACATGTCAACGAGAGAAACGTAGTTTTTACTCAAAATTCGACACCTTTGAAGTATCTCTGAAAGTTACAAAAGATAAACAATGTAAGCGAAAACAAATCGCTGCTTTTGTTTCATTTTCAGCAGACTCTTTCTCGATACTAACCAAAGCAGAGGTGACATGCACATGTGGGTGTGGAGGGGCTCCACTTAATATTTGCAAAAAATATGAGTGTAGCTTTCAGTTTAGAACGGCATTCCCCTTCCAGCTCTCGGCATTTCCCCTACAGCCCCTGTCCACAACCCCCACCACTACTGTACCGCTCCCCCATGTGCGCCCTGCCGACTGCGCATCTATCGGCCATGTTACTCTTTGTGCCGTCTTCTGTCAGAATTATGGCCCAAAGTTTCGCGTGGAATCAATTGCTAGGGCTGATATGTTGCTAGTGTGTTTTTTGCTTTTTAAAATACGAGATCGAATTAAGATTTTTCCTTCGCTTTTGCCTCGTTTCATTCCTGTCTGCTAAGGAAGTGGGCGTTGTATATGATGAACCCGAAAGCCACCAACAAAATTTCGGAGCTCGTTCAGGGACATTTCCAGAGTATTTTGTACAAGAGGCACGGCCTGTCTGATTGCTCTTTACGGCGTAATTCTATTTCGTTGGATTTGTTACCTTCATTTCTGTTTGTGTCTGAAATTATCAGCAGAACATTATGAACGTAGAAAGTATGCACTACGTATCCTGTTTGAAACAAAAACTATCTCATTTGATCACGGTGCTTGTTGTTGACAAGAACAGTAATTCCCGGTTCACACTTTACCTTCAACCTTGCATCCGACACCATTCGAGTCTGTCTCTTGTTTGTTTATTCAGCAACGTTACTTGTATGTCAACAGTGAGTCACAGCAGTATGAATAGGCATACTGATGAAGCGTTGGCTGTACTTACATTTATGGGTTCAGTGAAGAGCGAAATAACGACGCTGTGCTCAGCTGTTCCCACAGCAACAGGTGTCACATTACAGTTCTTTTACATACACCGAGGTGAAAAATCTCAAGGGATACCTAGTAATACCGTGTCGGACATCCTTTTTACCGGCGTAGTGCAGCAAGTCGACATTGCATGTCGTTGGAAATTCCCTGCAGAAATAATGGGCATATGAATAAACCTGAAGCACAAGATTGGAGCAGAAGGTAGAAGTAACAGCATTCACTTGGAAGCAAAAGGTAAAAGCAGGAGCATTAGCTTCTGGTTGTAAGAATAACCTTTTGCTGTTTCTCTCTACCTTTTACTTCTAACACAGTAGCAAAAGCTCCTACCCGCCTGTTTGGTAGGCATTGTCAGCGAACCATTGTTGAGCAAGAGCAGGATTCATTCATCACTGTTTCCTTTGCCGCGCGACTGCGTTTCGCTTCACTTATTTTCAGTGAGTACTGTCACTTATCGACTGAAGATGTCCTCGCCCGATTCACGTGAAAGCTCGGTATGCGCAGAAGGTACGATGTTGTTTTAGTCACTGCTTAAGAAAATCATCCTGAGTTATTAGAGAAGTCACAACTTCCAGAAGCAAAAAGAAAGAAAGAAGAAGCAATCCTAAATGTTATACATTCATTTGAAACAATTGCTAAAGAAAGTAACATGAAAACGAAACTAAAAAGGAAAAAGGGATAAGAACAGACGGGAAATAAACCGATTATTTTAAATGTTTGGGAGAAAAAGTTTTACAGCTTGCTGCAAGGAGATGGGAATCCTACAATGAACCAGATACAGGGTAAAATAAACTATAAGCTCGCCTGATATTGATATTTATTTCTTTTCATTCGGTTAAAAAAATTACACACAGTCTGTAAATGTTAAAATGAGTTTCTTTTTTCAACTCTTTAACTTTCAGGGGCAGTGACACAAGGGGTTGCACCGTCCATATCTACACTATCGCCAGTAGAGCACTCCAAGTCATCTGGTAAGATTCAGTTCTAGTTTTTGTTAGTCAAACAAAATTAATTACTGCTACTTATAAAGATACTAGCGGAAATTTGTTTTTCGCGAGAGTAGCGATATGTTCTTATAACTGTACCGTAAGTATTACTACTACTACTGTTACTATTATTAGTGGTGCTAGCAGCAATATGATATCTAAGAGCCATGTTTGCTATTCGGTTTCATTAAGTGCCATGGCTAGAGTTAACGTGGGCCGCCAACATTTCGTAACCCTTCGCGAAGGAAAGTTTCCGCCGTTATCTTTGTAAAGTAAATCTTCATAAAAATGCAAACACGCGTTAAGCTCTACCGTTGTATACGTCTCTGGCATACATATGTGTTTCTAGAAACAGATGTTACACCACGTGCCGGCCCATCATCCTTTTCGTCTAGAGCAAGTCCATATGCCAGGCCACCGTTAAACTCTACCGTTGTATATGTCTCTGGCATACATATGTGTTTCTAGGAACAGATGTTACACCACGTGCTGGCCCACCATCCTTTTCGTCTAGAGCAAGTCCATATGCCAGGCCACCACCCTTGAAGGAAGGAGCATTGCTAGAAACAGAAGAGACGAAGATGCCCAGTACCACAGAATGACATAGGCTGGTGCTGCTGGAGCAACTGAAGCTCACTCGACTGCACATGGAAAAAGAAGCTATGTTAATGAACTTTCTTAATATAAAGATGATTAATGTAAACAACTTGCAACAGGAGGAAAATGAAAATAGTTTTAATGTATATACCATTCTGTAGACTGTGTTATTCCTTTTGTTGTAGACGATCAGTAGTTTTGTATCTTTTCATAAATAAAAGAATTCAAAATCCTGCATTTTGTATTAGAGCTGCAATTTCTTGTCTTCTTTGACGTCCTCTCCGAAGAATATCCCCTTCAGTTAAAGGCTCCTCCTCCTCTTCCTCATTATCACCATCTTCCTGTAAACCCTGTGCCGTATCCCCAAAATCTTCATCTTGTAGATGTTTCGCAACATTATGCAGTATAAAGCAGCAAGCTATTATTGTTGGAACATTTGGTAAGACAACTCTACACATATACTGCAAAACAGGAAACCGCCTCTTCAGCTGACCAAAGCAACGCTCTATCACAACTCTTTCTTTTTTTTAAAAGGTTATTGAATGACTTGTGACTGTCCTCAGTTGGATTACGAAAGGGGGTCACCAGGCAGGGCTCTAGGCCATACCCTTCATCACCCAAAAGAACAGTGTTCTTACATTGACTCAGCACTTTCCAGACACTTTAATTTCTCCATTTTCGATTGTCGTGCACTGACCCGGGCCAGCTAGCCTCAACACTAGTGAACTGTTCCTTCACATTGCATATCGCCTGCACTTTTATACTAGCAAAACCCTTTCTGTTGATATATTCATCGCCAAATAGCACAGGTTTTGGAATTCGTACATGTGTACAGTCAATTACACCAATAGCACTTGGAAATTTACGTTTTTGTAACCACTCATTTTAGCCACAGTAATCTCATGTGTTAATGACGGAAACTTGATCCACAAATCAGCTTTTTCCATTATCTTTTTAGAAACACTACTCATTGTTTTACTCACTGTAGTTTGATGACTTCGCATTTATTCTGCTATTCCGGACTGGAATCCTGGATCAGCTACATACCGAAGGAGAATCTTCATCTTCTGTTCCGACGATAGTGCTCCACCTCTTCTTTCCCCTGTCTCTGTCAGAAAATGCTTTGCAATCCACTTAACATTTTCGTATTTTCTTCGTTGAAACGATACATATATAATGCGCTCCAGGCGGACATCGACGTGGTCTGTAGCACTTTTCGCGGCGTAAACGTTCTGATATTTGAGCCATATCTGCACTCTGCAAACGTGAGCCTGCTACTGACCAGCCTTCAAGTTTTACAAGCAATTGCTTCCAGAATGAAGTCAGAGCTTCTCTTTATTCTTACAGTTCATCTAATACCGAAGCAAGAGCTCACGGGGAAAGCAAAAGCTTTCATTGTTCTTTTTGTTCCCACAAGCAAAAGCTCTTGCTTCACATTTTATTCATAAATTCCGAAGCTTTAGTTTCGAAATTCGAAGGAAAAGCGTTTGCTTCACTTTATTCTTACGGCCCAATGAGCCATATTGCCTCTACAGGCGTCCATAATTGCGGAAGTATTGCCGGTGCAAGATCTTGTGCATGAACTCACCTCTCGATTACGATCCATGTTGGGCGATTTGCTCAGAATGTTCTTCAAACCAACCGTGAACAATTGTGGCTCGGTGACATGGCGCATTGTCGTCCATAAAAATTCTATCGTTGTTCGGGAACATGAAGTCCATAAATGGCTGCGAATGGTTTCCAAGTAGCCGAACATAACCACTTCCTTTCAATGATCGTTTCACGCACTGCATGTAAACACAGTCCACACCAGCCTGAACCAAATCTGCCCAGTGCATTATTGACAACTTGGTTCCACGGCTTCGTGGGATCTGCGCCACACTCGAATTCTACCATCAGCTCTTGGCAACTGAAATCTGGACTCATAATACCAGGCCACCGTATTCCAGTCATTTAGGATGCAACTGATATGGTCACGAACCCAGGAAACCTGCTGCAGGCGGTGTCGTGCTTTTAGCAAAGGCACTCGCGTCGGTCGTCTGCTACCACAGGCCGATAACAGAAAATTTCGCCATACTGTCTTAACGGATACGTTAGTCGTACGTCACACATTGATTTCTGCGGTTATTTCACACAATGTTGCTTCTCTGTTATCACTGACAAATTTACGCAAACGTCGCTACTCTCCGTCGTTATCTGAAAGCCGTCAGCCACAATTTTGTTCGAAGCCAGAGGTAACGCCTGAAATTTACTATTATAAATTTACTATTGTCGGCACGCTTTTTGATACTGTGAATCTCGGAATATTAAATCTCACACGATTTCCGAAGTAGAACGTTCTGTGCATCTAATTCCAACTAGCATCCCACGTTCAAAGTCTGTTAAATCCCGTAGTGCGGCCATAATCACGTCGGAAACCTTTTCATATGAATCACCTGAGTACAAATGACAGCTTCGCCAATGCGCTCTCCTTTTATACCTTGCGTACGCTATACTGCTGCTATCTGTACATGTGCACAAACTGTCCCATGACTTCCTTTACCCCTCAGAATATCAGGAAAATTTAAATTCCTTCCGCACTTCAAAAGATGCCTAGTGGTCCACCTATGACAACAACCATCTCTCCCACATGCTGCGCAACCCACTCTCGTCAGTCCCCTTCCCTCAGAACTTTTTCCTACCACTTTGTCAACAGAGGGTGCACGCTCAGAAAACTGTACCATCCGATGGCCAGAAACAACTCACAAATGTAAGGACTCAGACACAGCCAACCGATTCAGCTCATATTTGGCAGCTCACTGGTTTACAACCAAATATGAAAGACTAACACATTTCTGATCAACCCCCTCCAACGTTCTTGAGAAACCACCCTTAACTGAAACAATCTATGGACAAAATGAAAGGTGACTACTATGTGCTTTCTGATTTTTAGCAAAGTCATCAATGTTGTCTATTTTGACTTTCTACTTGCTACACTCTCCAGAAAAAAATGTTCTGCAAGTGCTGTAGAATGATATCACTCACACCTTACATCTCGCCAACAGTATGTAATGATTGGAACAAAAAAAGCCTCAATGGAGGGATGTAGTATCAGAGTTCCACAAGGGTCAGTATTGGGTTCATTGCTCTTTTCATTATATTTTAATGATGTCTACTATTCTCTCCCACTGGAAATATCACCTATACCCTGACAACATTCAGTTATATCCAAGAGCGAGTCCATCCAGCCATCCAGTATGTAAATGCCGATTTACGTACCGATCAGAGTAAGTCCAGAGGGCAAGTTTGAAATTTAACGAATCTAAAATACAAGCAATCTTAGTCTCTCACAGAAGACTTATTACCCCTCAGTTCAGAGAATCTCTTTCTAAACAGCACATAAATAACTTTTTCTTCTTCTGCAAAGGACTTTAGTACAATTCTGGACCAACACTGAATACACAGCTGCAGTCTGTAAGAACGTGTCAGCGTCACTTTACTTACTACAGAAATAAAAAAGAGTATTTCCTTTCTAGCTTAAAAAGAAGCACGTAGAGACGCCCGCCCTTGTTTGTGTTGACGCCATTCTCCAAGGCTGGTTATGGAACTGGCAATGAATGTTTGTGAAAGATTCATTTGCGGCCTACGCTTTTCCAATCGTATACACCAGCAGCCTATGGCAATTATCGTGGCTCCATAACCGTAAAGACTAACATACTTCGTTTGCTTTATCGTCTTCTCTATCATTGCACTCCCTCTCATTAGTCCTCAAGTCTTACACTACTATCTGAACAGCACAGCAGAAATAGTCGTTCTCAACAAAGTAAAATTCTCTCTGTACGATCAAATAACACTGCCACATTTACTTAATCATTTTCTGTATCAGGAACTCGACTTTTAGACAATATCTCTCAAAATATCAGGAAAATTAAATTCCTTCCGCACTTCAAAAGACGCCTAGTGGTCCACCTATCACAACATCCATCTCTCCCATGTGCTGTGCAACTCACTCACGTCAGTCTCCTTCCCTCAGAACTTTTCCCTACCACTTTGTCAGCAGAGGTCTCTATTTATATTCTGTTCCCTCCTAACAGCCATAGTCACTGTCATTCCAATCTTGTTCTCTTTCTTTATCCAGTCCACTTGTGATTATTCTAAACATGACTTCAAATGTGTTAAGCTAATCTACATAATTTTAAATGCCCTTTACTACTTCCATCATTATTGCTGTTATTACTGTCAGTTATTATTTTTGTTATTGAGAATGCTTTGTAATATCTTTGGTATGGCCAATGTAAGAGAGGATCTCAAGACCCTAATCTGACCAAGCTAAATAAACCATAAAGAGATAAATGAAGTTCATGACGTGTTATGCATTCTTAATTGACGGAATCGGTAGATAACTGCAAACTCAAGATTTTCCGGCGTCGGACATGGCATCCGCAAACACATATTTTTCTGGAAATCGAGGAAAGAAACGTTTTCGACCGCTGTATATGACACCATAAGGGAAACGCTATCCAACGAAAGCATCGCTGCCGCGCGGCATTAGCCGAGCGGTCTCGGACGCTGCAGTCATGGACCGTGCGCCTGGTCCCGGCGAAGGTTCGAGTCCTCCCTCGGGCATGGGTGTGTGTGTTTGTCCTTAGGATAATTTGGGTTAAGTAGTGTTTAAGGTTAGGGGCTGATGACCTTAGCAGTTAAGTCCCATAAGATTTCACACACCTCGAAAGCATCGCTGGCGTAGCGACCAAGGCATCTGGCTGCGGAGCAGAGAACTTATCTTCGATTCCCAAATGCATTTTGCACTTTTTTCATTGTTATGGTTTTCCGTTTCAAAATTAGTAAGAATAGAAGAGTTAATAACGTAAGTAAATCAATGAGGAATAAATGACTTGGATTAGTAAAGAATTAAAAATAGTCGCTTTACAATGACTCTTTCGCTCACACTGTTAAATTTTCTCAGTTTGCTTCGAACAGTTACAGTGCGCAACACAAAAAGTAACCAGAATGAGATTTTCACTCTGCAGCGGAGTGTGTGCTGATATGAAACTTCCTGGGAGATTAAAACTGTGTGCCGGACCGAGACTCGAACTCGAGACCTTTTGCCATTCGCGGGCTACTGCTCTACCTCTCTGAGCTACCCAAGCACGACTCACGACCCCTCCTCACGGCTCCGCCAGTACGTCGTCTCCTGGTAGAGAACTTGCCCGCGGAAGGCAAAGGTCCCGAGTTCGAGTCTCTGTCCGGCACACAGTTTTAATCTCCCAGGAAGTTTCACAAAGAGTCACTTTTCCGAAAACCTGTATTTGCCTCCCACTGGCATGTTTTTATTTTATTTTATTTATTTTTTTTTTTTTTGGTCATCAGTCTACTGACTGGTTTGATGCGGCCCGCCACGAATTCCTTTCCTGCGCTAACCTCTTCATCTCAGAGTAGCACTTGCAACCTACGTCGTCAACTATTTGCTTGACGTATTCCAATCTCTGTCTTCCTCTACAGTTTTTGCCCTCTACAGCTCCTTCTAGTACCGTGGAAGTCATTCCCTCATGTCTTAGCAAATGTCCTATCACCTTTCCCTTCTCCTTATCAGTATTTTCCACATATTCCTTTCCTCTCCGATTCTGCGTAGAACCTCCTCATTCCTTACCTTATCAGTCCACCTAATTTTCAACATTCGTCTATAGCACCACATCTCAAATGCTTCGATTCTCTTCTGTTCCGGTTTTCCCACAGTCCACGTTTCACTACCATACAATGCTGTGCTCCAGACGTACATCCTCAGAAATTTCTTCCTCAAATTAAGGCCGGTATTTGATATTAGTAGACTTATCTTGGCCAGAAATGCCTTTTTTTGCCATAGCGAGTCTGCTTTTGATGTCCTCCTTGCTCCGTCCGTCATTGGTTACTTTACTGCCTAGGTAGCAGAATTCCTTAATTTCATTGACTTCGTGACCACCAATCCTGATGTTAAGTGTCTCGCTGTTCTCATTTCTACTACTTCTCATTACCTTCGTCTTTCTCCGATTTACTCTCAAACCATACTGTGTACTCATTAGGCTGTTAATTCCGTTCAGCAGATCATTTAATTCTTCTTCCCTTTCACTCAGGATAGCAATGTCATCAGCGAATCGTATCATTGATATCCTTTCACCTTGTATTTTAATTCCACTCCTGAACCATTCTTTTATTTCCATCACTGCTTCCTCGATGTGCAGATTGAAGAGTAGGGGGGAAAGGCTACAGCCTTGTCTTACACCCTTCTTAATACGAGCACTTCGTTCTTGATCGTCCACTCTTATTATTCCCTCTTGGTTGTTGTATATATTGTATATGACCCGTCTCTCCCTATAGCTTACCCCTACTTTTTTCAGAATCTCGAACAGCTTGCACCATTTTATATTGTCGAACGCTTTTTCCAGGTCGACAAATCCTATGAAAGTGTCTTTATTTTTCTTTAGCCTTGCTTCCATTATTAGCCGTAACGTCAGAATTGCCTCTCTCGTCCCTTTACTTTTGCTAAAGCCAAACTGATCTTCACCTAGCGCATTCTCAATTTTCTTTTCCATTCTTCTGTATATTATTCTTGTAAGCAGCTTCGATGCATGAGGTGTTAAGCTGATTGTGCGGTAATTCTCGCACTTGTCAGCTCTTGCCGTCTTCGGAATTGTGTGGATGATGCTTTTCCGAAAGTCAGATGGTATATCGCCAGACTCATATATTCTACACATCAACGCGAATAGTCGTTTAGATGCCACTTCCCCCAATGGTTTTAGAAATTCTGATGGAATGTTATCTATCCCTTCTGCCTTATTTGACCGTAAATCCTCCAAAGCTCTCTTAAATTCCGATTCTAATACTGGATCCCCTATCTCTTCTAAATCGATTCCTGTTTCTTCTTCTATCACAGCAGACAAATCTTCACCCACATAGAGGCTTTCAATGTATTCTTTCCACCTATCTGCTCTCTCCTCTGCATTTAACAGTGGAATTCCCGTTGCACTCTTAATGTTACCACCGTTGCTTTTAATGTCACCAAAGGTTGTTTTGACTTTCCTGTATGCTGAGTCTATCCTTCCGACAATCATATCTTTTTCGATGTCTTCACATTTTTCCTGCAGCCATTTCGTCTTAGCTTCCCTGCACTTCCTATTTATTTGATTCCTCAGCGACTTGTATTTCTGTATTCCTGATTTTCCCGGAATATGTTTGTTCTTCCTCCTTTCATCAATCAACTGAAGTATTTCTTCTGTTACCCATGGTTTCTTCGCAGCTACCTTCTTTGTACCTATGTTTTCCTTCCCAACTTCTGTGATGGCCCTTTTTAGAGATGTCCATTCCTCTTCAACTGTACTGCCTACTGCGCTATTCCTTATTGCTGTATCTATAGCGTTAGAGAACTTCAAACGTATCTCGTCATTCCTTAGTACTTCCGTATCCCACTTCTTTGCGTATTGATTCTTCCTGACTAATGTCTTGAACTTCAGCCTACTCTTCATCACTACTATATTGTGATCTGAGTCTATATCTGCTCCTGGGTACGCCTTACAGTCCAGTACCTGATTTCGGAATCTCTGTCTGACCTTGATGTAATCTAATTGAAATCTTCCCGTATCCCCCGGCCTTTTCCAAGTATACCTCCTCCTCTTGTGATTCTTGAACAGGGTATTCGCTATTACTAGCTGAAACTTGTTACAGAACTCAATGAGTCTTTCTCCTCTTTCATTCCTTGTCCCAAGCCCATATTCTCCTGTAACCTTTTCTTCTACTCCTTCCCCTACAACTGCATTCCAGTCGCCCATGACTATTAGATTTTCGTCCCCCTTTACATACTGCATTACCCTTTCAATATCCTCATACACTTTCTCTATCTGTTCATCTTCAGCTTGCGACGTCGGCATGTATACCTGAACTATCGCTGTCGGTGTTGGTCTGCTGTCGATTCTGATTAGAACAACCCGGTCACTGAACTGTTCACAGTAACACACCCTCTGCCCTACCTTCCAACTCATAACGAATGCTACACCTGTTATACCATTTTCTGCTGCTGTTGATATTACCCGATACTCATCTGACCAGAAATCTTTGTCTTCCTTCCACTTCATTTCACTGACCCCTACTATATCTAGATTGAGCCTTTTCATTTCCCTTTTCAGATTTTCTAGTTTCCCTACGACATTCAAACTTCTGACATTCCATGCCCCGACTCGTAGAACGTTATCCTTTCGTTCATTAGTCAATCTTTTTCTCATGGTAACCTCCCCCTTGGCAGTCTCCTCCCGGAGATCCGAATGGGGGACTATTCCGGAATCTTTTGCCAATGGAGAGATCATCATGACACTTCCTCAATTACAGGCCACATGTCCTGTGGATACACGTTACGTGTCTTTAATGCAGTGGTTTCCATTGCCTTCTGCATCCACATGTCGTTGATCATTGCTGATTCTTCCGCCTTTAGGGGCAATTTCCCACCCCTAGGACCTCTACCCGCTCCTCCGCCCTCTTTGAGAAGGCCGTTGGCAGAATGAGGCTGACTTCTTATGCCGAAGTCTTCGGCCGCCAATGCTGATTATTTATCAAAATTTAGGCAGTGGCGGGGATCGAACCCGGGACCGAAGACGTTTTGATTATGAATCAAAGACGCTACCCCTGGACCACGGGTACTGGCATGTACAAGTAGGAAATTTGGTCCAAAGATGCGTAAAACCTTTCCCTGTAATGGTGAACAAGCTTGGACCCCTGGACGGCACCCTCGTGCTCGGCGTAGCTTCAAGCATCGAAGCGTCGATAGGTGCGGGAAAAAGGCCACAGTGCAGAAGCTCATGCGAGGTGTAAGGTAGCTTAATGACGTCACATTGGCACCCAGTCTGACCACATTTCCGCCCAACGCCACAGCAGGTGACTACGCGCCAGCCGCGTGACGTCCTGTGAGAGGTCCGCTGCGGCGTTGGGAGGAAATGTGCTCGGATTCGGTGCCAACCTACCTTACACCTCGCATGAACTTCTGAGCCGTGGCCTTTTTCTCGCATGAGTCGCCGCCCTGCTGCATGAAGCATCACCGAGCTCAAAGCTACAGCGCGCCACTCCTTTGCACCATTACGGAGGAATGTTGTATGCATCTTCGTGCTAAATTTCAAACCTGCTCGCAATGCGAGAGAATCACGGGGTTTCAAATAAATGACCCTTTAATTGTGTTGTGCTGTCTAAATGGATGTCTGATAACTCTCTGCTGAAAGTTGATTATGAATTGTATTGTATTGTATTGTGACCGGGGACCTAGAAACCACCCTGCCGCAGTCGCAGTGGTCCACAACCCCACAACGACTACCGCAGTCCACTTCACCCCTCCGCCGCCCCATAACCCAGGGTTATGGTGCGGTTCGGCCCCCGGTGGACCCCCCAGGAAATGTCTCACACTAGACGAGTGTAACCCCTACGTCTGAGTGGTAGAGTAATGGTGGTGAATGCGTATGTGGAGAACTTGTTACGCAGCAATCGCCGACATAGTGTAACTGAGGCGGAATAAGGCGAACCAGCCCGCATTCGCCGAGGCAGATGGAAAATCGCCTAAAAACCATCCACAGACTGTCCGGTTCACCGGACCTCGACACAAGTCCGCCGGGCGGATTCGTGCCGGGGACCAGGCGCTCCTTCCCGCCCGGAAAGCCGTGCATTAGACCGCACGGCCAACCGGGCGGGCGCAAGTCAGATTTACTTATGGCACCATGAACATCTAATACACACATCAAAAAATGTTTTTCATCACCCCGGTTGCCAGAACTCCTGAAGATAGACGTTGACTGTGGTTATTGTGTCACAGACACAGTCCCTTTGACAGTTCAGAGATGTCACTAAACCCACCAAAACATGTGAATAACCATGCATGAGCAGCGCCTATTAGACGGAAGGGGTCCGACAGTCGATCAGTTCCAGCCATTCAACCAGGAAGGAGGTACAAGGCTCGTGTTTGTAATTCAACCATGCCTAGACAGTCAATACCGCGGTTCGATCTCACCCGCATTGATACTTTGTGCCAGGAAGGGCCCTCAACAAGGTAAGTGTCCAGGCGTCTCGGAATGAACCAAAACGATGTCGTTCGGGCACGGAGGAGATACAGAGAGACAGGAACTGTCGATGACATGCCTCGCTCAGGCCACTCAAGGGCTACTACAGCAGTGGATGGCCGCTACCTACTGATTATGGCTCGGAGGAACCCTGACAGCAACGCCACCATGTTGAATAATGCTTTTCGTGCAGCCACAGGATGTCGTGTTACGACTCAAACTGTGCGCAATAGGCTGCATGATGCGCAGGTTCGAATCCTGCCTCGGGCATGGATGTGTGTGCTGTCCTTAGGTTAGTTAGGTTTAATTAGTTCTAAGTTCTAGGCGACTGATGACCTCAGAAGCTAAGTCGCATAGTGCTCAGAGCCATTTGAACCGTAATTTTTTTTGAGCATTGGGACATAGCATCTCCGAGGTAGCAATGAAGTGGGGATTTTCCCGTACTACTATTTCACGAGAGTACCGCGAACATCTGGAATCCGGTAAAACGTCAAATCTCCGACATCGGTGCTGCCGGAAATGGTCTTGCAATAGCGGGACCAACGACGACTGAAGAGAATCGTTCAGCGTGACAGAAGTGCAACCCTTCCGCAAATTGCTGAATATTTCAATGCGGGGCCACCAATCAGTGTTAGCGTGCGAACCAGTCAACGAAATATCGTCGGTATGGGCTTTCATAGCCGAAGCCCCACTCGTATACCCTTGATGACTGGACGACACAAAGTTTCACGCCTCGCCTAGGCCTGTCAACATAGACACTGGACTGTTAATGACAAACATGTTGCCTGGTCGGACGACTCGCGTTTCAAGTTGTGTCGAGCGGATGGGCGTGTACGGGTATGGAGACAACCTCACGAATCCGTCTACCCTGCATGTCAGCAGGGGACTGTTCAAGCTGGTGGAGGCTCTGTAATGGTGCGGGGCGTGAGCCGGTGCCACCTAGTAAGAAGTGATCGAATTACAGACAAGAGCTAATGAGGCACTGCGTAGACAAGTTGACACTACAGGCAACAACAGAAACCAGTGCATGAAAGTTACAACACCGTAACCCGCGAATCTGTCTTCGTGTCCAACTCGTGGCTGCCTCGGCCTATTAGCCGTCTAGTATCTGGCGGCGGTTTGATGCAGTTGTTGGCCCTAAGCGACCTCACGACTGCCATTTTATTTCGATTGTACATTTTATTCCAGTTGACAAACATGTCACATTTTTACAGTTTAATTTTTATTCTTGAGACAGTTTCTGTTTGACGAGAGCATTTTTGCTCAGATGTTTTTCACCATGGTGTGATTACATGTAAGTACACTATTTGTACTTTTTATGGAAGTAATTCTATCAAGTACATTGTATTTTTGAGCCATGTCATTATATTTTGTAAGTAATCCTATGTAATTTTTATTCGTATGAAGACCGCCTTAGTGCTGTCGAAAACCATGGTCAATTTAGTAGAATTTTGGAACACGTATTATGTTCGAGTATAATGACTTTTCTGGAGACTTGAAATCGACTCAGTAGGAATCAGCATGAGTTTCGAAAAAGACGATCGTGTGAAACCCAGTTCGCGCCAATCGTCCACGAGACTCAGAGGGCCGTAGACACGGATTCCCAGGTAGATGCCGTGTTTCATCACTTCCGCAAGGCGTTTGATACAGTTCCGCACAGTCGTTTAATGAACAAAGCATATGGACATCACCCCAATTGTGTGATTGGATTGAAGATTTCCTATATAACAGAACTCAGCACGTCATTCTCAATGGAAAGAAGTCTTCCGAAGGAAGAGTGATTTAAGGTGTGCCGCAGGGGAGTGTCGTGGGACCGTTGCTATTCACAATATACATTAATAACCTTGTGGATAATATCGGAAGTTCACTGAGGCTTTTTGCGGATGATGCTGTAGTATATCGAGAGGTTGTGACAATGGAAAATTGTACTGAAATGCAGGAGGATCTGCAACGAATTGACGCATGGTGCAGGGAATGGCAATTGAATCTCAATGTAGACAAGTGTAATGTGCTACGAATACATAGAAAGAAAGATCCTTTATCATTTAGCTACCATATAGCAGGTCAGCAACTGGAAGCAGTTAATTCCATAAATTATCTGGCCGTAGGCACTAGGAGTGATTTAAAATGGACGGCCGAAGTGGCCGCGCGGTTCTGGCGCTGCAGTCTGGAACCGCGAGACCGCTACGGTCGCAGGTTCGAATCCTGCCTCGGGCATGGATGTGTGTGTCCTTAGGTTAGTTAGGTTTAACTAGTTCTAAGTTCTAGGGGACTAATGACCTCAGCAGTTGAGTCCCATAGTGCTCAGAGCCATTTGAACCATTTTGATTTAAAATGGAATGACCATATAAAATTAATCTTCGGTAAATCAGATTCCAGGCTGAGATTCATCGGAAGGATCCTAAGAAAATGTAGTCCAAAAACAAAGGGAGTAGGTTACAGTACAGTTGTTCTCCCACTGCTTGAATACTGCTCACCGGTGTGGGATCCGTGCCAGATAGGGTTGATAGAAGAGATAGAGAAGATCCAACGGAGAGCAGCGTGCTTCGTTACAGGATCATTTAGTAATCGCGAAAGCGTTACGGAGATGATAGAAAAACTCCAGTGGAAGACTCTACAAGAGTGACGCTCAGTAGCTCGGTACAGGCTTTTGTTGAAGTTTCGAGAGCATACCTTAACAGAGGAGTCAAGCAGTATATTGCTCCCTCCTACGTATATCTCGCGAAGAGACCATGAGGATAAAATCAGAGAGATTAAGCCCACACAGAGGCATACCGACAATCTTTCTTTCCACGAACAATACGAGACTGGAATAGAAGGGAGGACCGATAGAGGTACTCAAAGTGCCCTCCGCCACACAGCGTCAGGTCTCTTGGGGAGTATGGATGTAGATGTAGAATTTGACAACAATTTTATGCAGCCGAGGTGGCTATACACACATTCTGTAATGAAAATAATCCAAAAGTTCTCATATTTTCATAACAGAGTTACCCCACAAGATGTTTGGGTTCTTAACATTCGATTCAGTCGTTTAGAGACTATGATTCCTCATCTCAAATTGATACGAGAACCAGTCAGAAAATAATGCCTCTTTTTTTTCCCTCCTTCATTCAGCTGGTAACGTAGTATTCACGAATTTGGCGCACTTTCGCATTCTTCTACAGCCCTCTCCAGTGTCTAGTCAGATTAATGTGAACACTTATCAAAAGCCTGAATAGCCACATTTTGCAAGGCAGACCATTGCGAGACATGCAGGGAGAGAGTTGAGGGTCTGGAAGGTACCCCGACTCCAGTGCCGTGGCCCACAGATTCTCGAGTGGGTGTAAATCCGGGGAGTTTGTTGATCAGAGGAGTACGCTCAACTGATCCAGGTGCTCTGCAAACCACGGACGTACACTGTGAACTGTGTGACACGTCGCTTTGTCCAGACTGTAGACGCCATCATCACGAGGAAAAACAAACTGCATGTAAAGCTAGACACGGTCTGCGGCGTTGCTGGGTTAAAATTCGAGTAGTTGCTTACTGCTTCTTCCGTCGTACTGTTGTGAGTGTGGGGGTTTTATTTTGTCAAGTTGCGCTATGGATTGATCCAACAAGTATCCTTTGGCTCCTGCAAGAAACAATTTCCCCCCCGCACTACTACAGAAGTCAGACAGACGCTCCTAATGTACCAACAAGAACTGCTTGAAAAACATTCAGCAACAAATATCTTCTGGAGTCGTCCGCTGTAAGGAAAACACACAAAAACATTCTATATATTCTTACGTAACTAGTGGAATGCTTGGGCATGGGAGTATTGCTAGTTAGTGAAAGAAAACCATTAAACCAACGAAAATTATTATTTATTACAAAAAATTGTGAGAAATCAAGTGAAACTTTTTCTTATAAAATAGTAATAAATTTCCGGGTTCTTCCAGAACAGTAGATTGCCTCTTATGGACAGGAATGCTATTATTTTACAAAGTATGGAAAGGTTATTTTTTTCTCTTTTCTTTAAGAATGTTATTTACTTGGCAAAATGGCTGAGAGCCGCACCTACACAACTTGAATAACTTTCCTAGGTACGGTCAAGGCTGTCGCATGAGAAATGTAATGGAGTGTTTCATCTCTAGAAAAATGCCAAAATTCGGCAAATAGTTCTTTATTTGCTTTAGATGCCAAATCAAATGAGTGCCTTCAGCCCGCATTTAAAACTAACAGCTAGTACCACTGTCCTCATCTCACAGCTCATACCACCTAGTACACGTGCAAGACAGTCAGAAATGTACCAAAGTTCAATCTGGATTGTTACGCAATTTTCACAGTTTGTACTCAGCTACAACATGAGTTTTACATTCGGTCCTTTTCAGTGGATTTCTTTAAAAGAAGTTGCTTGCAAACTATTCCCTAAATACGAAATATGCCACGCGAAATTCTTCACAAAGGCCGAGAGTTCACAAGCGTTTATCTCTCCAACTAATTCCTTCACAAAGCTCAGATTTTCACAATTTGTCCGTAAATGCATCTGCTTTCACAGCGATATAAACCGAACGCGAAATAACAGTACCTTCTTCGTTTTACATATAACTTTTTCGGACACATTCAACATGACCTGCACGTCCGGCAGCGAGACCACGACTGCCTCAATGCCGTTGCTCACAGCGCATATACTACTTGATACAGCGCGGGAAAGACGTCACTCTGATTGGATGATCAAATGAACAGCTAATCAGATAAATCTTTCAAGATCATATTCGCGCCTAAACTGTTTTACTCCAATCAACATTCACAGATGCATTTACGTCATTTGATGCTGTAAATGTTAATAAAATATTCTACCAAACCAAACGAAAACTAATCTTGAAATAACTTTAGACAAACATTACAAATAATTATTCTGGTTGCCTATTCACAAAAGCAAACACACTTGGACGTACGTCATCAGCAAGTAAGGGGAATTACAGCTATCGTTGCAACAGTTTGTTGCACACTTTCCCATGACCAAGTTACATAATTTTCAAATAACTTCCGGGAATTCAGCCAGGTAACACTTTCAGCGACCGCCGATATTCCGGCGGGAGAACACCCCGCCATTTTCAAGGCAAACTGCAACGGACAGGCGGCGTACATGCAAATTTAATACCTCGGTTCTCGGACTGAAGCAGGGAAGATAACACACACAGTGAACACTAGTGCCACCAAAGATGACTAAAGTCAGAGCTATCGATAGTGAGACTATGAATTCGCAGGTGAGGCAGCTTTGACTCTGTTCCTTTGATTTTTGACAAGGGAGAGAGCCGGATTCCAAACAGAGTTTAAACAGAAACCTCCATCCCTGTTAACGAGGTTGCTCGCTAATTTAATCTCAACTGCCTCCCTAATGGCACTGTCCCAATAGCTGGACGTGCATGCCAATATCTCGGTGTTATTATATAACATGGGGTGACCAGTATCCAAGCAATGTTCGGCAATAGCAGATCTATTTGGCTGCTGTAATCGTGTGTGCCGTTTATGCTCAGTACATCGGTCCTCCACGGTCCTGATAGTTTGACCAATATATGCCATGCCGCAGCTACAAGGAATACGATATACACCCGCCTTACGCAGTCCAAGATCATCCTTAACGGAACTCAAAAGTGCCCTAATTTTAGATGGAGGTCGGAAAACACATTTCACATCGTATTTCCGTAAAATACGACCGATCTTATTGGACGTGTTTCCTACGTAAGGCAAAAAGGCAGTAGACTTAGGTGTTGACTCAGTCCGGAACCGCGCGACTGCTACGGTCGCAGGTTCGAATCCTGCCTCGGGCATGGATGTGTGTGATGTCCTTAGGTTAGTTAGGTTTAAGTAGTTCTAAGTTCTAGGGGACTGATGACCTCAGAAGTTGAGTCCCATAGTGCTCAGAGCCATTTTTTTTTGTTATGCATCCGAACTGACTTTAATCTTTCTAGTGTCGGTTTTCATAATTTTTGGTAATTTTCTCTAACTTTGAAAGTATCCCAGCCAGAAAGTTGAGATTTTCCAACCAGCTTTTTTTATAACAAAAGGCTAAATAGGTTTTTCGAAATTAAATAAGATTTAGTATAGTTTATTTAGATTCTTAAGGGCTTGAATATTCTGTCGCTGGAACGGAGACTATTAGCGCTTCCCACGGTCGTACTAGCGACAGGTGCGAGTGAATCACGCCGAGATACAAGCGGCTGTCACCGCCACAGACTCCAAAACTACGAGCCCGTACCTCAAGGTAGCTTACTGCAATAAAATGCTATTGCTGTTTGACTCGCGACGTTACAGGTCCCCATGGATAGATGCATACTTGCGTTGATTCATCGTCCCTTGCAGAGTGGTGAGATCACCCAGGAATGCCACGAGAACATTCCCCAGACCATAACGCTCCCTCTTGGTGGCAGGGTGTTTGCTTTCTGACGATTCACGCCGTACACACCCGCGGGCATCTGTCTGATGGAGCATAAAACGCCATTCATCCGAAAACGGGACGGACGTCCAGTTGCTGTGCTGACGTGCAAATTCCATCCATTGTCAGTGACGAGTGCACGGACCAGGCACTTGCTGCTGAACGATCATTTAGGAGACACTGTTGGTTGCCGTCTGCTCATCTGAGCGGTCACTTGCTCAACAGCTGTACGCCTATTCACCAGTACACATCGCTGCAGTCGTTGTTCTGTTACCCATGGCCCATGGTGCGAAACACTTGCCTCGGTGCTCGTTTTGGAGAACGCCGTTTTGCCTTGCACGGTATACTTTTACCCAGGCGGCACGCGATGTGTTAACAATCTTAGCAGTTTCGGAAAAGCTGCCATCCTCGGGCAGAACGCTAATTATCATGCCATTTTGGATGTCAGATAAATCGCTCTATTTCCGCGTTACGACAAGGACTGCACTGTTTTCCGCGTCCCCCTACCCCCCCCCCCCCCCCTCTCCCGCCCCCCGCCCCCCTCCCGACACACTTTATACAGGGTGGCCCATTGATCGTGAGCGGGCCAAATATCTCACGAAATAAGCATCAAACGAGAAAATTACAAAGAACGAAACTCGTCTAGCTTGAAGGGGGAAACCAGATGGCGCTATGGTTGGCCCGCTAGATGGCGCTGCCATAGGTCAAACGGATATCAACTGCGTTCTTTTAAAATAGGAACCCCCATTTTTATTACACTTTCCTGTAGCACGTAACGAAATGTAAATGTTTTAGTTGGACCACTTTCTTCGTTTTGTGATACATGGCGCTGTAATAGTCACACACGTATAAGTACGTGGTATCACGTAACATTCGGCCAGTGCGGACGGTATTTGCTTCGTGATACATTACCCGTGTTAAAATGGACCGTTTACCAATTGCGGAAAAGGTCGATATCGTGTTGATGTACGGCTATTGTGATCAAAATGCCCCACGGGCTGCTAGGAATCCTGAACGACTTCATCCAAGTGTCCGGACCGTTCGCCGAATAGTTACGTTATTTAAGGAAACAGGAAGTGTTCAGCCACATCTGAAACGTCAACCACGACCTGCAACAAATGATGATGCCCACGTAGGTGTTTTAGCTGCTGTCGCGGCTAATCCGCACATCAGTAGCAGACAAATTGCGCGAGAATCGGGAATCTCAAAACCGTCGGTGTTGAGAATGCTACATCAACATCAATTGCACCCGTGCCATATTTCTATGGACCAGGAATTGCATGGCGACGACTTTGAACGTCGTGTACAATTCTGCCACTGGCCTCAAGAGAATTTTTTTGCACACGTTCTATTTACCGACGAAGCGTCATTCACCAATAGCGGTAGCGCACTATTGGGCAACGGAAAATCCACGATGGCTGCAACAAGTGGAACATCAGCGACCTTGGCGGATTAATGTATGGTGCGGCATTATGGGAGGAAGGATAATTGGCCCCCATTTTGTCGATGGCAATCTAAATGGTGCAATGTATGATGATTTCCTACGTAATCTTCTACCGATGTTACTACAAGATGTTTCACTGCATGACAGAATGGCGATGTACTTCCAACGTGATGGATGTCTGGCACATAGCTCATGTGCAGTTGAAGCGGTATTAAATAGCATATTTCATGACAGGTGGATTGGTCGTCGATACACCATACCATGGCCCGCACGTTCACCGGATCTGACGTCCCCGGATTTCTTTCTGTGGGGAAAGTTTAAGCTATCGTGATCCACCGACAACGCCTGACAACATGCGTCAGCGCATTGTCAATGAATTTGCGAACATTACGGAATGCGAACTACTCTCTGTTGAGAGGAATGTCGTTACACGTATTGCCAAATGCGTTGAGGTTGACGGACATCATTTTGAGCATTTATTGCATTAGTATGGTATTTACAGGCAATCACGCTGTAGCAGCATGCGGTCTCAGAAATGGTAAGTTCACAAATGTACATGTATCACATTGGAACGACCGAAATATGATGTTCAAACGTACCTACGTTCTGTATTTTAATTAAAAAACCTACCTGATTCGAACTGTTCGTCTAAAATTGTGATCCATATGTTTGTGACTATTACAGCGCCATCTATCTCAAAGCGAAAAAAGTGGTCCAACTAAAACATTGATATTTCTTTACGTACTACACGAATATGTAATTAAAATGGGGGTGCCTATTTTTTTTTTAAAGTAGTTGATATCCGTTTGGCCTATGGCAGCGCCATCTAGCGGGCCAACCATAGCGCCCCCCTTCAAGCTAGACAAGTTTCGTTCTTTGTAGTTTCTTCGTTTGACCCTTATTTCGTGAGATATTTGGCCCGGTCACGATCAGTGGACCACCCTGTATACCCTCCGCTGCTAGTGCTGTCACCTATCGTCTATGAGTGACACTGGACGTTGGCGTCGAATATAGGCGGTGGTCAAATTAACGTGACTTTTCCGTGTATAAGACAGAGTTATGCGGTTCCTTACTGTAGAAAGTGAAACGTCCAATTGCATTCGAGAAAGGCTGAAGAACGAGGCTGGAGATGCTACGGTGGACGTCAGCGCTGTTAGCCGTCGGGTATGTAGAGCAGCTAAATAGCGGACAGAGTTGGCTGCTGCACCTCGCAGCGGCCGGCCAGCCACTGCAGTGACGTCACACAACATGCAGCGTGTCTACCAAAGCACCCGCCACGACCGTCGGGTAATAAAAGATGAACGGTGTCTAACAATACCACCACTTGCTAAGTAGGTTAGAAATCAGATTAATAATGTTGCTCACGCAGCATATGTTCGCTTTATCGGGCAACAACAAAGTTATTGACTGTGAATGATATCGTCAGAATGAAAATAATGAAGTCACTGTAAAAAAATCATTACTTTTGGCACTTATCTTGAATGGATTCTCACGTAGATTTCGTCGAAGTTGTTATGGCTCATCTTGTTGATTCTAGGGTGATTCCATTTTGACTGCTAGAAGGTCCAGATCTGTATTTTAGCAATATTTTAAGACCTAACAAATGCGTTTTTCAGGAAATTCTTAATGATCAAACAATCCCAGATCAGAACAATGGTACGGTAGAAATAATTTTTGATTTGGTGTTCACGATCCACATTTTTATTAAACTTCTTGTAAATTCACATATACCTCTTCTTAACTGTCACAAAGAAAATAGTTTTGTATCGATCTTCATATATTTATTTTCCACATTAACCAAACACAAAACTTGACTGTTCTTTTACAAAGCGAAATAACAACTTAACTTCTGCAGAGTGAAACAAAGACCGCTCTGTGCGCATTCGCGCCAAAACGGTTACAAGTAAATCAAAGATTATGACAGTCTCACAGAAGTGAATACACACAAGAACCATATCACTGTAATATATCGATACATCGGAGTACCTATACATTAATTAAACCAAATTTGAATATTGTCACAAAAATATGTCTGTTACTTCGCAGAAAAGTAGTACGACATTACTGGTATCGTGGACTGGGGTTGGAGTGCCGTAATGATCACGTAAATAAAGAAACATTGCAAGTGACTCCCGTTATCCATCGGCAAAGGCAATGAGGTGGCTATTAATGAAAAACTGGGCTGCGCCAAGATTTGTGAACGCTGTGTACTCTAAATGTCGACCGACCAGTGTAAAGAGCTAAGGAAAACAATGGAATCGAATCTGTTGCAGCGCTTCAGTTTGGAGAGGGAGGAGATTCTGTCGAAAATTGTGACTGCAGACGAGACTTGAATTCACTTTTTTTAACCTGAGTTGAAGGTGCATTCGATGGAACGGAAACGCCTAACATAGTCGCGAAAGTAAAAAATTAAAAACAGTGTATATATGATTGCAGTCTTTCTTGGCGTATTCCAATGAATAATTCTTCTCGGGTTATCAGCCGAGTGGCGAAGTCAGATGATGGGTACGAAACTCATCGAAACGTTGCGACAAGGCGACGCCACCACTCGGCTGATAACCCGAGAAGAATTCATCACAAAAACAGTGTATTTTGCTGAGAAGTTTATGTAGACAGTCTTTTGGAACTGTAGGATGTGATTGTGGTCGATTTTTTTGGAGGCAGAATGCACGATAAGCTCTGTCCAATACGTGAAACTCTCAAGAAGTTGAAAGCACGTCTTCATCGAGATCGCTCATCAAAAGATACGGCAGATATTGCTATTTGCACAATTCAAAACTGTCACTTCATTATTAACGAAATTGCAAAAATTGCCCGTTAAGTCTTGATCCACCCAAATTCCAGAGAAATGCGGGCACGGAGATATGCGAACAGCAGGGTTTGCCGGTGATGTGTCGACACCACCTTTGTCAGGTAGTGGTCGTGTTCAACAATTGTGCTCAATTTAAAACAGATCATTATTTCTGCTGCATCTTTAATAAACACACAAGAATAAAAGTCTTCAGTAGGTACAGATTTATATTTTGATCAGCACGTAACTAAGTATTGTTACAGCTGATACCCAGACTCCTAATCATTTGTGGTAAGTTTATGACATTGATGTGCTTTGTACAGATTACCAGTTATTGTATGAATACCATTTACTGTTTGATGGAGGAGCGGTTTTCCCCGGTTGCAGTGTCAAATACTTCTGTGACATAATTTGACAAGCTAAAACTGTGTTTCAGTATTAAAATGAAATCATTGTACGAGGGCAGTTCAATAAGTAATGCAACACATTTTTTTTCTCGGCCAATTTTGGTTGAAAAAACCGGAAATTTCTTGTGGAATATTTTCAAACATTCCCGCTTCGTCTCGTATAGTTTCATTGACTTCCGACAGGTGGCAGCGCTGTACGGAGCTGTTAAAATGGCGTCTGTAACGGATGTGCGTTGCAAACAACGGGCAGTGATCGAGTTTCTTTTGTCGGAAAACCAGGGCATCTCAGATATTCATAGGCGCTTGCAGAATGTCTACGGTGATCTGGCAGTGGACAAAGCACGGTGAGTCGTTGGGCAAAGCGTGTGTCATCATCGCCGCTAGGTCAAACAAGACTGTCTGATCTCCCGCGTGCGGGCCGGCTGTGCACAGCTGTGACTTCTGCAATGGCGGAGCGTGCGAACACACTCGTTCGAGATGATCGACGGATCACCATCAAAAAACTTGACATCTCTGTTGGTAGTGCTGTCACAATTGTTCACCAGTTCAAAGGTTTGTTCCCGCTGGGTCCCTCGTTGTCTAACCGAACACCATAAAGAGCAAAGGAGAACCATCTGTGCGGAATTGCTTGCTCGTCATGTGGCTGAGGGTGACAATTTCTTGTCAAAGATTGTTACAGGCGATGAAACATGGGTTCATCACTTCGAACCTGAAACAAAACGGCAATCAATGGAGTGGCGCCACACCCACTCCCCTACCAAGAAAAAGTTTAAAGCCATACCCTCAGCCGGTAAAGTCATGGTTACAGTCTTCTGGGACGCTGAAGGGGTTATTCTGTCCGATGTCCTTCCCCATGGTCAAACGATCAACTCTGAAGTGTATTGTGCTACTCTTCAGAAATTGAAGAAACGACTTCAGCGTGTTCGTAGGCACAAAAATCTGAACGAACTTCTCCTTCTTCATGACAACGCAAGACCTCACACAAGTCTTCGCACCCGAGAGGAGCTCACAAAACTTCAGTGGACTGTTCTTCCTCATGCACCCTACAGCCCCGATCTCGCTCCGTCGGATTTCCATATGTTTGGCCCAATGAAGGACGCAATCCGTGGGAGGCACTACGCGGATGATGAAGAAGTTATTGATGCAGTACGACGTTGACTCCGACATCGACCAGTGGAATGGTACCGTGCAGGCATACAGGCCCTCATTTCAAGGTGGTGTAAGGCCGTAGCATTGAATGGAGATTACGTTGAAAAATAGTGTTGTGTAGCTAAAGGATTGGGGAATAACCTGGTGTATTTCAATGCTGAATATAACAATCCCTGTATCAGAAAAAAAATGTGTTGCATTACTTATTGAACTGCCCTCGTACCAAAGACTCATTTATCAACTGTGTCCAAAAGTGTTAAATACAATTATTATTTGGTGTACTTCCGCTACTTAACAATTTTTTATGAAAACATTACAAAAAAATCACTGTGAGGACTTTTTTTTTTTTACTTGAAATGCTTACATATCTGCTATTTCGGGCATATTCTGAGGCCAAACAACGCCTTCTGGTTGTTTATAAATTAGAAAACATGGACTAGAAGTCGCCATTTTCATGTTAAACACCGCCATTTCATTTTTGATAGCAATTTCGTGATTATAATATTGTCTCCATTTATCTAATATAGTAGATAAGAGAGCAGTTTCAGAAAAGTGGCCCAGATGAACAAGTCCAGGTACAATTCACCTTAAGCAGAAACCAACAAACTGTATACAAGCATGTAAACAATTAACATATGCACCGAAAAACATGAAAAATATACATTTAAAAACTTGGTTAGACGATAGTCCATTTCAAGTATATGTCGAAGAAAATAGGAAACAAACACAATTTTTCTAAATAATATCACATTTCTTTTTAAAACTCTGTACTTGCACTGTGATGAAACTTTCACATTGCTTTTACACAAGCTTATAGTTTTTATGCTAGACCTGCATTACAGTTTATTTATTAACGTAACTTAAAATTAGTGCTGATAGCGCATAATTTCAACCAGAAATAACCTGCGAGCACTCAGTAGCTTTCACAACTTTTAATATATTACTTGTGAATACCTAGTCCCGTTTCTGAAAGTGGGCAGTATCTTCCAAACATGACCTAATGTTGCCAGTGTTTTCGCATTTTTTCCCAGTTCTCTCTATCCTACCGTTCAGATTCAAGTATTTTTCTTTCTCCTCTTCCCTTCATCTCCAAACTCATGTAAACGCAGTTTGTGAGCTCTGTTTCCTTCTTAAAGCGTTCCACCGAATAGTTAATTGTAGGATAAGAATTTCCAACAACATTGTTTATTTAGTTGTCCCAGCCTTCAACAAAACTCGTCGTTCGGTGCCTTTTTCCGCAGCAGTTTCACATTGTCATAGGGATATTCTCATTCTGAAGCCGTTTACACAAAATAGTTAAAAACTGAGAGTCTTCCGTCATCAGGAGCTTGCACATCTATCTCAACCCCTCCATTACTTATGATCTCCGGTTTTAGAAATGCCAGCGCTGTACACATGCTGATGCGAAGCCGTTAATCTTCGTTCTGATGATAGTGAGACCTAGATTCTGAACTTTTCTCCATCTCTTCTTTATATGGAAATAATACCCACTTATTTCATATTAGGGGAAAACTTGACGAGGCGGCTGCCTCAGAATGAAAATTCAATTTTGTTGGACACCAGTGAGGAACGGCTGGTTTATTTAAGCAAAACAGGTGAACATAGGTGTCTTCCTTCTTACGAGAGAGCAGTCTAAACACAACAGGAAGGGTGTCTGTTTCGTCACTTACGCCTTCTAAATCTGCGCATACGGCGTAGATTTGTGCAAACTGCTTGCTGCTGCTCTCAAATGTTTCATCCATAAAACAAGGGATAATGTTTTTAAGCTTTCTTTTCCTTGGTATCGACTAAAAATGGCTAAGCTCTCCTCTAATATATAATCTTTTAAAACAAAACTGCTGTCATCGCCCATTTTAAGAGATCTGCATGAAGATTGAACCGTGGTAAAAATTGCTGTTTTGAAGAGCGCGCCGCAGCGCGTAGTGTGAAGCAGTCGCCCTCCGTTTCTGGCGGTGGCGCCGCTGTGGCAGTCGCAGCTTTGGTGTCTCCCTCTGGTGGGAAAGGGGCGCTGTGAGCTCGCCAGGAGTCGGTCTGCAGTCAATCTGAGCCAGTCAGTCTTGGTCAGTCTCTCGTCCCCAGCTTGCTAGTCTGTCTCTCGTCCGAATTTGTGAGGCAGTTAGTGTCTGTCTGTCCTCCGGAGTGTTAGTATGTCTTTCGTTCGGGTCAATCTTTAAAGCCAGATAAATGAGAGTCTTCCCACTCCACCAGTAAGAGAATCAGCGAGTGGTCGCCCAGTCCTGAAATATGTTTTGATCTTGCCTCTCATCTTGAGAGGCGGTATGTGTGTCCTGTGGAGCATGTTAACTTGTTTGGCCAACCTTGTATAATTTTATATAAGTTTGCATTTCATGAGCTTTTATTTAAATGGTCATTTTAGTATGTAAAGTTGCCACCCTTCCACCGTAAGACTTTTCTTAGAAGTTAAAATCAAGTTGCACCTTTGGTGGCAAAGTTCAATTTCAATAAGTTTTTTTTTCATTTCTGGTGCCACCGCCACGAATTTATTGAAGAACAGTTCAATTTTCCACCCTGCCTATTCGCCCCTGGCCAGGTGTATCAACGATGTTCCAAAAAATTGGCAGAGGCCATTGCATTAGTTGTTAGTTCATATGATAGAACATGTCATAATTTTTGTTGTGAATAACGGCGTAAGTTTGTGGAGCTACATGAAGAATAAATAAAGTTTATCCAAGACTGGGACCCATCCTCAAACTGATGGCGAGGTTCCTTTCAGACCTGTAACACAAATCTCAGGTGTCCGCTAGTCTCCCTGTCTGCATATCTCTGAACACCACAGCCCCGACCACCATCTGATCGATCAACTAAAAGAAGCTCACTGGGACATCATAACAAAAATTCAGAAACCTTGAAAAATTATGTACGCCAGTGACTATGAGAGGAGGGCTATGATTTTTAACACAGCGGGTATGAGCGTTCTGATTTGAAGGTGGAAAAAACTGAGAAAGATGGTGATTATAATGAAGAGTGACAAATTAATTGTGAATGTTGTAGCTGTTGTTCTGAGAATAAGGCATTCACTTTTCTTGTAAAATAAAAAAGAGACACTATTTTCTGTTTTGTATCACCATCACTGAAATATCCAGTGAATTGTGATAATAATCATCACCTTTATCGTCTTCATCAGCCATTTGAGAACCACAGCTGAGTAAATGCCACCTCTTGACTTTACCATGTATTACGATCTCCAACAACATGCTTTGAAGCTATTACTACACGTATTCTATCATCATCTACATACGTTCCAAAAGATCTCGGTCTTTAGTACAGGGAAATTTCGTGATGATGTTACAAACTTTCAGTGATGATGGAGATGGCTAAATGTATCAATCTGTGGCAAGGACCCTGATTTGGAAACGACCAAGTCGAAAGCTAAGCTATTTTCTGAAACCTCCGACAGTGTTCATCAGAGACCTACTACCCGGGCTCCTGGAACATACTCAACCTTTTATTCGTCTACGGATGTGGTACCAACATGATGGAGAACCACCTCACTTTGGACTGAGGGTTCTTGAACACCTGGATCAGACATTCTCTGAAAAGTGGATAGGCGGAGGAGGCCCTGTTTCGTGGCCTACACGTTCGCCTGATCTCACACGGCTTGATTTCTTTTTGTGCACGTAACACGTCTGGACTGAAGAAGGTCTCCTGGCAAGAATTCAGGGTGCCATCGACGCTGCTCAAACGACACCAGGGATATTAGAACGGATACGACAGAATTTCGTGCGATTATGGAAGGCCTGCGTTGACGCTGGGGGACGCCATTTTGAACAAGTTGTACATGTAGCAGGTTGTACAACATTTGCAGGTAAATGGAATTCATTGTTACTTTATGGAACACAGGCTTTTTGGCCTCTCTTACATCTAGTTGCTTGCGCCCTTACTAGTCCGTCAACAGGGGAAATTATCTGAGGGTATTGGGAAGTACGCGGAGCGAATTCTGTACGTCGTGATCAGTGATCAGTGGTCGGAAGTTGGAGCCCTTAGTTTGAGCTCTGTGCGAGGCTAAGGCGGAACTTGAGTAGATTTTCGCTTATACCTTCCGTCTCGGTCGTATCCGGACTACGGTCCCATACCTCAAATCGGTACATTTACCTTTCTGCTTCATCCTCGAAAATTTGTAACAGACTGTAAAGATTGTAAAGATGTTGAAGGGGAAGTTGCGATGAGAAATAATTGTTAAGACAAAAAAAATGATCGTATGGCAGTGTTGGCCGGGAGACCCCATCAGGGAAAAAATGGTGCAAATGGCTCTAAGCACTATGGGACTTAATATCTGAGGTAATCAGTCCCCTACATTAGAACTAAGTGAATATAAGTAACCCAAGGAGTTGTACCCGTGGTCTAGGGGTAGCGTCTTTGATTCATAATCAAAACGTCTTCGGTCCCGGGTTCGATCCCCGCCACTGCCTAAATAATCAGCATTGGCGGCCGAAGACTTCCGGCATAAGAAGTCAGCCTCATTCTGCCAACGGCCTTGTCAAAGAGGGCGGAGGAGCGGATAGAGGTTCAGGGCACTCTCTTGTCCTAAGGGTGGGAAATTGCCCCTAAAGGCGGAAGAATCAGCAATGATCAACGACATGAGGATGCAGAAGGCAATGGAAACTACTGCATTAAAGACACGTAATGTGTATCCACAGGACATGTGGCCTGTAATTGAAGAAGTGTCATGATGATCTCTCCATTGTTAAAAGATTCCGAAATAGTCCCCCATTCGGATCTCCGGGAGGGGATTGCCAAGGGGGAGGTTACCATGAGAAAAAGATTGAATAATCAACGAAAGGATAACGTTCTACGAGTGGGGGCGTGGAATGTCAGAAGCTTGAACGTGATTGGGAAACTAGGAAATCTGAAAAGGGAAATGCAAAGGCTCAATCTAGATATAGTAGGGGTCAGTGAAGTGAAGTGGAAGGAAGACAAGGATTTCTGGTCAGATGAGTATCGGGTAATATCAACAGCAGCAGAAAATGGTATAACAGGTGTAGGATTCGTTATGAATAGGAAGGTAGGGCAGAGGGTGTGTTACTGTGAACAGTTCAGTGACCGGGTAGTTCTAATCAGAATCGACAGCAGACCAACACTGACAACGATAGTTCAGATATACATGCCGACATCGCAAGCTGAAGATGAACAGATAGAGAAAGTGTATGAGGATATTGAAAGGGTAATGCAGTATGTAAAGGGGGACGAAAATCTAATATTCATGGGCGACTGGAATGCAGTTGTATGGGAAGGAGTAGAAGAAAAGGTTACAGGAGAATATGGGCTTGGGACAAGGAATGAAAGAGGAGAAAGACTCATTGAGTTCTGTAACAAGTTTCAGCTAGTAATAGCGAATACCCTGTTCAAGAATCACAAGAGGAGGAGGTATACTTGGAAAAGGCCGGGAGATACGGGAAGATTTCAATTAGATTACATCATGGTCAGACAGAGATTCCGAAATCAGATACTGGACTGTAAGGCGTACCCAGGAGCAGATATAGACTCAGATCACAATATAGTAGTGATGAAGAGTAGGCTGAAGTTCAAGACATGAGTCAGGAAGAATCAATACGCAAAGAAGTGGGATATGGAAGTACTAAGGAATGACGAGATACGTTTGAAGTTCTCTAACGCTATAGATACAGCAATACGGAATAGCGCAGTAGGCAGTACAGTTGAAGAGGAATGGACATCTCTAAAAAGGGCCATCACAGAAGTTGGGGAGGAAAACATAGGTACAAAGAAGGTAGCTGCGAAGAAACCATGGGTAACAGAAGAAATACTTCAGTTGATTGATGAAAGGAGGAAGTACAAACATATTCCGGGAAAATCAGGAATACAGAAATACAAGTCGCTGAGGAATGAAATAAATAGGAAGTGCAGGGAAGCTAAGACGAAATGGCTGCAGGAAAAATGTGAAGACATCGAAAAAGATATGATTTTCGGAAGGATAGACTCAGCATACAGGAAAGTCAAAACAACCTTTGGTGACATTAATAGCAACGGTGGTAACATTAAGAGTGCAACGGGAATTCCACTGTTAAATGCAGAGGAGAGAGCAGATAGGTGGAAAGAATACATTGAAAGCCTCTATGAGGGTGAAGATTTGTCTGATGTGATAGAAGATGAAACAGGAGTCGATTTAGAAGAGATAGGGGATCCAATATTAGAATCGGAATTTAAAAGAGCTTTGGAGGACTTACGGTCAAATAAGGCAGAAGGGATAGATAACATTCCATCAAAATTTCTAAAATCATTGGGGGAGGTGGCAACAAAACGACTATTCACGTTGGTGTGTAGAATATATGAGTCTGGCGACATACCATCTGACTTTCGGAAAAGCATCATCCACACAATTCCGAAGACGGCAAGAGCTGACAAGTGCGAGAATTATCGCACAATCAGCTTAACAGCTCATGCATCGAAGCTGCTTACAAGAATAGTATACAGAAGAATGGAAAAGAAAATTGAGAATGCACTAGGTGACGATCAGTTATCAGTTTGGCTTTAGGAAAAGTAAAGGGACGAGAGAGGCAATTCTGACGTTACGGCTAATAATGGAAGCAAGGCTAAAGAAAAATCAAGACACGTTCATAGGGTTTTTCGACCTGGAAAAAGCATTCGACAATATAAAATGGTGCAAGCTGTTCGAGATTCTGAAAAAAGTAGGGGTAAGCTATAAGGAGAGACGGGTCATATACAATATGTACAACAACAAAGAGGGAATAATAAGAGTGAACGATCAAGAACGAAGTGCTCGTATTAAGAAGGGTGTAAGACAAGGCTGTAGCCTTTCGCCCCTACTCTTCAATCTGTACATCGAGGAAGCAATGATGGAAATAAAAGAAAAGTTCAAGAGTGGAATTAAAATACAAGATGAAAGGATATCAATGATACGATTCGCTGATGACATTGCTATCCTGAGTGAAAGTGAAGAAGAATTAAATGATCTGCTGAACGAAATGAACAGTCTAATGAGTACACAGTATGGTTTGAGAGTAAATCGGAGAAAGACAAAGGTAATGAGAAGTAGTAGAAATGAGAACAGCGAGACACTTAACATCAGGATTGGTGGTCACGAAGTCAATGAAATTAAGGAATTCTGCTACCTAGGCAGTAAAGTAACCAATGACGGACGGAGCAAGGAGGACATCAAAAGCAGACTCGCTATGGCAAAAAAAGGCATTTCTGGCCAAGATAAGTCTACTAATATCAAATACCGGCCTTAATTTGAGGAAGAAATTTCTGAGGATGTACGTCTGGAGAACAGCATTGTATGGTAGTGAAACATGGACTGTGGGAAAACCGGAACAGAAGAGAATCGAAGCATTTGAGATGTGGTGCTCTAGACGAATGTTGTAAATTAGGTGGACTGATAAGGTAAGGAATGAGGAGGTTCTATGCAGAATCGGAGAGGAAAGGAATATGTGGAAAACACTGATAAGGAGAAGGGACAGGATTATAGGACATCTGCTAAGACATGAGGGAATGACTTCCATGGTACTAGAGGGAGCTGTAGAGGGCAAAAACTGTAGAGGAAGACAGAGATTGGAATACGTCAAGCAAATAATTGAGGACGTAGGTTGCAAGTGCTACTCTGAGATGAAGAGGTTAGCACAGGAAAGGAATTCGTGGCGGGCCGCATCAAACCAGTCAGTACACTGATGACCAAAAAAAAAAAGGACATCACACACATCCATGCCTGAGGCAGGATTCGAACCTGCGACCGTAGCACCTGCGTGGCTCCGGACTGAAGCGCCTAGAACCGCTCGGTCACAGCGGCCGGCTCAGCCGGGTAGTTCGGCCGCCGGACTGCAAGTCTTATTGCAGTCGACGCCACATTGGGCGGCTTGCGGTCGGTGATGATGATGAAAGGATGGTGAGGACAACACAACACCCAGTCTACGAGCGGGGATAATCTCCAACCCGGCCGCGGAATCGAACCTGGGCCCGCTGCATGGTAGGCAACTCCGTTACGACTCAGCTAAGCAGGGGAAGACAAAAAATTCGATAGGTAGTGCTATTTCCGAACTACCAGTTAGGTAGTCTGGAGCGCAAATTCAAGCAGCCTACCAGAGGCGATGTCTTCACACGCGTTCTTCGTTCGGTTTCCTCAAACCGAACAATTGTAGCTTTGGCTCACCTAGCTTAAACTTATCGCATCCGAGAAAGGCACATTTTCGCTGGTAAAGAGCATTTCAACAAGTAGTAACTCATGAATCCACATTATCGCATTTTAACGCATGAAAGTGCGTGAAATTCAGCTGGCGACGACCTGATTGGCTAACTTCAATAATAAGTAGCTCGAGAGCAGCGCAACGCATAGCATTTTTTTTCTTAACAGTTATTTCTCAGTACAACCTCCCGCGCAACACACTATCAACATTTTCAATCTGTTTCTGACTACCCCGTGCATCTGAATATGATCTACAAAATAACCGACCACTGTGGCCGAGCGGTTCTAGGCGCGTCAGTCTGGAACCACGCGGCTGCTGCGGTCGCAGGTTCGAGTCCTGCCTCGGGCATGGATGTGTGTGATGTCCCTCGGTTAGTTAGGTCTGCGTAGTTCTCAGTCCAGGGGACGCATGACCTCAGATGTTAAGTCCCATAGTGCTTAGAGCCATTTGAACCACTTGAACCATCTACAAAATACGGGCAAGCTGGAGATCCCAACACATAGACAACAGGATGAGCTGGAATAATGACTTTCAAAAATGCAACATGCTTTTGGATACAAAGGACTCAGTGCGTGTAACACCACTGCATGCCTCGTTGCTCACTACGCGATGTCTGATGGACTGGAACTGAATTCGAATACCACCCACAGGCAGAGAGCGACCGCCTGTTTGGACGCCCACTCCCCAGTGGCGAGTACCGTTGGATGGCGCGGCGTGGGTCACGCCCTGCCGCCTTGGCTGAGTGATGATGGCCGGCCGGCTCCCCCCACCCCCTCGCACGACTGCTCCACTGCCCCGCCCGCAGACCGCCTTCCCAGAACTATGCCGTCAGCCAAACCCCCCAACCTCCCCCCTCAGTCAGCAGATTACCAGTCATTAACCTTCCCAGTCGTCGACCCTCTCAAGCAAACTCTGCGCTGGTCAGCCGCAGCAGTTTCACCATTCACTTCCTAGATTAGAGGTCCATCTTGCAACGGTACTGATTTCGATCGTTCCACAACGTATTCGAACCGCAGCCTTCGTTCTCTGCTGTCTCAGGCTTTCACATCACTCGCGTATCTTGAAAGTAACTTTGGCTTTTCTACAGAGCGAACAAAACAAAAACGGCTCGGAAAATAGACTGACAGAAGAAAGAAAAGCAAACGCAGCAATATGAAGGAATTGTGCCATATAAACAAAAGTAGGTGAGCGCCTTTCTACGTCTGACAGATTATGTCTGTTCGAATTTTGCGCCCGTCGCATAACAATGGCTCAAGTAGCGCCACTATGACGATGCAAATCGGGTTTGCTTTAAATACACACTCCAACGGTCGTGAGAGTTCACCGCTCCAACGGTCGTGAGAGTTACACACTCCAACGGTCGTGAGAGATTGGACGCGGTGAGTTGATGTTACTCAAGAACACCTTTAAGACGACAAAGACGCCGTTATCAACACCTCACTTAGAACTAGGTCGTGCAATACGGCTATGAGAAGATGTATGTCCTTTCTGCGATATTGCAGGAAGACCTAACAGGAATGTAGCCACTGTACATGATTACTGGCAGCATAGCACAGCATAAAATGGCTCTGAGCACTATGGGACTTAACTTCTAAGGTCATCAGTCCCCTAGAACGTAGAACTACTTAAACCTAACTAACCTATGGACATCACACACATCCATGCCCGAGGCAGGATTCGAACTTGCGACCGTAGCGGTCGTGCGATTCCAGACTGTAGCGCTTAGAACCGCTCGGCCATCCCGGCCGGCAGCGGAGCATAGCACTGGACGAAGTGATCAGGCAGTGGAGAGCAATAAACGAGGAAATGGGAATACCAAAGACCCATGTGGGGGACAAAAAGGACAACAGGGCTCAAGTGGACTGCCTAGCCTTTGCAGATGACATAGCAATAGTAAGTGAGACGCAAGAAGACGCAAAGACACAACTCGACAACTTAAGTAAGGTAGTGTAATGTTTCTGGCTTATTCAGCCATCATGTTAGGCTCCAGGAAGCTATTCCTATGGCAGCGGAGATGCAAGAAGCATAGAGATGACGCAATGTGGGATGAGGTACCGGTGACAGATGTTAGATTCGGTACCATTCCCGTGAGAAAGACCGCCTGCATGATGCTGCTGCTCTGTGATTGGCTGCTGTGTTCGGCGGTAGGGCGCCGAAACGTTAAACTTTAGTTGCTATTATTAATTAAACCTGTCATCCAAATTACTTCATTTTTTAAATAAACATCTCTCAACAGCCAGCTATCAATCAGTCACTTCAAAATTATTAAAATCAAAGTATTACTAAATCAAAAGACTGACGAAATTACTGCCGATGCCCTTCGGTGGCGTTCGGGTCACGCCTTGCTGGCTTGGCGCACGAAGTGTCTCGGGCAGTCCGGCTCTCCAGTTCTGACTGTTCCAGTAGACAGACATGTTGTCAGTTATAGCAGTATTTGTTTCATGCAATTTTATTTACTACAGTTCCGACCGCCGCTAGGTACAGACATGTTATCTGTAATAGTAGAATTTGATTCATGTAATTTTATTCTCCAGTTCTGACGGTTCCAGTAGACAGCCATGTTGCCTGTGGCAGGATGTATTTCATGTTATTTTAGCCAGATATAATGACTGTGGAAAGATATGTTCAATACGTTGTGATCAAGAATAGTTTCTCGTCTCTATATCAATAAAAACGCGAGTGGCAGCCCAAATGAGTTATAGTTTATTCGTAGCAGCAGTTCCTTGCGAAGTTAATTTCAGCCTCAAGAAAAAGAATCCACGACCTGCGTGCTGTTTCCTGCGCTGCGGACATCATCATCATGAAGACAGCAGGTTAGTGAAGTGTACAAGAACTTATGTATTCCACACAGGGCAGTGGAAACAACTAGGCACCTCACGTGTACTACATGCACAGTACAAATGTGCTCAGTGACACGTCATCTGCAGTAATACAGAGGAGCTAAAGAAGGATGAAAGTATTAACACTATCTCACTTTTATTCCTTTTTTTTTCTTGCCGTAGTAGCCAGAAAGGTGGGACTGAGGATCGCCTATAACAAGACAAAGACATTAAATACCACTGCAGACTGGGAAACACCGGAAGGCAATGTGCAAATGGTGGACAAATTTAAATACCTGGGAGAATTTATAACAGGAAGGAACAAGAGCAAGGAGGGAATAACAGAGAGGATGGAGATCAGGTCAGCCTTCTGCATCACGAGAGAGATATACAACAAAAAGAATATATCCACAGACGCAAAGATAAGCCACTACAAGCAACGGTGAGGAATGCAGTATTATATCCTGCTGAGATGATGACACTAGGAAGAAATGGGGCAGAACAACTAGAGAAAGAAGAGAGAAAAATACTTGGTCCCAAAAGAGGTGGAGAGGTGGATGCGAAGCCTTAGGGAAGAATTGTACCGAAACATGAGAACAATATCCGGGAAAATCTGACTGAAAAGGGCAAGGTTTGCTGGACATGTAGTTAGGATGAGTATGGACAGAATGACTAAGAGAGTGTGGGAAACAACAGGGAGGACAAGGGAAAAGACAGGAACCAAGTGGATTGTTGAACTTCGGAAGGACTGGTTGGAACTGGGGATCAAGGTCGAAGGAAAGGAAAATTGGGGGAACAAATATACACTGACCAATATGTGGGAGATCAATGACAGAGAAGAATACAGGAAAAGATTAGTCACCATTGGAGCAGACAGGAGAAACGGAAACTGAAGATCTCGGAAGAAGAGCGGGAGAGAAGAATAGAAAGAATGAATAGGTTCTGGGAGAAGAAGAGGAAAATGCAATCCACGAAGGGGCTACCCGTGGTCCTACAGAGGTCGTAACGCAAGAAGAAGAAGAAGAAGATTACTGGCAGCGATGATAACGAGAATGTACGGTCGCAAGAAGACCGAACTCCCGACGTCCGCGTCCCACTACCGAGAGGAAAGGCCATCGTGTTCCATGTACGGCTATGGCGCATCATACTGTAGCTGTGGCAGCCGTTGGAGCCACCGTGACACAACGAACTGTTACAAATCGGTTACCTCAAGGACAGCCCCGAGCCAGACGTCCTGTAGAGCGCATTCCGCTGACCCCAAACCACCACCATTTGTGGCTTTGGTTGTGTCAAGTGAGAGTTCATTGGAGTCCAGTGTGGAGGTCTCTTCTGCATTCTGATGGAGGCTGCTTCTGCCTCAGTGCCAGTGATGGCCGTGATTTCGTTGGAAGGAGGCCAGTTGAGTACCTGGAACCAACCTATCTCCATGCTAGACACATTGGACCTAAACGAGGAGTTAAGTCTCGGCTGAGATTTCATATGACAGCAGGAGCACTTTCATGGTTATCCCTCGCCCCCTGACCCAAAACTGTCCGTCATTCGACCTGTTGTGGTGCCATCCATGAACAGCATTGCAAGCAGTGTTTTCCAACAGGATAACACTCGCCTACATAGTGCATACATGATCTGCAGAGGCTGACATGTTGCCTTGGTCTTCCTGATCACCAGATGTGTCTACAGTCGAGCACATATGGGCATCATCAGAGGACAACTCCAGCGTCATCCACAAACAGCATTAACCATCCCTGAATTGGCCGACCAAGTGCAACAGGCGTGGAACTCCATCCCACAAAGTAACATTTCAGCACCTGTGGATCACAAAGCCTGCGCGTTTGCATGCTGGCATTCAACATCCTACGATTACATCAGTTATTAATGTACCTGCATTTCAAATTTGTTATGGTTTATCCCGCACTTGCACCTATGATCCTTCAATGTTGATCACTTAAGTAGAAGGGTTGGAACTTTAATAGCGGCAACTACACTCCTGGAAATTGAAATAAGAACACCGTGAATTCATTGTCCCAGGAAGGGGAAACTTTATTGACACATTCCTGGGGTCAGATACATCACATGATCACACTGACAGAACCACAGGCACATAGACACAGGCAACAGAGCATGCACAATGTCGGCACTAGTACAGTGTATATCCACCTTTCGCAGCAATGCAGGCTGCTATTTTCCCATGGAGACGATCGTAGAGATGCTGGATGTAGTCCTGTGGAACGGCATGCCATGCCATTTCCACCTGGCGCCTCAGTTGGACCAGCGTTCGTGCTGAACGTGCAGACCGCGTGAGACGACGCTTCATCCAGCCCCAAACATACTCAATGGGGGACAGATCAGGAGATCTTGCTGGCCAGGGTAGTTGACTTACACCTTCTAGAGCACGTTGGGTGGCACGGGATACATGCGGACGTGCATTGTCCTGTTGGAACAGCAAGTTCCCTTGCCGGTCTAGGAATGGTAGAACGATGGGTTCGATGACGGTTTGGATGTACCGTGCACTATTCAGTGTCCCCTCGACGATCACCAGTGGTGTACGGCCAGTGTAGGAGATCGCTCCCCACACCACGATGCCGGGTGTTGGCCCTGTGTGCCTCGGTCGTATGCAATCCTGATTGTGGCGCTCACCTGCACGGCGCCAAACACGCATACGACCATCATTGGCACCAAGGCAGAAGCGACTCTCATCGCTGAAGACGACACGTCTCCATTCGTCCCTCCATTCACGCCTGTCGCGACACCACTGGAGGCGGGCTGCACGATGTTGGGGCGTGAGCGGAAGACGGCCTAACGGTGTGCGGGACCGTAGCCCAGCTTCATGGAGACGGTTGCGAATGGTCCTCGCCGATACCCCAGGAGCAACAGTGTCCCTAATTTGCTGGGAAGTGGCGGTGCGGTCCCCTACGGCACTGCGTAGGATCCTACGGTCTTGACGTGCATCCGTGCGTCGCTGCGGTCCGGTCCCAGGTCGACGGGCACGTGCACCTTCCGCCGACCACTGGCGACAACATCGATGTACTGTGGAGACCTCACGCCCCACGTGTTGAGCAATTCGGCGGTACGTCCACCCGGCCTCCCGCATGCCCACTATACGCCCTCGCTCAAAGTCCGTCAACTGCACATACGGTTCACGTCCACGCTGTCGCGGCATGCTACCAGTGTTAAAGACTGCGATGGAGCTCCGTATGCCACGGCAAACTGGCTGACACTGACGGCGGCAGTGCACAAATGCTGTGCAGCTAGCGCCATTCGACGGCCAACACCGCGGTTCCTGGTGTGTCCGCTGTGCCGTGCGTGTGATCATTGCTTGTACAGCCCTCTCGCAGTGTCCGGAGCAAGTATGGTGGGTCTGACACACCGGTGTCAATGTGTTCTTTTTTCCATTTCCAGGAGTGTATTTATTTACAGCTCGTACAAAATAGATACGTGTTTCAAAGTTTTACTGACTTCAAAGTAGTCACCCGCATTGTGTATAATCCGTTGCCAGCGATGTAGAAGTTTAGGGTACTCTTAGCAGTGCCAGTTGTGTTGACAGCTCGAGCGGCGCGGTCTATTGCCCAACGAATTTGTAGCAGTTCTGAAGCGAATGCCGTGAAGTGTTTCTTTCAGTTTAGAAATCGAGTTGAACTTACAAGGGGTTAAGTCAGGGGAGTGCAGTAGGTGGTATAGCACTTAACAGCCCCATCAGTCAAAGAAATCGGCAACAGCTTGCCCTGTACGTGCTTGAGTATTGTCCTGCATAATGATGGTCAGGTCCAGCAGAAAGTGGTATTACTTCTGTCTCTATGCTGTTAATTTTTGGAACACAACCTACGACCAGCTTAGAGACACAAGTGATGACACTTTCTGCAGAACCTGAGCATCATTTTGCAGGACAATTCTCAAGCACGTACAGTGTAAGCTGTTACTGACTTGTTTCACAGATGGGGCTGCTATACTACTGTACTCCCCTGTTTTAAGCCCCCATAAATACAACTCGATTTCTAAACTGAAGGAAACACTTCACAGCGTTCGCTTCAGAACAGCTATAAATTCGTCGGGCAATAGACCACGCCGCTCGAACTGTTAACGCAACTAGCGCTGCTAATAGTATCCTACAACTTCCACATCGTTGGCAACGGGTTATAGATAATACTTGGCCATTTCCTTCGCATCTCCATTTCATGTATCCTCTTGGTAATCCTCTTCTTTTCCATTCTCTTTAACCACACATACCATCTTAGTCTTGAACTATCTATCCTGCTCTGCAAGGGTTCCTCTTTCTTTGTTTCCCTTACCCTTTCATTCCTAATCCCATCTCTGCTTGTTACTTCTATCCTGCTTCTGAGGAACCTCATTTTACACGCCTGTAATCTGCTCCCATCTCTTTTCTTCATTACCCTTGTGTCAGATGCATAGGTCAATATTGCGATGTCGGAACTTATAGGCGATTAGCTTGAAAGATGTCTAAGACAATAGGTGGTATTCGAGTTCGATGTACGAAGTCTATCCCTGCCGTTAATAAATGACAGCAGCACAAAAGACATTTTTCGATATGTTTTCCTTGTATTTTCTCTTGCTGAGGATTGAAAACGTTCTGCTTGAAGTTACTGCTCTGTCTTAGTAGTACGTGACGTAGTTGAGATTAGATTAGATTAATTATTCATTACATAGACCCACAAAAGAGGGGATCCTCCTGGGTGTGGAACATGTTAGATAAAAACATTACAAAAATGTAATTAGAAAAACTTGAGTTTCATTAATTTTTATGATCCTCAGTCAATAAACAGTAAAATTATGTACATGAATTAAAATTAAACTTCTAATATTTACAGGTTTAATATATCTGCTATCATTAAATCCATCATTCACACAGTAGTTCGTTATTTGCCTATTACAACCAGGTATTCTCGAAAATCAAAGTAAATTATTCATTTCAATGATCCTCAGTTAAGAATAGTCAAATTACGTACAAGATTTAAAATTAAACTTCCACTATTTAAAGACTTAAGACTTACATCTGCTTTCCATATATCCATCATTCACACAGTAGGTAGTTACTTGGCTATTACAACCGAGTACTGTCAAAAATTGAAGTATAATAAATTTTCATTAAAATGGTCTACTGCACTTGTTGACATATTCATGGACGGAATAGGAGGAGTTGGCCACCAAAAATTCTTTTAAATTATGTTTAAATTGTGTCTTGTCTGAAACTAAACTCTTAATGGTTGCTGTTAACCTATTGAGAACATGTGTTGTTGAATACTGCACTCTTTTCTGGTCAAGAGTAAGTGATTTTAAATCTTTATGTATATTGTTCTTATTCCTAGTATTAATACTGTGTACTAAGCAGTTAGTTGGAAAAAGAGATGTATTATTTACAACAAACTTCATTAAGGAATAAATATACTGAGAACCTGTGGTTAATATGCCCAATTCTTTGAATAGGTTTCGACGTGATGTTCTTGGATTTACACTACACATTACTCTTATTACACTCATCTGTACTCTAAAAATTTTTCTCGGTTTGTGGAGTTCCCCAAAATATGATACCATATGACATAATGGAGTGGCAATAAGCAAAATGTGCCAGTTTTTTTATATTTATATCTCCAATATCTGACATCATTCGCATTGCAAACACAGACTTGTTTAGGCGCTTTAGCAGCTCGTTAGTATGTCGCTCCCAACTAAATTTATTATCAAGTCTTTAATCGAAACGGCTAGATGCAGTGTAGCGAACAGTGCATGAGCAGCAGCGTGATAGGACGATAGCAGTGACCGGCTACAGGTTGGTCATAGGCTCACTTCCCCTAGACAGAGATGTGCAAAACAGTTTGTAGTAGAGGCACCTAGCGCCAGAACCCGTAAAGACTGTTACTTCTCGGCAACTACCTGTACATAGCTACTTTCAGCCACAACAACGGGTAATGACGGAAGAAAATTGTTTCGCGATACAAAATTTCATTTATGATTCCTGATCTCTAAATATATTTAACAACGACTGCTCACCTCTCTTTTGCAGTTTAAGATGCAGCGTAATACTCCTTAAAAAACTGCCTTCCGCAGTGTTATCACAATTTGTTTATTTTTGAAAACATAGAGCGTCAGTTAAATACTTTACACTCAAGTGTTAAAGTAAGAGTTCGTAAGCAGGTTGTCATAGCAACTTCTGTTAACAGTTATCTGTATTTTATATCAGATCGTATGAACTTCACAAAACAATCTCAGTAAAACGAGAACCAGGAGCATACGCATCGCTAGTCGTATTGTTCCACGCCACAAAATATAAATACCTCGCCGTTGACACTGAAGCCTCTGCTAACAGAATGGTTACCTGTTCCACTGGTCCCCCCCCTTCCCCACCCCCCGTAATGTAAGATTCACTGGGCTGTAAATAACAGAAAAGCACTTTGCATATGCAAAACGTATCTTGAATTGATGTGCCACTCCATCTGGCTGGATTCCAGATCCCTCATAATGCGAAGTACGGTCTTGGAAGCTTTCCAGATGATTACGTTCCGTAGATAGGATCGGATTTCTCTTCTTACCTGGCGTCGTGCTGCTATGTTGTTCGGAATAATATGACAGCAGAAAGAGCCATACCAGAGGATAGTCGTCGGGGGTTGTTGACCTAGGAATTCTGAGTCTGTTAAGAGACTGATATACACTGGCTGGTAAAATAAAACGAAAGAACATGTGAAGCATCCAGAAGAGTTGCAGGGAACGAAGTGACACTTCACGGGTTGAGTGGGTATGTGTTGTTATTTCATTGATTCCAAAATTTTCTAAGAACGTAGCTGTATGTGCTCACTTATCGGCGTGACATTTCACCCCATCTGACCTGGATCCATGCACTGATTCGGGTCGAAAGGATGTCATAAGATTGCAGCACTCTCCCGTGAGGCAAGCTGGCGCATAACTTTTGTAAATGGTACCTGATATCCTGGATAACGGCACCGGCACGAATTGATGTCCGAGCTGGCCCCACATGTGCTGTAATGTGAACAGATCTAGGGACGTTACTGGCCACGGGAGAAGGTCTGCATCACGCAGAACGTCGATAGAGAGTCGTACCATGTGTGGACGAGCACTGCGCTGTTGAAAAATGGCGCCACCGTACTGCCGCATGAGAGGTAACACATGAGAACGCAAAGCCCCCAAGATTGGACATCTTTTACAGAAGCTCGAAATTTATCGTGGCTTCAATGCGAGATGCTAGTTTCCACAATGATACTTTGTCTCGAAACCTGGCAGAAAGTCCAAAAAGATTCTAGTCGTATGTAAAATACGCTAGCGTCAAGATACAATCAATGCCTTCTCTGCGCGATAGCAATGGAAATACTATCGACGACAGTGCTGCCACAGCAGAGTTGCTAAACACAGCCTTCCGAAATTCCTTCACCACAGAAGACGAAGTAATTATTCCAGAATTCGAATGAACAACAGCTGCCACCATGAGTAACTTAGAAGTAGATATCCTCGGAGTGAAACAAAAGAAAAAATTGGAATAGGTATTAAAATCCACGGAGAAGAAATAAAACCTTTGAGGTTCGCCGATGACATTGTAATTCTGTTAGAGAGAGCAAAGGACTTGGAAGAGCAGTTGAACGGAATGGATAGTGTCTTGAAAGGAGGATATAAGACGAACATCAACAAAATCATAACGAGGATAATGGAATGTAGTCGAATTAAGACAGGTGATGCTGAGGGAATTAGATTAGGAAATGAGACACTTAAAGTATTAAAGGAGTTTTGCTATTTGGGGAGCAAAATAACTGATGATGGTCGAAATAGAGAGGATATAAAATGTAGACTGGCAATGGCAAGGAAAGCGTTTCTGAAGATGAGAAATTTGTTAACATCGAGTATAGATTTAAGTGTCAGGAAGTCGTTTCTGAAAGTATTTGTATGGAGTGTAGCCATGTATGGAAGTGAAACATGGACGATAAATAGTTTGGACAAGAAGAGAATAGAAGCTTTTGAAATGTGGTGCTACAGAAGAATGCTGAAGATTAGATGGGTAGATCACATAACTAATGTGGAGGTATTGAATAGGATTGGGGAGAAGAGGAGTTTGTGGCACAACCTGACTAGAACAAGTGATCGGTTGGTAGGACATTTTCTGAGGCATCAAGGGATCACCAATTTAGTATTGGAGGGCAGTGTGGAGGGTCAAAATCGTAGAGGGAGACCAAGGGATGAATACACTAAGCAGATTCAGAAGGATATAGCTTGCAGTAAGTACTGGGAGATGAAGAAGTTTGCACAGGATAGAGTAGCATGGAGAGCTCCATCAAACCAGTTTCAGGACTGAAGACCACAACAACAACAAAATCCTCGGAGTAGTGAAGTAACTTAAGTCACTTTACAAAAGCAATCATCCGGTCCACAATGTATACCAATTAGGTTGTATCAGAGCATGCTGACGCAGTAGCTGCATACTTAACTATCATATACAACCGCTAGCACGACAGAAGATCCGTGTCCGAAGACTGGAAAGTTACGCAGGTGCACCAATATTCAAGAAACGTAGTGGAAGTAATCGACTAAATTGCAGGCTCGTATCATTAACGCCGATATGCAGCAGGATTTTGGGACATATGTTGTGTTCGAAAACCACGAATTACCTCGAACAGAATGGTCTATTGATTCACAGTCGACACGGATTTAGGAAACACAATTAGCTCTTTACTCAAGCGGAGTGTTGAGTGCTATTGACTAGGGATTTCAAATTGATTCCGTATTTCTAGATTTCCAGAAGGCTTTTGACACCGTATCACACAAGCGGCTTGTGGTGAAATTACGTGCTTATAGAATACTGTCTCAGTTATGTGACTCGATTCGTGATTTCTTGTCAGAGAGATCATAGTTCGTAGTAACTAACGGAAAGTTTCGAGCAAAACAGGAGCGATTTCTGGAGTTCCTCAATATAGTGTTATAGCCCCTCTGCTGTTCCTCAACTATATAAACGGTTTAGGAGGCAATCTTAGCAGCCGTCTTAGTATGTTTGCAGATGATGCTGTCATTTACCGCCTTGTAAAGTCATCAGATTATCAAAATGAATTGCAAAATTGTTTAGACAAGATATCTGCATCGTGTGAGAAGTGGCAGTCGACTCTAAATCATGAAAAGTGTGAAGTGAGCTACATGAATACTAAAAGGAAAAGTTTCAGTTATACCATAAATCTCACAAATATACAGGCTGTAAATACAACTAAATGCTTAGGGATTACTATTACCAATAACTTAAAATCGAACGATCACAGAGGTACTGTTGTGGGTAAAACAAAGCAGAGACTACTATTTATTGGCAGAATTCACTAAAGAGAGGTTGGCTTCACTACGCTTGTCCGTCCTCTTTTAGAGTACTGCTGCGCGGCATGGGGTCCCTACCAGATAGGATTAACAGAGTACATCAAGAAAGTTCAAAGAAGAGCAGCACGTTTTGTATTATCGCGAAATAGGGGAGAGAGTGTCGCGGTCATGATACAGAACTTGGGATGGACACCATTAGATCAAAGGGGTTGTTCGTTGCGACGGGATCTTCTCACGAAATTTCAATCACCAACTTTCTCCTCCAAATTCGAAAATATTTTGTTGACCCCTGACCTACATAAGGGGAATCATAACAATAAAATAAGGGAAATCAGAACTCCCACGGAAAGATATAGGTGTTCCTTTTTTCCACGTGCTGTTCGAGACAGATTAATAGATAACTATTGTGAAGGTGTTTCGATGAATCCTCTGCCAGTCGCTTAAATGTGATTTGCAGAGTATCCATAAAAATGTAGATGTAGATAGAGACGTAGACCTACCGCTGTACTGGGCTGGAAAACGTACACCACAAGCAGACAGTATCACACCCTCTTCTTGGTCGTTGCAGCTTTCATAGAAAAGTTTGCAATGACTAAACATGCTATTCGTTCAAAGTTTCGAACGCCAAAATTAATATGGTTTACTTGCTTAGCGCCCGCAACTTCGCTCGCGTTTGTGTAGTAATTACAACAAAAATTATTTTTAAACATGTATTAGGCCTACTGAAAAATTTATGTGTTAAAGAGTCGTTTCTTTTCCATGCAATTCTGACAAAGTTGATTTGACTTGGTGACTGTTAAATAGCTTTCTTCGATTTAGTTCACAAATTGAAATACCTTCTCTTTTTTCACGCTACTTAAGGTCATAGAAGCATGATCTTATCCGAACGTGTTTTAGTCCAATAAGCGATTCTCGTAGCTAGAGCCGGAAGTTTTTGTTAATCCTACTTTTTAAGTTCTTGTGGTGATATTCGCATAGAAACTGTCATCCCCTGACATATTTCTTTATTTTCAACCGAGACGTCAAATACCAGTTTTCATAGATTTAGCTTTAAAAATGCTTCAATACTACGAAAAAGTTCGTCTCCTATTTCACCCCGTTAGGGGCTGAGTTTCCAAAAACAGTGAAACAGGTATTTTTTATTTGTAACCAAGACGTCAGATATAAATTTTCATAGATTTAGCATCAAAAATGCTTTCCTAATAAACTATTTCCATAAAAACTTCCATCCCCTATTTCACTCCATTAGCGACTGAATTTCCAAAAACACTGAAACACACTTTCTTTTATTTCTAACCGAGAAGCCAAATAGCAATAGATGTAGTTTTCTAAATACTGTAGTAGTTCTTTAATAATAACTTATTTTATAAAAATGTTCACCCTCTATTTCACCCCCTTATGGGCGGAATTACCAAAATTGCTGAAGCAAATATTTTGTTTTACTTCTGGCAGAGGAAACAAATACCAATTTTCGTAGTTCTAGTTTCAAAATAGCTTAATACGACATACACTCCTGGAAATTGAAATAAGAACACCGTGAATTCATTGTCCCAGGAAGGGGAAACTTTATTGACACATTCCTGGGGTCAGATACATCACATGATCACACTGACAGAACCACAGGCACATAGACACAGGCAACAGAGCATGCACAATGTCGGCACTAGTACAGTGTATATCCACCTTTCGCAGCAATGCAGGCTGCTATTCTCCCATGGAGACGATCGTAGAGATGCTGGATGTAGTCCTGTGGAACGGCTTGCCATGCCATTTCCACCTGGCGCCTCAGTTGGACCAGCGTTCGTGCTGGACGTGCAGACCGCGTGAGACGACGCTTCATCCAGTCCCAAACATGCTCAATGGGGGACAGATCCGGAGATCTTGCTGGCCAGGGTAGTTGACGTACACCTTCTAGAGCACGTTGGGTGGCACGGGATACATGCGCACGTGCATTGTCCTGTTGGAACAGCAAGTTCCCTTGCCGGTCTAGGAATGGTAGAACGATGGGTTCGATGACGGTTTGGATGTACCGTGCACTATTCAGTGTCCCCTCGACGATCACCAGTGGTGTACGGCCAGTGTAGGAGATCGCTCCCCACACCGTGATGCCGGGTGTTGGCCCTGTGTGCCTCGGTCGTATGCAGTCCTGATTGTGGCGCTCACTTGCACGGCGCCAAACACGCATACGACCATCATTGGCACCAAGGCAGAAGCGACTCTCATCGCTGAAGACGACACGTCTCCATTCGTCCCTCCATTCACGCCTGTCGCGACACCACTGGAGGCGGGCTGCACGATGTTGGGGTGTGAGCGGAAGACGGCCTAACGGTGTGCGGGACCGTAGCCCAGCTTCATGGAGACGGTTGCGAATGGTCCTCGCCGATACCCCAGGAGCAACAGTGTCCCTAATTTGCTGGGAAGTGGCGGTGCGGTCCCCTACGGCACTGCGTAGGATCCTACGGTCTTGGCGTGCATCCGTGCGTCGCTGCGGTCCGGTCCCAGGTCGACAGGCACGTGCACCTTCCGCCGACCACTGGCGACAACATCGTTGTACTGTGGAGACCTCACGCCCCACGTGTTGAGCAATTCGGCGGTACGTCCACCCGGCCTCCCGCATGCCCACTATACGCCCTCGCTCAAAGTCCGTCAACTGCACATACGGTTCAGTCCACGCTGTCGTGGCATGCTACCAATGTTAAAGACTGCGATGGAGCTCCGTATGCCACGGCAAACTGGCTGACACTGACGGCGGCGGTGCACAAATGCTGCGCAGCTAGCGCCATTCGACGGCCAACACCGCGGTTCCTGGTGTGTCCGCTGTGCCGTGCGTGTGATCATTGCTTGTACAGCCCTCTCGCAGTGTCCGGAGCAAGTATGGTGGGTCTGACACACCGGTGTCAATGTGTTCTTTTTTCCATTTCCAGGAGTGTATTTTCAAAAAACATTTCAGCCCCTATTTCACCCCCTTAGGGGTGGAAGTTCGAAAAATTCCTTCGTAAACGATGCCTACAGTATAAGATCAACATCCTTTTCAAATTTAGCTTTATAAATATGTTTTAATGTAACAAAATATTTTCATAAGGACCCCTCAGGGGTTAAGTTCCAAATGCACTAAAACACGTGTTTTTTTTATTTTCAACCGAGAAGCAAGATCCTAATTTTCATATATTTAGCTTCAAAAATGCTCTCGTAATGAACTATTTACAAAAAAAGCTTTCATTCCCTATTTCACCAGCCTAGAGGTTGAATTTTCAAAAATGGTGAAACGTAGTTTTTTATTTCTTAGCGACAAGTCAAATACCAGTTTCGTAATGTAGCTTTAAAATGCTTTAGTATTTCTTTAGTAATGATTTATTTTCCAGAGAACTTTGACCCCTTAGAGACTGAATTTCAGTCACGACATTTCCTGTGTGTAGGGAGATCGGCTTTAATTTAATCTCATCTCACGCTCCTCTCCCACGAAACACCGCGTCCAGCCAGCTAACACATACATGCCTCTGCCTACCAGTTACGTGCACACTGGCCGGCCCGTGTGGCCACGCGGTTAAAGGCGCTTCAAGTCTGGAACCGCGCGACCGCTACGGTCGCAGGTTCGAATCCTGTCTCGGGCATGGATGTGTGTGTTGTCCTTAGGTTAGTTAGGTTTAAGTAGTTCTAAGTTCTAGGGGACTCATGACCTCAGATGTTAAGTCCCATAGTGCTCAGAGCCATTTGAACCATTTTTTACGTGCACACTCGTTTGATAGCAGTACGTGCCTCAAAAAAAAAAAAACCTTTCCGTAGTGAAAGAATAACTTTTCTGGTCACGGTGGATCTGTAACTACCGACAGGAAATATTAATAACACTGAAGCACATGTTTAACTAGTTTCACTAATTACCGGATGTTTTTTAATAGAGGCTACTTATTTTACCCAACGCGAAGGCGTAGAATAGCGAAAATGTTAAGTTCTTTTGCTATTACTCGTTGGTGATCTTATTTTGATCCTTACTTGAGATCACTTCATTTATTTAACGGTGACTGTAGGCGTTTTTCGTGAAGCCCTTGCGTAAGTGGGCTCATCTCAACGGCCAGGTTATCAGATTTCCAAAATTTGAATCAAAGAGCGATTCCGCACAGAATGATGATGGCTGATGGCGTGCATGTACAGATTGATGGGTGTTGGTGTTCCGTAGCTGCTGTGGCCAAAGCAACTAGTTTGTTTGTAACGGATGAGGATATCGAGGAAGAGCAAGGCATCATCTTTTTCTGCTTTCATAGCGACCTCTATGTTACTGATAGTGCCGTTCAGATGTTCCAAGAACTGGTCATGTTTTTCATGTCCGTCGGGCCAAACGACGAAGGTATCCTCAATTATCATAAGAAACAACTAGGCTTCAAACGAGCGTTTGCTCCAGCAATCACAAACATATTTGTGGGAAAGTTAGAAGATGTTGCCATTGACACAGCCCCATAAAAGCCTAGTTGCTTCTTTCAATACGTAGACGACACGTTTGTCATGTATTCCCAGAGACGAGAAAAACGTAAGGACACTTTACAATCTGAAAAATAGGGATCAAATTTAACGACTCCTCGATCGTGTTTCGCACTTATGGCATCTGTGGCAGTAAAATAAAAATCACTGACAAAACGCTTAGCAGAGTACGTAGAAAACATGGCTCCTGGCTGCAGAGAAGACACAGTAATGAAGGAGTCAACGGGAGTGGTGGGAGTCCATTGGTGACTAGAATAGTGGGGAAAAAATCATACGTAAATGATCAGTCAGAGTCAAATAAAACTCCAAACACACACGACAAGGAGGAAGTCTCGTAAGACAAAAAAGATTGACACAGTAGATAGCGACGCATAAGCAATATTGACCAAGTAAAATAAAGAAGCTTAGAATAGTAATTACTGACCTTCCGCTTACATACTGTCGTCAGAACGTAAATTTCGAAACCCATCTTCATCATCGATGTTGTCGGAATCGCTAGCACAAAGACAATAACAACTTCTTTCTTTTCTGTCCGTTATGTTATCGTACTGAGTATATTTCTTCTTGACACCTTTCACATGTCCTCAACCTGCTGCCCATTCTAGCTCAATGACGGGTGCAAATTTTTCCTCAGCTATCTTCCAGGCATTCTCTAGCTTAAGAGCAACATTCTTGGAAGGCACCCAGTTCTTCTACTGCGTTTAGTTCTGGATGATATGGTGCCAACTGGAGAACAGAATGACCCTAATATGCCAGAAGTCTGTCTGCAGTAAACACATTTTCAGGTCTTTTTACTTTTTATTGAGGTGCATAAATCAATTTTTGTGGTTCTCTGGTTAAAACTTAAATATTACGAGTATTTAAACAATCTGCCAGTTCAGCTTTCTGGTTGTTAATTTTGTTGGTTTTTCTTCCAGCATTCCAGCATGTTGTGATACATGTAAATCGTATTCTCAATCATAATAATGGAGTTACGCGCAAGTTGTTCAACTTATCGATGCGTCCCCTACCGCCATATCTAGAGCTCGATCAGTATTTCGTGAGAAAGAAATCCAGCATCAGGGCGAGCGCCTTCATCGTAGTTTTTTAACCAGCGTGAGAACAACGAGTCATAAACACACCTAATGAAGATACCTTCTGAATACCAACACATTCGGAAACGCTTTCTTGGATTTAGATATGTGCACACCAGTATACCAAACACCTCACAGCTAGTTAACAAGACGATATACAAAATCATTACAAAGACTACACATGGAATCCCTGTTTGAGAATGGAAACCACAGGGAAGAGTGTAGGGGGGGTGTATAACAAAAGGTTGTAAATTTACGGTTTTCAGGCCAGGAACGTCGTTGCACGTGGAAATCGCACCTAATCTCGTACTTTAAATAGCAGTTTACGAGTTCTAGCTACTATTGACCTCTCAAGGGGAAGCAAAAACACGTGTCTCCTCGCCAGCTCTGTGGAAACATGCTAACATGTGAAAACGCGTTCGTTATGATTTGCGGTTCCAATCTCGCTGACTGTACCGTTTTTATCCCTTCTCTGAAAGAGCTACAAGCAGTTAGATCACACATCGAAACGGAAATCACAAGAAAATACTTTCGGCTCATAGTGCAATCATAAAAAACTTACAATGCTGCACAACAGGTAACGCCTCTTTCCGCTGCTGACAAGTAAATTTTGGGTTTCTAGGAATACATAACTTTATTTATGAAATGCCACATTTGCATACCTCTTGAGTATGACACAGCACACCAATTAAACACAGACCCAATCGAAATCTAAGTGAGTATTATTTTACTAATCCGTGCCGATAGAGGCACGCTTGTCCACAGATACTCGGTTTTATTAAAACAGACTTTCGTTGTAAGGTTATCGTGAGTAGTTTTATTTCATTTCTTATAATACTGTGCACAATTTTTAAGGTTTCTTTTGGTGTTGTTAAAACAATAGTAAATATGAGAGAGAAATTAATCACCAACGACACATGCGCCGGCCGTGGTGGCCGTGCGGTTAAATGCGCTACAGTCTGGAACCGCGCGGTCGCTACGGTCGCAGGTTCGAATCCTGCCTCGGGCATGGATGTGTGTGATGTCCTTAGGTTAGTTAGGTTTAAGTAGTTCTAAGTTCTAGGGGACTGATGACCTTAGAAGTTAAGTCCCATAGTGCTCAGAGCCATTTTTTGAACGATATATGCGAATTCTCTGATTTTATCTATAACAGTCTGACAATGCACATGCAGTTTACTGTTTACATGAATGTAGAAAACTTGTTCTGATTAAAGCTGTCAAAGAAGGTTTGAAGAAGAATAAAATGCCACTGCCACACTACAGCTAATGTAGAAAATACTTTTCTGACGTATTTTGGCACGATGCGCTCTCCTTATACATAATACAAAAGTTTCGAGATACATCTGCTGCCTGGCCGTCTATTAAACCTGAAAACAACAAAATGTTGCAGGAGTTAGCCGTTTTTCCACGTGGGACTATTTTGGGCTTAGAAGTGAAGGGAATTATGTTCGAAGTTCCATTAGATTGATAACTTCAGCAGACTTCAGAACTGCGTTTTAAAAAATGTAGCAGTTAATACACTCATACTCGCGACCTCTTATCTACGGAACGTGACTAGTAGCTAACACGTATCTAACGCTCCTCCAGATGTCATCAATAATTTCTGCAGAACTTCCCAATACCACAATGCTGTGAGATAACGGATATGGCCGGATCTAGACTTCTAAGAGACAGACAGTTACAGCTTTTCTTTTGCACTGGACGACGTTTTCAACAAACAGATAGCGCAATGGAGTAGCTCGAGTGAAAAGGAAGACTTCCTATTTACATTTCTGCATCCTACACTGTTGGCTGTTCTGTGTAGGTTCAAATGGTTCAAATGGCTCTGAGCACTATGGAACTCAACTTCTCAGGTCATTAGTCCCCTAGAACTTAGAACTAGTTAAACCGAACTAACCTAAGGACATCACACACATCCATGCCCGAGGCAGGATTCGAACCTGCGACCGTAGCGGCCTCGCCGGTCCAGACTGCAGCGCCTAGAACCGCACGGCCACTTCGGCCGGCTTCTGTGTAGGTGGCAGTTACGTGATTTTATTTCGGTGATTACAAAATATAGTCGAATGTATGCACTGGGTAGCCGTGGCAGCTACTTCATGGCGACTCAGTTAAACAAGTAAATGAAATGCTGCAAACCACTCTAGGGAGCCTGTGTGTCAGAATTCTCATCCAGTGTGGCGCAACGGCGTTATGATAGAAAAGGGAGGCACAGATGGAGATTTGGTGGTCTTTTGGATTGATGGTAGGTTTATATGCTTACGGCCTGGGTTGGATTCCCACTTCTGCCGATGATTTTTGATAGGGAGAGACAGATTCTATTCTCTTCTGGCTGCGCCAAGTGAAGAAGGTATAATGGCATTGTGGTCTGAAATTCACATTAAACATGATATTCCTTCTGTACCAAGTAGACGTTGGGTTGAACCACAATAAAGTCAGGAGTGGCGGCATGTAGAAACCTTATCACCAGTAACCTTTCTTATACTAGTTACTTATTTCTAGTGACGAAACAAACGCTATATGAGGTCACAGGACACTTATTCCATCTTTTATTTGAGCTTCTGTATGTCGATAAAATTGGTTCCGGACTGGGAATGCAACTCACACCGCCCTTAACGCGAAATTTGATTCCTTTGTGACAATACAGCTCGACTACAGTTTGTTGCTTGTTCAAAACTGCGGATTCGTCAACATCTCCACATATTGCGCGTGAATGGGTTCGAACCCTAGCTCGGGACTAAAGTTTTCATTATGTATTATCAAGCTCTAGCATGAGAACACCTATCTGCTGGTGGATAATAATTTTGATTTTGAATGTATTTTCATTCGTTGTCAACACAAACGATATCTGACGTTTTTTACTCCCAGTGAGACACAGAACTACTTGTGAGATCACTGTAAGTTCAAGGATGTTATTCCGAGCTGCTGGTGGAGAAAAATTCGGTAGCTGACGTCTCTTTGTGTGCAGTCAACAACGATATGTGTGGGGTTCGATTCCCAGTCTGCACTGAACTCTTCGTCATATTATTTCTAGTTCAAACATGCTCACATGTCGCTGCTGGTGTAACAAACCCATATTTAACGTTAGTTTTCTCTAGAATATAACAGCGATAGGAGCCGGGTTGGAGTCCTGGGAAGGAAAAAATTAAGGTTTCGTCTCGTCATTTCAATTAAAACATCTATCTACTGCAGAGAAAATCCGATCTGTCACAGTTGATTGTGCTTCGATAACAATCCGATTAGATTCTGGGTTCGAATCCCTGTGCAACACAAAGCTTTACCTCACGGCATTTCAAGTGAGTTAGTTGTGAAGAAGCGATATTTGACATCTCTCGTAGTTCGTTAACAGGGACAATAGATGCTGGGTAGGAATTCGCGACCGTTAAAAATGTTTACGTTGTGTAATTTAAAGTTGATATTTGGTAACTGATACTGTCTAAAATCGAGGTATGTCACTGTCTGTCACGTCAGTCACGAAATCTTTGCTTGGCCTGCATGACCTGGGTTTGAATCCATATGCAGAACGAGACGGATCGTCGTGTCATTTGAAGTTCACACATATTCTCAACTAGCTGCTCGTGAATAAATTAAATTTTTGATGTCATTTTGTGCAACATAATAAGTACGGTATGTTACTTTGAAGAGGAAATCATGAATACGACGAATTTACTACGTGAATTACCTATCTGACGTAATAATGAGAGTGGTAACGTTACAGGTATGTCATATAATGTAATAAATGTGAGCTTACAAGCATTAAGGACAGTCTTATCTGTGATAAGGTGTTCCCTAATATTTGAAGTATCGTGGTATTACTTTACATCTTGAGTTATTGCGATACAGAGCAGTGTTTTCTAGTGGTGACTTATTGGAACCATTTTCAGTAGTCAAACGACTATACGGAGGAGCGATTACAGGACCTGCTAGACAGCTGCGTTATGCAGGTTGCATGCGAATCAGGTGAAATGCAATCCGGGTCGTTCGGGTAGTTTTGAGCACGACTGTACAAGGTAGCCTCCGGCACGCCACCTTGCGGAGTGTGCTTGTAGATATACAAGTAGGTAGAATCTTATGAGAAGCTGCTTTATTCAGGCTATAGACATATGACCAAAGTTATGTTGGTGCGATCTAAAATTAAGCTTAATGACACTTCTTGGTACTCTCAGATGTTGAATAGGTGTAAGCTAATAACTGTAGGCCTACCCCTTTTATCCAAGCGAAAACTTGTCGTTCCTGGTGACGACTGTTCACATCTTTGAGAGGTGAAAGCTAGCTTAAAGGCTAACTGAAAATTTCCGTGGTCCGACCGGGATTCGGTCCTGCGACCTCTCGGCTGACAGGCACGCGCTTTACCGCTAGACAGATTTACGCCGGAGCTACGCCTCTCGAAAACAAGGAAGTGCCGGCCGGGCGCTTGGACGTGACCTTCGGCGCACCTCCTAATGACGAGCAGCAGGCGCGCTGAGTCATAGAGTAGTGAGTGTTCGGGCGCCATGGCGCAGCTGGTGGGGCAGGTCCTCGTCCGACCGCGGCGGCTATCTCTTCTGTGGCGGCGGCGGTGCTTAGCGGTATCTGCCGCTGATGGACCGCGGGTCGACGAACGCCGCCGCTTGCAGTCCGGCCGCGGGTCAACGGCCCCGCGGATCACACACCTGCCGCTCCGCCATCACCACACGCACACTCCCGCAGAAATGCGACTCTGATCTCCGCTCGTCCCTTCCCCCGAGGTAGTTTTCCCCTGCTTCTACATCTATATCCACACCATCTAATCAAAAATACCCGGACACGTCTTCTACATCTACCGAGATGCTCTGGAAGCCGCCGCACGGTTCGTGGCAGAGGTTATCCTGTACCGCTACTGGTCACTTCCTTTCCTGCTCCACTTGCAGACTGAGCAAAACGACTTTCTACAGGGTGTTACAAAAATCTACGGCCAAACTTTCAGGAAACATTCCTCACACACAAATAAAGAAAAGGCGTTATGTTGACATGTGTCCGGAAACGCTTAATTTCCATGTTACAGCTCATTTTAGTTTCGTCAGTATGTACTGTACTTCCTCGATTCACCGCCAGTTGGCCCAATTGAAGGAAGGTAGTGTTGACTTCGGTGCTTGTGTTGACATGCAACTCATTGCTCTACAGTACTAGCATCAAGCACATCAGTACGTAGCATCAACAGGTTAGTGTTCATAACGAACGTGGTTTTGCAGTCAGTGCAATGTTTACAAATGCGGAGTTGGCAGATGCCCATTTGATGTATGGATTAGCACGGGGCAATAGCCGTGGCGCGGTACGTTTGTATCGAGACAGATTTCCAGAACGAAGGTGTCCCGACAGGAAGAAGTTCGAAGCAATTGATCGGCGTCTTAGGGAGCACGGAACATTCCAGCCTATGACTCGCGACTGGGGAAGACCTAGAACGACGAGGACACCTGCAATGGACGAGGCAATTCTTCGTCGATAACCCTAATGTCAGCGTCAGAGAAGTTGCTACTGTACAAGGTAACGTTGACTACGTCACTGTATGGAGAGTGCTACGGGAGAACCAGTTGTTTCCGTACCATGTACAGCGTGTGCAGGCACTATCAGCAGCTGATTGGCCTCCACGGGTACGCTTCTGCGAATGGTTCATCCAACAATGTGTCAATGCTCATTTCAGTGCAAATGTTCTCTTTACAAATGAGGCTTCATTCCAACGTGATCAAATTGTAAATTTTCACAATCAACATGTGTGGGCTGACGAGAATCCTCACGCAGTTGTGCAATCACGTCATGAACACAGATTTTCTGTGAATATTTGGGCAGGCATTGTTGGTGATGTCTTGATTGGGCCCCATGTTCTTCCACCTACGCTCAATGGAGCACGTTATCATGATTTCATACGGGATACTGTACCTGTGCTGCTAGAGCATGTGCCTTTACTAGTACGACACAACATGTGGTTCATGCACGATGGAGCTCCTGCACGTTTCATTCGAAGTGTTCGTACGCTTCTCAACAACAGATTCGGTGTCCGATGTATTGGTAGAGGCGGACCAATTCCGTGGCCTCCACGGTCTCCTGACCTCAACCCTCTTGACTTTCATTTATGGGGGTATTTGAAAGCTCTTGTCTACGCAACCCCGGTACCAAATGTAGAGACTCTTCATGCTCGTATTGTGGACGGCTGTGATACAATACGCCATTCTCCAGGGCTGCATCAGCGCATCAGGGATTCCATGCGACAGAGGGTGGATGCATTTATCCTCGCTAACGGAGGACATTTTGAACATTTCCTGTAACAAAGTGTTTGAAGTCACGATGGTACGTTCTGTTGCTGTGTGTTTCCATTCCATGATTAATGTGATTTGAAGAGAAGTAATAAAATGAGCTGTAACATGGAAAGTAAGAGTTTCCGGACACATGTCCACATAACATATTTTCTTTCTTTGTGTGTGAGGAATGTTTCCTGAAAGTTTGGCCGTACTTTTTTGTAACACCCTGTATATGCCCCCGTAAGAACCCTAATTTCTCGAACCATATCTTCGTGGTCTTTACGCTCAATGTATGTTGGCGGCAGTAGAATTGTTAGGCAGTCAACTTCAAACGCCCGTTCTCTAAATTTTCACAATAGTGTTCCTCGGAAACAATGTCGCCTTCCCTCCACGGACTTCCATTTGAGTTCCCGAAGCAGTTCCGAAACACTTACGTGTTGTTCGAAGCTACCAGCAGCACGCCTCTGAATCGCTTCGTCTTCTTTCAATCCGACCGGGTACGGATCCCAAACATTCTAGCAGTACTCAAGAACAGGTCGCACCAGCATTCTATATGCGGTCTTCTCCACAGGTGAACCACTCTTTCTAACACTCTCCCACTAAACCAAAGTCGACAATTCGCCTTCCCTGCCACAGTTCGCACATGCTCGTTCGATTTCACATCGCTTTGCAACGTTACGCCAAGATATTTTAACGACTTGACTGTGTCAAGCAGACACTAGTAATACTGTATCTGAACATTACAAGTTTGTTCTTCCTACTCCTCCGCGTTAACATTTTTCCACATTTAGAGCTAGCTGTCATTCATCACACCAACTGGAAATTCTGTCAAAGTCGTCGTGTATATGCCTACAGTCACTCAACTTCGACATCTTACCGCACAGCATAGCATGAACAGCAAACAAATTGTTCAAATGGCTCTGAGCACTATGGGACTTAAGATCTGAGGTCATCAGTCCCCTAGACTTAGAACTACTTACACCTAACCAACCTAAGGACATCAAACACATCCATGCCCGAGGAAGGACTCGAACCTGAAACCGTAGCGCAGCTCCGGACTGAAGCGCCTAGAACCGCTCGGGCACAGCGGCTGGCCATCAGCAAACAACGCAGATTGCTGCCCACCCTGTCCGCCAAATCATTTACGTGCAATGAGAACAACAACACTCCTATCACACTTCCCTGGGGCACTCCTGACGATACTCTTGTCTCTGATGAACACTCGCCTTCGAGGACAACACACAGGGTCCTATTACTTAAGAAGTCTCCGTGACACTCACATATCTGTGAGCTTATTCCTTCGTTAACAGTCTGCAATGGGGCACCGTGTGAAATGCTTTCCGGATACCTAAATATATGGAATATATGGAAATATATGGAATCCACCTCTCGTCCTTCATCCATAGTTCGCAGTATATCATGTGAGGAAAGGGCAAGCTCAGTTCTGCATGAGTGACGCTTTCTAAAACCAGGCTGATTCGTGGACATAAGGTCCTCAGTCTTAAGAAAGTTTGTTATATTCGTACTGAGAATATGTTCAAGGATTCTGGAGCAAATCGAACTTAGGTGAAATTTGGATTCGCAGGATGGAACGGATCAGGTTGTGGTTGTGGAAAGAGGCCAAAATCAGTTACTGTTAGTTGCACCAAACACACAAACTTTATTTTCCTAATGACACTTAATCACACATGCCCTTAAAAGGATTCAAAACAATACGACTGAGGGCCCGAACACAAGTTTTTAAGGCCTCAGTTTTAAAAAAAGGAAAAAAAGTCGACACACACAGAGAAACCGAAGCGGTCGGCCAGCAAATATACGTCGTTCGATGAGACGACCGACCAACGACCAACCAAGGTCGTCCCCACTCAAGACATGTGTGTCAGCAACAGTGGGGCGAGTCTTGGGTGCCCGGACCTCACTGCAGCTCCATCCCGACTCCCTTGATGTCCGTTCGGAACTCGGAGACACGGCGACCCGGGCACACTGGCTCGGACCCAACCATGCAGAGGGAACACTTGCCGATTGGCCACCTGGCATCTCTGCACCAGAAAGGAACCGACCCACGTCCGGTAAGATGACCATCTGGCGAGTCCCAGAAACGGCCAAAAGACCAAAATACACGTCACCCGATGAGACGACAGACCGAATGACCAACCAACAGTCATACCCGCTCCAGTCTCCTTCCGTCGGACAGTACGTGTGTGTCGTCAACGGTCCGCGAGTACTGGCTGTTCGTACCTCACTGGCACTCCGTCCCAACTGAACTCACCTCACACCATGACCCGGGAGTACTGGCTGTTCGTACCTCACTGGCACTCCGTCCCAACTGAACTCACCTCACAGCCAGTAACTTAGTGACACCAGTAAATTGAATAAGAAACAAGGTGAGAGAACCGTAAAGACAAGATGACAAGTAATAAACGGCATGAACACGAGCCGCGCAGGGCTCATTAGCTATATTAGTCTGAAACTTCGCGGTTCCGTTCTTTTACCCTCCTTATATAATGGAGTCACCTGCCCTTTTTTCAAGTCCCTTGGGACTTTCTGTTGGGCGACAGATGCACGATAAATGCAAGCTAGATAAGGGGCCAATGCCTTAGAGTACTTTTTGTGTAACCGAATTGGGATTCCATGGTCACCTTGTGGCTAGTGGACATTAATAAGTTATACGTCCATCCCTCGCCTTTACGATGCCTTGGAGAGTACTGGTGACACAATAAATGAGGTGTCTGAATGTCTTTGGAAGAATGGCAGGCAATCCTTCCTCAAGAGCCGAAACCAGAGAAGATGGTGGAAATGGATGCTGGGGTCCGAGCCAAAGTCGACGTTCTAACTCATCCCGGAGGTGCTCCATTGGGTTCAGCTCGGATCTATGGGCGCGCTAGCTCATTTCGTGAATGTTATTATCCACAAACCATTGCCTGACAGTAACTGCTTTATGAGTGTGTGCATTGTCACGTTGAAACAAACATCAGTCGCCTCCGGACTGTTCCTCTACTGTATGCAGCACACAAATCTGTAAAGTGTCCGTATTCCTCGGAATTTACATTTTTTTAAGAGCTCTATACGGACCACACCTTAACCTCGAAAAACACCCCCATACTGTACCATAACCTCCTCCGAACCTTACTACACATGATGGCAGGTGACCATCTACACATCTACATCTGCGTGATTTCTCTGCTATCCACAATAAAGTGCCTGGCAGAGGGTTCAATGAACCAACTTCAAGCTGTCTCTCTACCGCGGGAAAATCGAGCACTTAAATTTTTCTGTGCGAGCCCTGATTTCTCTTATTTTATCGTGATGATCATTTCTCCCTATGTAGGTGGGTGTCAACTGAATGTTTTCGCAATCGGAGGAGAAAACTGGTGATTGAAATTTCATGAGAACATCCCGTCGCAACGAAAAACGCCTCTGCTTTAATTATTGCCACTTCAATTCACGGTGACATTATCTCCCCTATTTCGCGATAATACAAAACAAGCTGCCCTTCTTTGTACTTTTCCGATGTCATCCGTCAGTCGCACCTTATGCGGATCCCACACCGCACAGCAATACTCCAGAATACGGCGGGCAAGCGTGGTGTAAGCAATCTCTTTAGTAGACCTGTTGCACCTTCTAAGTATTCTGCCAATGAATCGCAGTCTTTGATTTGCTCTACCCACAATATTATCTATCTGATCGTTCCAATTTAGGTTATTTGTAATTGTAACCCATAAGTATTTAGTTGAATTTACAGCCCTCAGATTTCTGTGACTTATTGCGTAATCGAAATTTAGCTGATTTCTTTTAGTACTCATGTGAATAACTTCGCGCTTTTCTTTATTCATGGTCAATTGCCACTTTTCGCACCATACAGACATCTTATCTAAATCATTTTGCAAGTCCTTTTTGATCATCTTTCGGGGTGCACTCAGCCTCGTGATGCCAATTGAGGAGCCACACGACCGAATAGTAGCGGCTCCGGTCAAAGAAAACCATCATAAAGACCGGGAGAGCGGTTTGCTGACCACGCGCCCCTCCTACCCGCATCCTCAGCTGACACGGCGGTCGGATGGTCTCGATGGGCCACTTGTGGCTTGAAGGCGGAGGGCATTTTTGATCATCTGAAGACTTTACAGGACGGTAAATGACAGCATCATCTGCAAACAATCTGAGATCCATATAGATCAGGAACAATAGAGGGCCTATAACACTTCCTTGTGGAACGCCGGATATTACTTCTATTTTATTCGATGACTTTCCGTCAATTACTACGAACTGTGACCTTTCTGACAGGAAATCACGAATCCAGTCGCACAATTAAGGCTACAGTCCATCGGCACGCAGTTTAGTTAGAAGACGCTTGTGAGGAACGGTGTCGAAAGCCTTCTGGAAATCAAGAAATATGGAATCAATTTGACATCCCCTGTCGATAGCACTTATTACTTCATGAGTATAAAAAGCTAGTTGCGTTTCACAAGAACGATATTTTCTGAAACCGTGCTGACTATGTGTCAATAAATCGTTTTCTTCGTGGTACTTCATAATGTTCGAATACAGTATATGTTCCAAAACCCTACTGCAGATCGACGTTAGTGATATAGGTCTGTAATTCAGCGGATTACTCCTACTTCCCTTTTTGGGTATTGGTGTGACTTGAGCAATTTTCCAGTCTTTAGGTACGTGTCTTTGTTCAAATGTTCAAATGTGTGTGAAATCTTATGGGACTTAACTGCTAGGGTCAGCAGTCCCTAAGTTTACACACTACTTAACCTAAATTATCCTAAGGACAAACACACAGACTCATGCCTGAGGGAGGACTCGAACCTCCGCTGGGACCAGCCACACAGTCCATGACTGCAGCGCCTTAGACCGCTCGGCTACGTATCTTTCTGTGAGCGAGTGGTTGTATATAATAGCTAAATATGGACTTATTTTACCAGCATACTCTGAGAGAAACCTGACTGATGTGGACCAGAGGCCTTGCCTTTATTGATTTAAGCTGCTTTGTTTCACGGAGGATATCTACTTCTATGTTTCTCATCTTGGCAGTTGTTCTTGATTGGAATTCAGGAATATTTACTTCGTCTTCTTTGGTGAAGGAGTTTCGGAAAACCGTGTTTAATAACTCTGCTTTAGTGGCACTGTCATCAGTGACTTCACCGTTGTTATCGCGCAGTGAAGGTATTGACTGTGTCTTGCCACTGGTGTGCTTTATTTATGACCTGAATCTCTTTGGGTTTTCTGCCAGATGTCGAGACAGAATTTCGTTGTGGAAATTATTAAAAGCATCTCGCACTGAAGTATGCGCCATATTTCGAACTTCTGTAAAAATTTGCCAATCTTGGGGATTTTGCGATCTCTTAAATTTGGCATGGTTTTTTCGTTGCCAAACCCTAAGAGCACTCTTTGTAAAACCGAATTGGGATTCCATGATCACCTCGTGGTTAGTGGACATTAATATGTTATACGCCCACCCCTCCTCTTTACGTTGGCTTGGAGAGTACTGCCAACACAATCAATGAGGTGTCTGAATGTCTTTGGAAGAATGGCAGCCAATTCTTCCTCAAGAGCCGAAACCAGAGAAGGTGGTGGCGATGGATGCTGGGGTCCAAACTAAAGCCGACATTCTAACTCATCCCAGAGGTGCTCCATTGGATTCAGCTCGGAACTACGGGCGCGCTAGCTCATTTCAAACTTCCCGCCAAAATTCGCCATCTTGGATGACGTCATGCGCTGTTGCCAAGTCTACACACCACCATCTTGGATGACGTCATCGCCGCCATCTTGGATACATCCGGTAACAATGCAGAGTGGCTCAGAACATAGGTTGCGCCAATACTACTGACATGAATCGCTGTGACTTCAGTTTTATCGCCAAACCATTGTCTGACAGTTGCTGCTTTATGACTGGGTGCATTGTCATCTGAAACAAACATTAGTCACCTCCGAACTGTTCCTCTACTGTATGAGGTACACAATTCTGTAAGAAGTGTCCATATACCTCGGCATTTACATTTTTTTAAGAACACTAAAGGGACCATTCCTTAACCACGACAAACACCTCAATACTGTCCCATGGCTGCCACCGAACTTCACTACACATGATGGCAGGTGACCCTCTCGAGGCATTCGGCAAACCCAAACTATCCTATCTGTTTGCAACGTTTCAAAAGAGTCGTTTCGAGTGGGGTCACTCTTTGCACTATCTCAAGCATCGCTTGCCATTGACTACAGAAATATAGGTCTAATAAGGAACTACTCGATTCTTCCTGCTGGCTGGACCGGTGATAGACCTGTGGAACTCATGAGCGGTTCCTTCTGCTGATTTCACATGATTTGCTGCATCCACCCTCCGCAACGCTCGATGGTACCTGTTCGTCTGCCTTGTCACGGTTTATCTGCAGCTGTTCCTTCATTTTTCCACCTTTGCCACGACATCACCAGCTGTCGACTAGGCCAATTTAAAAGTGTTGAAATGTCTCTGGTGGATATGTTACTTAGCTGGCACTCATGACTCATCCACGTTCGAAGTCAATGAACTCCCCTGACCCACTCATTCTGCTGTTACTACGTCTCTACTGACAAACACGACATTCCCCGCTTCCTTTTATACTTGTGAATCCGTCTCTCGTGACATCCGGCGGTCGATTCCACATTACATAGCACTGTCCAGGTGCCCACAAACCACCTAAGACTGTGTGTGCTGCCACGACCATTTTGCCCCTTCCCCATTCCATTTGCGGTTGGTGTGTGTCGATAAAGTTCCGTTGCCTTTGTTGTGATCTTAATCCCAACTGCAAACCTCTTCATCTGTTCAAAACTATCACAACCCACAACCATTTGAACCCGCTCACTGTTTTCGAGCCTTGGTCTTCCTCTACAGTTTTTATCGTCAACCCTCCCCCCCCCCCCCCACCCCCTGTCTCTCTCTCTCTCTCTCTCTCTCTCTCTCTCTCTCTCTCTCTCTCTCTCTCTCACACACACACACACACACACACACACACACATTTCCCACGATTACCGTAATGACAGTTCTTTCACGACTCTGGATGTATTCTGTCAACTGACCCATTCTTTAAGTCAGCTTTTTCCTGGCTGTTTACTCCAGTTTCAGTTCAGTACCTCGGCATTATTCGATCTATCCATCTAAATCTCAGCATTCCTCTTTAGCACCACATACCAAAAGCTTGTATTGTCTTCTTGTCCGAACTGTTTACTGTACACGTTTCACTTCTGTACTCGTTCCAAACGAATATCTCTCGAAAAGACATCCCAGCGTTCACAAATTTATCTTTTTCAGAAATGCTTTTCTTCCTAAATTGGCAGTCTGCATCTTATATCCTGTTTGCCTCGGCCATCATCATTTATTTAGTTGCCTCAATATCACAATATATCTGTTATTCTTAGTGACTTATTTTCTAATCCAATTCCCTGGGTATCGACTACATTCCCCTGCTTTCTTTTAGTTGTTATCATGTTCATCCTATAACTTATTTTCAAGAGGCTATATATTCCCTTCAACTAATTTCCTGAGTCACTTGCCCTCTGCGTTATGTCATCAGCATAGCTCAAAGTTTTTATTTCTGCTCCATGAACTTTCATTTCTTTTCCCAATTTCTGCTTCGTTTCTTTCACGAGTTGCTCAGTGTACACTGGTCTGCAAAAGTTAAGGACGAATGTAACTCTCGTACAACTGAAGTCACAGCGACTCATGTCAGTAGTATTGACACAACCTACGTTCTGAGCCACTCTGCATTGTTGCTAGATGTATCCAAGGTGACGGCATGTAGACATGGAAACAGCACATGAAGTCATCCAATATGGCGGCTGTGACCTCATTCAAGATGGCGGATTTGGCGGGAAGATTGAATTTTGGCAGGAAGATAGGTCAATTGGGCTACTTCCACTAACCTAAGCCCCTTCCCTCCCCCAGAAAAAGGTGGGAATTTCCATCATGATAATGAATCAGATCTCTACTAAGCTAAGAAAATGGCAGGAAAGAAAGGTCAGTTCCACTACCCTAAGTCACCTGACTGCCACATCCTGCTGGGGATTTGCAGGAAAAGGACGTGACCAGTGCTGGACATAAGTCTTTATTTAAACAATTTGATGCAGTACAGCCATCCAGTGTGTTCACTACAAGGTCCAGACTCCAACTGACTTAGTACACAGTACTGCCACCAGAGGGCACTGTCATCCAAGATGGCTGCCATGATGTCAGCTGATCATGCGAGTACCGTTTTCCAAGACGGCGGGAAACAGTGTGATTGCCAAGAGGTCTAGAACACAGTAACACCATCAGATCGCACTGTCGTTCGTTCCGTGACATAATCGAAGATGACAATCTGGGGTGGGGGAAATGGCGGAAGGACTCTGCCTGTGCTGGACATAAGTCTTTATTCAGCAGGCAGTGTCTCCACCATGAGATCTTGAGTCAAACTGACCTAATACACAGTGCTGCCACCAGAGGGTGCTGTCTTCCCTCTGGTGACGTTTTCCAGATGGTGGTCTGGAGGTGGAAAATGACGCGAAAATGATTCAGCCTGCGCTGAGCTACCGGAGAGAGTAAGGTTGGAGTGTTCTTTATTTATTTTGGAACAATTTATTGAGGGATGGAGTATATTTACCACACTGATACAGAACACATGCTGTGACATGCTTGGGGGGTCACGTCACACAGCGCACAGACCTGTAAACTACTCCTACATAACAGTCTGCAGTGCTGGCCGGAGTGGCCGAGCGGTTCTAGGCGCTACAGTCTGGAACCGTGCGACTGCTATGGTCGCAGGTTCGAATCCTGCCTCGGGCATGGATGTGTGAGCTGTACTTAGGTTGGTTAGGTATAAGTAGTTCTAAGTTCTAGGGGACTGATGACCTCAGCAGTTAAGTCCCATAGTGCTCAGAACCATTTGAACAGTCTGCAGTAACGCAAACAACCCCTAAATTACCGAAATAATTTCAGCGCAGACATGCAAACTCCTCCTAAATAATGCAGTACACAGATGTGCAGGCACGAAATCAACTCATAAACTGTCCAAATAGTGCATAGCACAGCCTACAGACCTGCTCTCAAAATAATACAACAGACACGCAGTCAATGCAAACCATGCACAGCACAGTCTACAGACCTGCTCACAAAATAATGCAACAGACACTCAATCAACGCAAAGCATGCACCACCCGCCATCCCTTGTCCACTGGACCGCACAGGAGGCTACAGGAGCGACCGATGGGCGCGGCCATGTAGCAATTCCGCTGGGGAACGGGTGCCTCGCGGCTGGGAGCGATATGAAGCAAGGAAAGTCCAGAGCGTGCGCTGGCGAGAGTGCATGGGGCGCAACTTGCTCATCTGTGACTTAAACTTACGCACAAAGTGTTCAAACCCGCCGTTCAACTGGGGGTGGAACGAGGCTGAGGTCAGATGGCGAATGCCATTAGCAGCACAGAAAGCTTCATACTCTGAGGAGACAAATTGTGGGCCATTGTCCGAGACAATATCTTCAGGAACGCCCTCAATGCAAAAAAAGTAGACATCAAAGCCCGAATAGTACTGGCAGATGTAGCAGAAGGCGTGAAATGTGTAGAAGCAGTCAACCGAACAATTTACATGGGAGGGAATATCGGTCCAGTGCAAATACACCTCCAAATTCAATCTTCTCAAATTTCCACGGCAAAGGACGGCAAAACTACATGGAGCTACATTCCTGCATTACAACAGGTCTTTGCATTCAGACGGCTGCTGCCGTTAACGGAAGAAGGGTGTATGTCCTGTGCTTGAAATATATTTCTTACATTGGGTGGGATATTAACAGCGCTACATTCCATATGACTGATAGGTTGGAAACACAAGCGATCTAGCATTATAGCCCATTTTAAGTGCGGAACGTCGTACCCTTAGGAGTGTGTGTGTGTTAATGTTCTCTCTTACAAATAGCTTCCCGGTACCGATCCTAGACTCTAGAACAATATTTTATAGTTGATAGCTTGTTTGATTAATGTAGAAATGCGTCGAACTCCATCTGTCTGGAACTCCATCACGCATAAAAGTCATTCGTTTCTTGTTCTTCTTAACGGTCCGTTATTACATCATGACACTTTGAAATCTGTAACTATACATTGATAAGGAGTGCTAACCTCCTTGACATGGGCGCATCTCAAGAAATCTAGTGCACTAGGATGGGTGAGGACTTGGAAAGCTCCATTCATTCACGAGACGTGGAGCGTAGTGGTCTACTTCTGGTTGGTTGCAGATTAATTCGGTAACAGTGCTGCAGGGTGGTTTGGTCAATGACAGTGTGATGATGGTCTTTCACTCTCTAATATTACCCTAAGACAGCAAGATTGCTCTGTGACTCTCATACGCAGAGAGTTGACGTAAATTAAGCACTATGCTTGAGGTATTAGAAATATGTAGAGCATTGTCTGATATACTTTGGTGGTGTATCTGTTCGAGAATTAACACTGAACGGACATACTGCGCAGTCACCTATCCACGTTCGCAATGATACTCGCAAAGTGGAGGAGTGGTTTAGCTATGATACTGAAATTGGGAAACATGCTGTCACATCATTGGTTTGTGTTGAAATTATGGTAAAATTGCTAAAATTGTTCGCACTATCAACTGCGTTGGTTATTTTTAGAGTACATTGACGGTGTCTTTTCCATATTGTCCGTGCACTGGCTCGTTGTTGGCTACCACATAATGATTGACTGACATCGCTTGCTTGAGTTGGAGAAAGAGTTTTGGTGGATGGAGAGCACCTTCTGGGGTGGATAGCACCGAAACAGTGATCATGTTCATGACTGCAATATGATGAATCAGTCGAAATGGAGCGTAGAGTCATCAGCTATTCCGTGACTATGACACATGAGTTTAAATGTAAAGCTCATGAATCACTTTCGGACTGTAGTTTGGAAACTCTCCACAACGCTGCAAAACCTCCCCCAATTTGCTTATGATTTTACTCTATTTTATTTAAAATGATCCAGTGTGTGTGGCATGTTATGTTATCCGCAGTAACAATATGATTTACACTGTGGACGTATATTTTCCTGTGAAAGGCTGTGGATCAGAACTTCTTAATGTCAGCTTAGAACCTGGAACAGGTCTCGAAGTCATGGTAGAAAAAAGGAAATGTTTGTCATTGTACAAAAGCGTATTAAAAAACAGTGTTTGAAACAGGACCAGAGTTAGCATCTTTTGCGATTTACAGTATAGTCCACAGGATGCGATCATCCTCCTACAGTACAGGTGATGAAACTTTAAACTGGCCTCTGTAATGGATCAATATCTGCATATTTAATAGGATCGTCCCACACGAGAAGCAGCAACAGCAGTTTGAGGTGTAAATTCAGTGAAGGACGGGGTGTTCCGTTAGGAATGCTAGGAGGGATGCATGCTGTGCTATTCTGGGAAGCATTGCAAAATCTTTCTCTCCGCACTGGACCACACAGCATCTATCCATCATCGTGCGAGCAACAGTGTCTAGGTGAGTTCTATATCGGATGAAGTTAGTAGAGCTTCTATAGTTTTTAAGTTTTCTCTGTTAGGAGGTAGAGAATAATATGATAGCATGTTGGGCTGATAGATTTGAATGGACTCAGATCTGCTTTGGAGTGTAGTATCTGTATTTATTTTTGAGATGCACCACAGTATGCATATTTCCACCGAATGGTCAAAACCCAGTCCTGTTGCACTAACTCAGGTTGTTCTGTTTCTACACAGGTTGCAGAAGATGGTGGATATGTCTTTCTCCGACTTCTGCTCAGTTCCGACTTTAATTGTAATGATCACATGTGCAAAGATGTAAATATGGGAGCAGTTTCAAGATGAGTGGAGGCTGACTAAAACCAGGTTGGAATTGTACTGTAGCATACAGGTTCGAGAAAGGTGACTTGTATTGAGATATGTGAGTGCCTGATATATAACTGAGTAGTGGTTGTAATCATTAAAGCAACTGTCAATATGATCAAACACAGGTATCTGCTTGAATGGAAAGACCTGATTCCAAATCATAGACATCATTTCTAGTGGATAGTGTAAAACTAGAGATCTGACAATCTTGGGTACATTTTCTTATGACCTCAATGCTTACACCATCTACTACTGCTTGTGATTGCTCTCAATCAGCCGTCGCCTATAGCCCAGTGGATATATCACCAAACCTCTGACATGTGATTGAGACAGAACGTGGGTATAGCTTTTAACACAGATACTTGTATGCACCTGTAGAACCAAGACCACTTGTGACAGTAATTGGTGGGATCGGGGTTTTTTAACATCTGGCGGTTTGTAAGATGGTTAATCCTCTCTTTTAAGACACGGTGGTAGCAATCACAAGAAAAACATATGAGAAAGGTCCACACATGGTTGATTTTCTCTCAGTATTATTTCGTATTGCCAGCGATCAGTTATTGATGAAGTATTGTGCTTAGTAGTAGGGGGTGCGTGGTATTTGAACATCAGACATAAAGTATGTGTTTGTGTTTCGACATGTGCAAAGGAAATGACTATGTACAGTCGTAAGGAATGTATAGATTAGACGTGGAGTACTGTGATGCCATGGGAAGAGTATGTCAAGTCATGAGAACAGGTACCGATATTTCTGTTTCCAGAGGTGCAGCCGTCAGCATGGTGTATTTCCGATACTTCGCTCATTGTCGAGCGTCATTCAATTGAGACCGCAATGGTAACATTTAGTTGTAAGTACAGGGATAAAATATATATGTGAACGATTTCGTAGGATCAATCTGTCTATGCATGCTTGGCCTGTAGCGCGAGTGACCTGTGCGAGAATGATTCTTCACAGACGGTATAAGCGATAAAGTTTCGGGTGTATAGAGAAATAATTTCCAGTCTATATCTTCAGAATTATGTTGCGCGAGCGATCAGTAGGCTACTGCTGTGTGCAAACCATGCGAAAATACATGTGTTCTTGTAATCCCAGAGTCTGGTGATGTGTGTAGAAAAAAGCTAGCAAGCAAGCTGGTCCGGGCCGGAAACAGTGACGCGTTTGAGCCGAAAGGAACGAGCCCGAATTTTTAGAACAGTTCTGAAAGTGACTTCGATCCACTGAGGGCGCTCTGGTCACCTGTCAGGGATGGATGACTGCCGACCTCGCATAGGGATATCTAGTGCTGTGAGGAGTACAGGGTGTTTCAAAAATGACCGGTATATTTCAAACGGCAATAAAAACTAAACGAGCAGCGATAGAAATACACCGTTTGTTGCAATATGCTTGGGACAACAGTACATTTTCAGGCAGACAAACTTTCGAAATTACAGTAGTTAAATTTTCAACAACAGATGGCGCTGCGGTCTGGGAAACTCTATAGTACGATATTTTCCACATATCCACCATGCGTAGCAATAATATGGCGTAGTCTCTGAATGAAATTACCCGAAACCTTTGACAACGTGTCTGGCGGAATGGCTTCACATGCAGATGAGATGTACTGCTTCAGCTGTTCAATTATTTCTGGATTCTGGCGGTACACCTGGTCTTTCAAGTGTCCCCACAGAAAGAAGTCACAGGGGTTCATGTCTGGCGAATAGGGAGGCCCATCCACGCCGCCTCCTGTATGTTTCGGATAGCCCAAAGCAATCACACGATCATCGAAATATTCATTCAGGAAATTAAAGACGTCGGCCGTGCGATGTGGCCGGGCACCATCTTGCATAAACCACGAGGTGTTCGCAGTGTCGTCTAAGGCAGTTTGTACCGCCACAAATTCACGAAGAATGTCCAGATAGCGTGATGCAGTAATCGTTTCGGATCTGAAAAATGGCCCAACGATTCCTTTGGAAGAAATGGCGGCCCAGACCAGTACTTTTTGAGCATGCAGGGACGATGGGACTGCAACATGGGGCTTTTCGGTTCCCCATATGCGCCAGTTCTGTTTATTGACGAAGCCGTCCCGGTAAAAATAAGCTTCGTCAGTAAACCAAATGCTGCCCACATGTATATCGCCGTCATCAATCCTGTGCACTATATCGTTAGCGAATGTCTCTCGTGCAGCAATGGTAGCGGCGCTGAGGGGTTGCCGCGTTTGAATTTTGTATGGATAGAGGTGTAAACTCTGGCGCATGAGACGATACGTGGACGTTGGCGTCATTTGGACCGCAGCTGCAACACGGCGAACGGAAACCCGAGGCCGCTGTTGGATCACCTGCTGCACTAGCTGCGCGTTGCCCTCTGTGGTTGCCGTACGCGGTCGCCCTACCTTTCCAGCATGTTCATCCGTCACGTTCCCAGTCCGTTGAAATTTTTCAAACAGATCCCTTATTGTATCGCTTTTCGGTCCTTTGGTTACATTAAACCTGTGTTGAAAACTTCGTCTTGTTGCAACAACACTGTGTTCTAGGCGGTGGAATTCCAACACCAGAAAAATCCTCTGTTCTAAGGAATAAACCATGTTGTCTACAGCACACTTGTACGTTGTGAACAGCACACGCTTACAGCAGAAAGACGACGTACAGAATGGTGCACCCACAGACTGTGTTGTCTTCTATATCTTTCACATCACTTGCAGCGCCATCTGTTGTTGAAAATTGTAACTATTGTAATTTCGAAAGTTTGTCCGCCTGAAAATGTACTGTTGTCCCAAGCATATTGCAACAAACGGTGTATTTCTATCGCTGCTCGTTTAGTTTTTATTGCCGTTTCAAATATACCGGTCATTTTTGAAACACCCTGTATATACGGTGCTGACTGTCTTTGCAGTATATGTACAAATTATGTAAAAGGAGCGATTTTGTATGTTTACTACATCGACACAGCACGTGGTGATATATTGCTAGGTTGGAGTTCGGTTCACACTCTAATATTCAAGCTCCTGTCCTCAGTGGGAGAGCAGTGTAATTGAGTAAGAGTCCCTCCGTATTTGATGATATGTAGGGGCGCTTTGCAGAGTTTAATTGTCGATGCAATATGCCTATCTGCGTAAAATACTTTTTTTCTCGCTGAAAGTCTTTTCTGCAGAAAGAAAGAAAAGGCGGAAGGTGCTTCCACACTGGTCACATCAGTAATCGGGAGGCTAAATTCCATAAGAGTCAATCATAATGCTCGATTTATACACATCCATTGTGCTGGGATATAAGAGTCTCTACATAGCGGTGGGAACGTTTGTGTGTTTTGAAAGCATGAAGGGTAATACGTGACGGAGTTGGTACCATGTTAGGACTGTGAGGAAGACTGCATTCGATGTGATTCTCCGTTATTTTCGTAAACAGGTTCTGTTAGGGCAAGAATTTCCATGCATACAAGCTTAGAAATCAAGAATGCGAGTGTTAATTATTTCTGGGACACTATACAATTTCCGAGAGGTCGTCTCGGTTCTTATTTCTTACAGAGCCATGTGACATCACTATAAGATTGAGAAACTTGTTAGATGCACTTGCGATGGTTTGTAGCTATGCGCCCGCACTTCACAATGTTGTGTCAGTCACACTGGGCAATTAAGCATGATCAGATGTGTCTTGCATGTCGCGCTTGGAACAATGCGCCCTGTGCTATTTGGTGACATCAGTATCCCCAGGTATCACATCAGCAATGGTAAAATACGTGTGCTGCCCAGAGGTGTCTCGCATATGAGATAGCGTCAGCACACGTTGGAGTTCTGTGACGTTAGTATAACACTCAGAGAACTCGAGAACTGTATACTTGAAACAGAACAGAGAACTGTATACTCGAAAACAGAAGCAACCATCACCGGGTCACTGTAGACTGCAGTGGTGTGAGAGCGATGGGCCGCACTGGCTTGCATCCGGCAGTGGCTCGCTGCGGTGTCGGCGCGCTCGGCAAATAGGTCATCGCTCCCGTCCGGTTGCATCAGCAACGTTGCCTGAGTGAACACGTGATTCGAGAGGAATTTCTCAGGTTCCAAGTACGAAAGGGATGTCGGTACCTCATGCTTGCAGGACCAAACGGCCACCTGTGCATGGTTTGACAGCTGACAGATATGTCAACTTCGTGGGTGCTGCCTCTAGCCTCCTGTGCAGTCCAGTGGATGGAGGATGGTGGGTGCTGCATGCTTCGCGTTGATTGCATGTCTGTTGCATTATTTTGCAAGCAGGTCTGTAGGCTGTGATATGCACTATTTGGACAAATTACGAGTTGATGTTGTGCCTGTACATCTGTATACTGCATTATTTAGGAGGAGTTTGCATGTCTGTACTGAAATTATTTCGGTAATTTAGGAGTTGTTTGCGTTTCTGCAGAGTGTTATTTCGGAGTAGTTTACAGGTCTGTGGACTGTGTGGCGTGGCCCCAAGCATGTCGCAGAATGTGTTCTATATCAGTGTGATAAATATACTCCATCCCTCAATAAATTGTTCCAAAATAAAGAAAGTACACTCCAACCTTACACTCTCCAGCAGCCCGGCACAGGCTGAGACATTTTTGGGCCATTTTCCCCACTCCAGATCACCGTCTTGGATTACATAACCGCTGGCCAGTGTATCCGTGCGGTTCTAGGCGCATCAGTCTGGAACCGCGTGACCGCTACGGTCGCAGGTTCGAATCCTACCTCGGGCATGGATGTGTGTGATGTCCTTAGGTTAGTGATGTTTAAATAGTTCTAAGTTCTAGGGGACTGATGACCACAGATGTTGAGTCCCATAGTGCTCAGAGCCATTTGAACCATTTTTGATTACATAACCAGAGGGATGACAGCACCCTCTGGTGAAAGTACTGTGTACTAGGTCAGTTGGTCTCTAGATCTCATGGTGGAGACACTGCCTGCAGAGTAAAGACTTATGTCCAGGACAGGCAGTCATTTTCCTGTCATTTCCCACACCCTGGACTGTCATCTTGGATTATGTCATGGAACAGGTGACAGCAATCTCTGATGGTGTTATGCCTACTAGATCTCATGGCGAACACACACTTTCCTGCTGCCTTGGATAACGGTACTCGCATGATCAGCTGACATTATGGCAGCCATGTTGGATGACAGCGCCCTCTGGTGGCAGTACTGTGTACTAAGTCAGTTGGAGTCTGGACCTCATAGTGAACACACTGGATGGCTGTACTGCATCAAATTGTTGAAATAAAGACTTATGTCCAGTACCAGTTGAGACTCTTTCCTGCAAATCCCTAGCAGGAGGTGGCGGTCGGGTGACTTAGGTTAGTGGAACTGATCTTTCTTTCACTCCATTTTCTTAGGTTAGTAGAGATACACTATCTATCTTCCCACCAAAATTTAAATTTCCCAGCAATCCCTAGGGTGAGGTGGCCATCAAATGACTTCGGTTAGTGGAGGTAGCCCAAGTAACCAATCTTCCTGTGATTTTCTTAGGTTAGTATAGATGTGGTGCATTATCATGATGGAAATCGAACATCCCGCCTTTTTCCGGGGGTGGAGAGGGGGGTTAGGTTAGTGGAGGTAGTCCAATTGACCTATCTTTCGGCCAAAAGACATCATGCACTGTTTCCAAGTCTACACGCCATCATCTTGGATATCGTAATCGCCGGCATCTTGGACACACCTGGCAGCAATGCAGAGTGGCTCAGAACATAGGTTGCCCCAATACTGTCAGTTGCCTGGGCTTTATACACTGAAGAGCCAAAGAAACTGCTACACCTGCCCAATATCATGTAGGACCCCCGCCAGGTCGCAGAACTGCCACAACACAACATCGCATGGACTGAACTAATGTCTGAAGTAGTGCTGAAGGGAACTGACACCATGAATCCTGAGGAGCGGTGGGTTGGAGAACTCTTCTTAACAGCACATTTCAAGGCATCCCAGATATGCTCAATAATGCTCATGTCTGGGTAGTTTGGTGGCCAGCGGAAGTGTTTAAAGTCGGAAGAGTGTTCCTGGAGCCACACTGTAGCACTTCTGAACGTGTGTGGTGTTGCATTGTCCTGCTGCAGTTGCCCACGCCCGTCGGAATGCACAATGGACATGAATGGAAGCAGATGATCAGACAGGATGCTTATGTACATGTCACCTGTTGGAGTCATATCGAGACGTATCAGGGGTCACATATCACTCCAACCATACACACCCCACAAACATTACAGAACCTCCAATATCTTGAACAGTTCCCTGCCGAAATGCAGCGTCAGGGGATTCATGAGGTTGTCTCGATGCCTGTACACGTCCACCTGCTCGATACAATTTGAAATGAGACTCGTACAACAAGGCAACATGTTTCCAGTCAACAACAGTCCATTGACGGTGCTGACGGGCCCAGACGAGCCATAAAGCTTTGTGTCGTGCTGTCGTCAATGGTACACGAGTGGGCCTGTGGCTCCGAAAGCCCATATCGATTATGTTTCGTTGAATGGTTCGCACGCTGATACTTGTAGATGGCTCAACACTGAAATCTGCAGCAATTTGCGGAAGGGATATACTTCCATCACGTTGAACGATTCTCTTCAGTCGTCGTTGGTCCCGTTCTTGCAGGATCTTTTTCCAGCCGCAACGATATCGTCGATTTGATGTTTTACCGTATTCCTAAAATTCATGGTACACTCGTGAAATGGTCGTACGGGAAAATCCCCACTTCATCGCTGTTTCCCATCGCCCGTGCGCCGACTATAACACCACATACAAAGTCATGGAAATCTTGATAATCTGCCATTGTAGCAGCAGTAACCGATTTAAGAACTGCGCCAGACACTTGTTGTCCCATATAGGCGTTGCCGACCGCAGCGCCATATTCTGCCTGATTACTGTATTTGAATACTAGTTTCTGTGGCGCTTCACTGTAAAAGGCGGAAGGTGGTTCTTAATAGGGTATGTGATCCCAACGGACGTCAGTGCATGCTCTGCAATGTGCCCCCATACTGACCACAAGTGTGGCAAGCAGTACTTGTGCCATGACGTTCCATTCCTCCACCACCGCAGCCAACAATTGCTGGATCGTCGCTGGTGCAGATGAACGCACTACAGTCTCCCCAACGCAACCCTGAGGTGCTCGACGGTATTCAAGTCGGGGGGACGGGCAGGCCTGTTCGTTCGTCGAACATCCTTCTGTTCCAACAGCTCCTCCACCTGCAGTATTCCACGCCGTCGCGCATTGTCATCCACAAAAATGATGAGGGGCCCACTGCAGCGCTGAAAAGATGCATATGGGGAAGAAGTACAGTGTCTCAATGTGCTTGACTCTTGGGTGAAGCGTGTTCAAAGATTTGCAGGTCAGGAGTGTTATGCCTGCGCACACCATGACACCTAGACCACAAGAAGGATGGACATGCTGTTATGTGGCGAGAGGTGGGAACGCGTAATGCACCCAGGAACAGTGTTGAACATCGTTTCGCTGGAGCAGGTGTTATGGTGTAGGAGAGCATAATGCATAACGTTGCCTAGGCATAGTGACGTATGTTTGAACACGGTACACTTAGCAATCTACGTTGTTAACACACTGTACTCCTTCCCCACGAGCATCTTTTCAGAGTTGTGTTACGCACGCTGTGCACCTTGTTAGCAGCAGACACAGGGGCTGCGCCATAGACTGAGACGGCGTGGAGTTTTACAATTATTTATTGAACTTTCTTTACAATTTCTCCCTCATTGTCGCTGCCCAGCCCTGCGGATCCCTCCACCTGGCTGCTGCTGTGTAGATTCTCCGACAATGCGCGCAGCGCGCGCCGCTGATCGCACTCTGGAGCCTCAGGCCACCAGTGCTCCACTGAAGCCAGGATGCCCTGTGGTTGAGATGAACTCGTCGCCGCGAGGTCAGCTGCCGACGCCTGCTGCACCGGCGGCTGGGAAGCCGTCAGTCACGATGTCCGCGATGTCCCATCATGGACGGACCATGTGCCATTGGGCCAGGTTGCTGTGAAGTCTGGGCGTCAGTCCCCGGCGGCGCCTGTGATCAAGACCGCGCTGCGGCCGGTCCTGCTGAAAGTTCTCGCTGTAGTTAGTCAGCCATGGTGCCGACCGGACTCGGGCCGACCTCCAGACCTGAAGTCGATTTCTGGCAGCGAACGGATGACTCCTGCGAGCTGGAACAGACTTCCGGAATCGTCACCTACGAAGATTGAACATTCGGACACAGACCGCGTCCGTCTTCAGATCCGAACTGCTTCCTAATGGCTTCTGTCAGTTGCTGCCTGCGCTCCACTATCTATATCTGGCAGGAGGACATATTTCCCCTCGGTGGTAGCCTTTTGTTATTACTCCCACAGTATATTGCAGCGTAACTTAGCGTGCTCGCCTCACTTACTCAGCACTGCCCAGGCTTCGCTCGGCGCTCGGTGTGTGTGCGTCCTTGCATCAGTCTGTTGGTAGACTGCTGCTGTCAGCAAGGCTATCTGCGCATACCTACTTCGCAATGCCTCAGTCGCCGATGTGCCCCTGTTTCGCCCCTCTCCACTGCATGAAGCAAAGCTTACTACATGTGGCCGAAACAGTTGTATTCGGTCCTAACTTCATTTTTGTGGTTGAGAACGCGCGACCGCATTGGACAGCGCAGGTGGAATTCTTAGAACGAGAGGACATGAGCTGAATGGACTATGGCGAGATCTCTTCATGAAATTTTAATCTCCAACTTTCTCCTCTGAATGCGAATTTGTTTTTACGAACTTTCAGCATGGCGCAGATGAAAAATAGGTTTGCAACTAGTTTTATAATTGAAATTAGTGGTTATACGAGGGTCCCTACAAAAGAAATGACACTATCTTTTTTAAAAATCCATCTTTTATTCTACATGTTTCAAAGTTTTACAGTGTGTAGATACATCCTTTAGGAACAATATTTTCATTTCTCCACACAATTTCCGTCCTCTCAATTGCCTTACGCCATCTTGGAACCAGAGCCTGTATACCCGCATGGTAAAACTCTGGACCAACCTGTTGGAGCCACTGTTTGGCAGCGTGCTCAAGGGAGTCATCATCTTCAAACCTTGTTTCACGAAGAGAGTCCTTCAGTTTCCCAAAGAGATGATAGTCACATGGAGCCAGGTCCGGACTGTAATGCAGGTGTTTCAGTGTTGTCCATCCGAGTTTTGTGATCGCTTCTATGGTTTTTTGACTGACATGTAGCCGTGCATTGTCGTGCAACAGCAAAACATCCTGCTTTTGCCGATGTGGTCCAACATGACTCAGTCGAGCTTGAAGTTTCTTCAGTGTCGTCACATATGCATTAGAATTTATGGTGGTTCCACATGGCATGATGTACACAAGCAAGAGTCCTTCGGAATCGAAAAACACCGTAGCTATAACTTTTCCACCAGAAGGTGTGGTTTTGAATTTTTTTTCCTTGGGTGAATTTGCATGATACCACTCCATTGATTGCCTCTTCGTCTCTGGTGAAAAATGATGGAGCCATGTTTCCTCACTTGTCACAATTCTTCCAAGAAATTCATCTCCACCATTCTCATTCTGTTCCAAAAGTTCGCTGCATACCGTTTTTCTTGTTTCTTTGTGAGCCACTGTCAAAATCCTGGGAACCCACCTGGCACAGACCTTTTTTAACGCCAACACTTTCGGTATTCTGCAAACGTTTCCTTCCCCTACCAACGTGGAGCGACGATTCGTTCACTGTGATGCGTCTGTCAGCAGTCACCACTTCATTAACTCTCTGCACATTGTCTGGAGTGTGTGCAGTATGAGGCCTGCCGCTGCGAGGACAATCCTCAATATTGCCGTGCCCGCTTTCATCACGTAACCTGCTTGCCCACCGACTAACTGTACTGCGATCGACAGCAGCGTCTCCATCCACCTTTTTCAACCTCTTGTGGATGTTTCCCACTCTCTCGTTTTCATAACACAGTAATTCTATGACAGCACGTTGCTTCTGACGAACGTCAAGTGTAGCAGCGATCCTGAAGACATGATGTGACGGCGCCACTCACGGAAGAGGTTGAACTAAGTTTGAAAACAAGCGGGGAGGATGTATTTACACACTGTAAAACTTTCACACATGCAGAATGAAAACTGTATTTTTACAAGAAGAGTGTGCATTGCTTTTGGATTGACCCTCGTAGTTCCTTCATAAGCTGCATCGAGAAATTTCTTTTTTTTATTTCTTGATGGTGACTGCTTTCGGAGATTTGTGTTCATTTTCAAACCATCTTACAAAGAAAATTACAGTTGGCGTGACAGATTTATACAAACGAGGCACATATTTGTAATACAGTTACAGTACACTAACTTACATGTAAGGTATTCAAATCTGCCATCGTTATTTAGCTGTACGAGTTGCTTCACTACGAGAGTTGCCCAGAAAGTAATGCATCGCATATTTTTCCTCAGCCGAAAACAATGCTACGAATGCGAAACGTTACGTATGTATTATTTCAAGTTTCCTTAGTGGGCGCGCCAAGTTTCCGTCACTTCCGACAGATAGCGTAGCTGCAGGACAGTTTCAAAATGGCGCCTGTAGGTGATGTACGTTACAAGCAACGCGCTGTCATTGAATTTCTCATTGCAGAGAAAGAAACTGTGGGGAATATTCACAAACGCTTGCGCAAAGTCTATGGAGCTTTTACTGTAGACAGAAGTACAGTTAGTCGCTGGGTGTGAGGTCATCAGAAGGCGGTTCGGCGGAGCTCCACGATTTGCAGCGGTCGGGCAGACCGTCCACGGCTCACACCTGACATGTTGCAGCGAGCTGATGTTGTCATTCGTGAGGACAGATGCGTTACAACTCAACAATTGGCGCTGCATCTGTCACTCAGAAAAGGAAGTGTGGAGGCAATTATCCGCCACCAGGCCAAGGACTGGTACCAACAGGGCATAGACTCCCTTGTTTCACGCTGGAGGAAGGCCAAAGAACGGGTTGGAGATAGGGGGTGTAGATAAAACACCCGTCTTTCGTGTGTGTAATGCTCATCATGTTCCAAAAACAATTGTTGAAGAAAAAGATGCAGTGCATTGGCTTCTGGGCAACCCTCGTAGTTACATATGTATCATAAGTGTGACAAATACAGGCGCCAGCGTATGTAGAAAAACTGGCCCTGCAGTGATGATCAAAGTGGTACTGTGGCCGACTCAACAACAGCAAATAGACCACACAGGACGGACATTGGAGAACTGTTTTGCAGACACACCAGTGGTTTTGCTCTGTTTAAGCAGCATCTGTAGTCACTAACTTCTTGGGAAGCTGTGTACTGCTAACGTAACGAGATCGTAAACAGTTGGTTACTGCATGTCACGGCAAAACGACGTCTTGTGTTTTACGACGTTTTTCACGTGGTTCGCATCATGGGCGTTCGAATACGAGGGACGAAGTTGCATAGCCTGTTCGTTGACGTGAGTGCTGTCTCTTACAATTGTTTAAGGACTAAAATGGGTTCCTCCAGCCAAGTTCTGACTATCGTACAACTGGCGGGTATCACACGCTGCTCATTCGGCTGTTAAAATATTGTCTAACGCGGTTTTTCATTTGATTTGCGCCCAGAGGTGTAAGTCAGAGTTTAGTTGATGTATTTTAAATGGTCATAGAGAAATTATTATCATTCCTAATGTCAGTTGGTTTTGCTTGTCGGCGGTTCACATGGCAATCGGATTACTATAAGCTGATAGTTATTTTGGGCATCGTGTGTGTATGCCCTCAGTGTGGTTTTCGGTGCTGTAGTAATGAAATTGTAAAGATTTTTGCTCATTGGAAGAATGAATGTAAACGCCGTCATTACTGTGGTTTGTAAGTTGTAACTGAAAAACCTCAGGCGTTAGAGAACTGTATGTAAATTAATGTCAACTGTTGAGATGATTTTCCATGGATAACTTTAGTTTCATTAGTTACTATATTTTATTTAAGTGCAATGTACAGTAGTATGATTACTGTAGCGTCAACTACGTGTGGCGTCATTGTCTTACATAGCGCAAGAGTAGTTTGGCGTATTCCTAGCCACTTGAGACCAGTGTATAGTCAGAGCTTTCTGATATTGTATAGTAAATAAGTGCCAGCATTTATGACGTGTACACAGCAGTTTGGGTTTGGCCTATTACTATCTTTACTGTATGCAAACGATGCAGTGCGATATTGTGGGTGCTAACGCGCTACATCCACGGAGGAGTTTAGCCTCATAATAAGAAGTTTAATCTGCAATAAAAGAGTTTGTAATTTTTATGGTGTATTTGAAAGATTTTTAAATAACGCACCGTTTGCTCATTTAGCTGGTTTTTGCCACTCTACGGTTTTATCGTAACTTAATTACTTAGCTTGCACTGAGTACCTAATCTGACTTATATAATAAGAAGTTTAATCCGTTAAAAGAAAGAATTTATTATTTTTATGATGCATCTTAAAAACTTTTAAAAAATGCATTTTGCTCATTCCATATGGTTTCGGCCAGTCGACGGTGCTTTTCGTTTCAGTGTTGGATGTGCTGTCGCACTTGTTGCGTTGTGGACTTAATTTGTAAAAAAAAAGAAATGAAATTTTTCCTCATTAGAGTACAGTACGTAAAACTATGCAAATCTGTTGTAAATGACATACCGTTTCAATATTAGTTGTGTTTGTCTCAATACTTGCGCGATGGATTTAGTTTGTAGCAAAAAAGAGTAATTTTTGCTCATTTGAGCACAGAATGTGAATCTAAGTCTGTTTTAATGTCTTGTCTAAGGCTAATTTACTGCATGCTTGTTGTTTGATTCTACTTTTTTTGTCTTTGAGCATAATGCCGCACTTTGGGGCTTTAGTTTATTAGAATGAAATGAAATTTTTGGTAACTGTATCTAAAACAGTTTTACTCTGTTTTACTGAAAGTAAGACACTTCTCTCCTCCGTTAGAGGACTGAATATAAACTGATGAGTTACTGATGAGATGATCTTCTTTGGGGGCATCTTCTTGTAAACTGACATATTAATTTATTTTTGGGGCAAGGACAGCCGCACTTTTTGGTTTTGTGTTGCAGTAAAGACATGTGACATCTTAGGGACTGGAAATAAATTTTGTGTAATGCATAACAGTATAACTGTTGAGCGTAGCTCATGCAGCTGTGACGTAACGCATAGCACTTTAGTGTAATTCGACCCACGGGATATCAGTGGGTGGTCTTAGCAAAAGAATTTTTGGCAGTGTAGGGTCTTTGAGTCTGTAAGTTAATGAAAGGAAAAGAATGTATCGTGTAGTCAGTAAACATTTTATCTTCGACCCGTGCCTCTCAGCAGCTTCTAGAGTTTTACCTGGTAACCATTGGCGTCTTTGCACATCAGTTCTCAAATATCCGTCCTGTGTGGTTTATTTGCTGTTGTTGAGTCGGCCATAGTGCCGCTTTGATCATCACTGCAGGGCCAGTTTTTCTACATAGGCTATATCGTCTGTGTCACATTTATGATACGGCATGTAACTAGTAACGCAACTCGTAAAACTAAATAGCTACGACAAATTTGTATACCTTACATGTAAATTAGTGTACTGTTATTGTATTGCAAATTACGCACCTTGTTTCTATAAAATTGCCAACTGTAATTTTCTTTGTAGGGGTCCGAAACTAGTCAGCATCAAGAAATAAAAAACGATACTTCTCTATGCGCCAGCCGGAGTGGCCGTGCGGTTATAGGCGCTACAGTCTGGAACCGCGAGACCGCTACGGTCGCAGGTTCGAATCCTGCCTCGGGCATGGATATGCGTGATGTCCTTAGGTTGGTTAGGTTTAAGTAGTTCTAAGTTCTAGGGGACTTATGACCTCAGAAATTGAGTCCCATAGTGCTCAGAGCCATGTGAACCATTTTTTGAACTTCTCTATGCAGCTTATGACGGAACTACAACCATTTATCTCGAAAATATTTTGTTGACGCCTACCAACAGATAGATGTAAATGTTCGTTCTTTTCGGGGGGTTTTGCGAGAGTGGAACGGTAGAAAACTAGTGTGAAAGTGGTTCGATGAACCGTCCGCCAGACAATGTCGCGTGCTGTGTAGAGTAGGGATGTAGATGTGGCTGCAGATGTAGTTGTAGTACTTGGCATCGACGGTCAAGCGAAACTTACTTTCGTCCTTAATTTTTGCACACCATTGTACTCTCTTGCTCAAAAAGTATCCGATCAATCTGAATTGCGTTCCGCCTGACTTGTACGCAGCCAATATAACATAACTTTCTTGCAGTCGTTTGATTATAAAAAATGGTTACCACAAGTGACCACTAAAGATCACTGCTCTGAATAGCAATCACTGTAGATGCAAAGTTATACCTTAATACTATAATATCAAGAAAGACTTTATTAGAGATGCGAGAATGTTTAACACTTGTGAACTCAAATTTATTACAATAAATGATACATCAAACAGCAAGTAAAAAACTTGAAACTACATGGCGAAGGTTTGTTTGTACTGGATCGGGATCCTAGACTCCTATCCAGCAATTATATGCCCTCTTAACTAACTCCGTAAGGCCTTAAATATGATTTCATTCATAAATAACTAAGTGTGTGCATGTTCAAACTTGAAACGATCTGAAGCAAAGGTTTGTGTTGGTCGAGGATACAAACCTATCATATAATCGGATTGTTAACTAAACACAAATGTTAGATATCGATTTTTTCCACTATTAGCGAGATGATTGTAGCTGAAATGATGAGACGAAAATGTTTTCTTTACTAGGATTCGAGCTCATCTCTGTTGTTTCCTAACCACGAAGAGGCATTAAATGTCTTTCCATTTCATCTTGTGCGCATGTTTGCATAGAAATAGCGCGAAGAAAAGTTGTGTATGTGTGAGAGTTGTAACACTGACATAGTGTTGTTGTTGACTACACACAAAGAGACGTTAGCTATCGAATTCTTTTACAGCAGTAGTTATGCGAGGCATGTTTGAACCGGTAATAATGTGATGAAACGTTCTGTGTTTGACCGGGAGTCGACACCGGCAGCTAACGTTATTTTCGACAATGGCGCAATGCGACGTAAAAACTTTAAGGAATGTTTGATGCTGTGGATATAACGATGGAACTGCATCGCCTCAAGAGGTGTCTAATCCCGCGAAAGGGGGGCATCTGAGTTTCTATACCAGGCCAACACTAATATTTTTAATATCTCAAGTTCGAATACCATAAAAAATAGTTTTCTGTGACCTTCCAATACAAGTACTTTATTCCGTGTAATAAAATAAAATTTCTAGTGCAACGAAGCTTTCTGGTGACCCGCCGGGACTTCCACCTCTGTCAAATCCCAATCTACGTCGACTCTTCTTCTGTCGTAGGCGAGGGGACGTCATGTTTAATGTGTTCTGAAACTACGGTGCATCCCTATGTTTTTTCGCTGGCTTTGCCAGAGGTGAAGAGGGTCTGTTCGTGTCTGTTAAAAATCGTTGTCTGAGATGAGAATCATACCCAGACCTTAAGCACACAAACATGGAATACTCTGAGTGCGAGATCGCAAGTTCAGTTTTTAGTAAGGCTCATTTGATAGTGTTCTGTTACCACTTATGACAGGAAAATATTGGCTGCTGATGACAAGCTCAGGAGAGCGACAGAATATGACTGTCCGGGAGGTGCTGAGATGAACCTTCTATAGGATATATGTATTACACTTCACAAAATTGACATCGTCGACATTCAAGAAATGTTGAAAATAAACCATTAACTTGCACCATGAACACCGAATGACAAATTGCGTGTCACAGTAATCACAGAGATTCACCTCCATGGCTATCCTTTAAGGCGTAGCTGTAAATAGTGCGATAACATGTTTGATAGGCACGGGAAAAACAGCATCCAGAGGCTGATTTGTCCAGTGGTCGAGGTGGTATGAACTGCATGTCACACACTTTCAAGGAGGGAAAGTCTAGTCTAAAGGAGTATGACTGAAACGTCCTGCTAAACCCGCAGGACAGGGCAGGTACTTTAAATTGTGGAAAGGGGCCAGAATAAGCGGCTGTCAGTTACACTCGAACATACCACTTTATTTATTTGATCAAACATTACAAGAGCCAAGAAAATTCAAGAAAAGAAACACAGCCTTAATTTTTGAAACTTAATTACTGGCCGATTGCACCATACAATGTCATGCCTTAAGGACAAGACCACTAATTTAAAATCGGCTGAAAGCCAATAACTTAAACCAAAATTTAAAAGGCAGAAGGCCTTATCTTAAATCAGTTTTTTCAATTAGGCTGAAGGCCCAAACCATCTCACACCTCAAGAGCAAAACAACTTTAATTTAAAAATCGGCTGAAGGCCCATCACTTAAGATTCAAACCAAAATAAATTTTTAAAAGGCCAAAGGCCTACCTTAAAACAATTCTTTAAATTAGGTTGAAGGCCCAAACAATCTTATGCCTTAAGGGCAAAACAACATTAATTTAAAAATCCGCTAGAAGCCATACAAATACAAACAACAAAAACAAATAAGAAAAGGCAGTACACCCAACGGCACTCAGAAGTTTCCGAGGGTCGGCCTGGAATTCAAACACTAACGCTCGCTTAGGTGAGACAGGCAGTCGGCCGAAGCATTCTCGATCTGATGACAACCCAACCGACAGACAGTCAACGGACCCACCGACAAGATAACTTCTGCTGCACCTGACCAGCACACTACAGGGAGTTCAATGGAACAACACAGAAGATATTGGCGCCCACAACCAATTATACATTGAGCTGTCAAACTACACACCGCGCTGGACAGCGGCAACACGATGAGGAAAATACACTGCCTGAATTTACGTCAAGGCAGATAACCAGAACGTTAACGGCCGAAAGGCAGAAGATTCCGTTGGTGGACTTTAATTCAAAATAACCATGTACAGTTAAACTCCACCGGAGGGTGGCTAAAATTTGCCAACTTGAAAACACACGTTGTTGCTTGCAGGAATGTCCCAACAGCCAACAACGAAATCCAAACGGCACAATGTGAACAGTCGTGACTTATTAGTAGATTAAGTCAGAATTCAACTTTCGTGCCCAGGATCGGTGAGCCACGGACCTCGTAGCAATGGGAACAGCACCACACACTCCGACAGCGCGTGGAGGCCGCCAGCGGCCCCGGCCAAACTACGGGCAACGGAGATTTCCTCGCTGCTCCACGCCAGCCGACCAATTGATCGCACACAGCAGAAACTATAAGCGCCAGACCAAAGATAGTACTAGGTGCGAATATCGATACACACTGCTGCTGCCACTCGTGGAGAGAGATAGGATAACAGCATAATCGCGATAACCGCTGGAGACTAAACACAGAATGGCAACCAAGGCTTAATCCAACGCATAACATGAGCCGGCTTTTACACAAGCAAGTTATTTTGACCAGCTATTCGCCAAAGGCAATGCTAATACTGTAGTTGTAGTTCTTTTACGCCCATTTTCCCACTCTTGCTTGCTGTGACATAAATATTCCATACTTCCTTGCAAGATCACGCACACGAGAAACATTCGTAGGGGACAGAGCACCTCCAACTTCTCGCAGCACAATAAATAACTTTCCAGTCAATTTGCCATCAAAATAAGCTGTCGGCATAATTGTACAAGATTAAGTTAAGACATTGATGTTAGTTGATCTTCATACAACTCTCTTGGCGCCTCTAATTTCCACAGTTCCTTTCATACCCATTTCCTTTTCAAGTCCCAATTGGTCGGAGTTGAAAACGAATTTCTAACTGAACGATGGGATAAGTTTGTTTGTCACATTTGCAATTTCCGAACCGATTCTGCAGTTTGTTCTGCATCATCAAGCTGGCGCTTTGTTTGAAATGCCGCTACCTTACGTCTTCCACTGCTGTAGAGTATGGGGGGACTACAGGTGTACGGCCCCAAAGTAGGTCACCCCAGACCAAGACGTCGCCCCAAAGTACCGTTATCCAAGATGGCGGCCGTGACGTCACAGACACACACTCACGATGGCGGCGATTACATCGCCCCAAAGTAGGTCACCCCAGACTGGGACATCGCCCCAAAGTAGGACACACCAAAGTACCATTATCCAAGATGGCGGCCATGACGTCACAGACACACCCCGACGATGGCGGCGATAACGTCGCCCCAAAGTAGGTCACCCCAGACCAGAACATCGCCCCAGACCAGGACGTCACCCCAAAGTCGCTCACCCCAGATGACGTCCGTGTTGTCACTGATGACAAGTGCCACACCCCCTGCCACACACCCTCTGGCGGGAAATATGAATTTTGGTGGCCCCCTCCCCCAGAAAAATGTCGGGAAGTTCAAATTCCAGCAGCATAATGCATCACACCATGGTTATCTCTACTAAGCTAAGAAAATAGCGCGAAAGGAGGGTCACTTGGACTACCTCCACTAACCTAAGTCTCGTCCGCCACCTCTTCCTAGGGATTGGTGAGAAAAAGACTCAGTTGATCGATCATTTGGAGGGACTTCGATTGCTCTATGTGGAATATTGTTTAAACAATTTAGACAATGTATGGAATATATGGAAATGGTTTAAAAAAATCAGTTTGTAGGTGAAACACCCGCTAAACCCGCTGAGCAGAACAGGTGAATGGGATTGTGGAAAGGGCCAAATAAGGTTGCGGTCAGTCTCACTTTAAAATTGTAATTTATTATAATTTAATAACACATTTACAACCAAAGCAGCACATAGTCGAACTTTTACAACTTCGAGTTTCAAATTCCAAATCTTTCACAGCTGAAGGTCTTCAAACAATAAATCTTAAAAATCAACAAGGTAAATTTCAAGTGACTGAAAATATGCAGTTACAATTACAAATAAAATAATTAAAATATACAGATATCACAGCTAGGCTGAAAGCCTCAAGGCAAGGGTGGAGAGACAAACATAAACAAGATGCAATACAAACGCCTGAAGGCCCACAAAAAAAATTTCAAGATTTTAAAATAAATTACGATAACCTTTCAAAGGCAGGAGGCCGCAATGTTTAAGCTTGAAAGGTAATTGTAAGAAAAAGGTTCCAAGGCTTAAGGTCCACAATTAATTTTCTCAAATTAAAGAAAAATATAACAATAAGCCTTAAGTTTTAAGTAGCTGAAACCAGACTAAAAGAAAAGACAACGCAACGGCACTAACTTTTCAGCAAATATCCACTTGCCAGAATTCAAACTTACTTACATAAAACACAGTAAAACCAACAAATTTTTTATCATTGGCTATGATAGATTATAAACAGACAATTAAACACCGGTAAGAAAGACAGACCTGTACCCGTGGTCTGGGGGTAGCGTCTTCGGTCCCGGGTTCGATCCCCGCCACTGTCCAAATTTTGATAAATAATCAGCATTGGCGGCCGAAGACTTCCGTCATAAGAAGTCAGCCTCATTCTGCCAACGGCCTTGTCAAAGAGGGCGGAGGAGCGGATAGAGGTTCAGGGCACTCTCTTGTCCTAGGGGTGGGAAATTGCCTCTAAAGGCGGAAGAATCAGCAATGATCAACGACATGAGGATTCAGAAGGCAATGGAAACCACTGCATTAAAGACACGTAACGTGTATCCACAGGATATGTGGCCTGTAATTGAAGAAGTGTCATGATGATCTCTCCATTGGCAAAAGATTCCGGAATAGTCCCCCATTCGGATCTCCGGGAGGGGACTGCCAAGGGGGAGGTTACCATGAGAAAAAGATTGAATAATCAACGAAAGGGTAACGTTCCACGAGTCGGGGCGTGGAATGTCAGAAGCTTCAACGTGGTAGGGAAACTAGAAAATCTAGAAAGGGAAATGCAAAGGCTCAATCTAGATATAATAGGGGTCAGTGAAGTGAAGTGGAACGAAGACAAGGATTTCTGGTCAGATGAGTATTGGGGAATATCAACAGCACCAGAAAATAGTATAACACGTGTAGGATTCGTTATGAATAGGAAGGTAGGGCAGAGGGTGTGGTACTGTGAACAGTTCAGTTACCGCGTAGTTCTAATCAGAATCGACAGCAGACCAACACCGACAACGATAGTTCAGGTACACATGCCGACGTCGCAAGCTGAAGATGAACAGATAGAGAAAGTGTATGAGGATATTGAAAGAGTAATGCAGTATGTAAAGGGGGACGAAAATCTAATAGTCATGGGCGACTGGAATGCAGTTGTAGGGGAAGGAGTAGAAGAAAAGGTTACAGGAGAATATGGGCTTGGGACAAGGAATGAAAGAGGAGAGAGACTAATTGAGTTCTGTAACAAGTTTCACCTAGAAATAGCGAATACTCTGTTCAAGAATCACAAGAGGAGGAGGTATACTTGGAAAAGGCCGGGAGATACGGGAAGATTTCAATTAGATTACATCATGGTCAGACAGAGATTCCGACATCAGATACTGGATTGTAAGGCGTACCCAGGAGTAGATATAGACATAGGTCACAATATAGGAGTGATGAAGAGTAGGCTGAAGTTCAAGACATTAGTCAGGAAGAATCAAAACGCAAAGAAGTGTGATACAGAAGTACTAAGGAATGACGAGATACGTTTGAAGTTCTCTAACGCTATAGATACAGCAATAAGGAATAGCGCAGTAGGCAGTACAGTTGAAGAGGAATGGACATCTCTAAAAAGGGCCATCGCAGAAGTTGGGAAGGAAAACATAGGTACAAAGAAGGTAGCTGCGAAGAAGCCATGGGTAACAGAAGAAATACTTCAGTTGATTGATGAAAGGAGAAAGTACAAACACGTTCCGGGAAAATCAGGAATACAGAAATACAAGTCGTTGAGGAATGAAATAAATAGGAAGTGCAGGGAAGCTAAGACGAAATGGCTGCAGGAAAAATGTGAAGACATCGAAAAAGATATGATTGTCGGAAGGACAGACTCAGTATACAGGAAAGTCAAAACAACCTTTGGTGACATTAAAAGCAACGGTGGTAACATTAAGAGTGCAACTGGAATTCCACTGTTAAATGCAGAGGAGAGAGCAGATAGGTGGAAAGAATACATTGAAAGCCTCGATGAGGGTGAAGATTTGTCTGATGTGATAGAAGAAGAAACAGGAGTCGATTTAGAAGAGATGGGGGATCCAGTATTAGAATCGGAATTTAAAAGAGCTTTGGAGGACTTACGGTCAAATAAGGCAGAAGGGATAGATAACATTCCATCAGAATTTCTAAAATCATTGGGGGAAGTGGCAACAAAACGACTATTCACGTTGGTGTGTAGAATATATGAGTGGTGATATACCATCTGACTTTCGGAAAAGCATCATCCACACAATTCCGAAGACGGCAAGAGCTGACAAGTGCGAGAATTATCGCACAATCAGCTTAACACCTCATGCATCGAAGCTGCTTACAAGAATAATATACAGAAGAATGGAAAAGAAAATTGAGAATGCGCTAGGTGACGATCAGTTTGGCTTTAGGAAAAGTAAAGGGACGAGAGAGGCAATTCTGACGTGACGGCTAATAATGGAAGCAAGGCTAAAGAAAAATCAAGACACTTTCATAGGATTTGTCGACTTGGAAAAAGCGTTCGACAATATAAAATGGTGCAAGCTGTTCGAGATTCTGAAAAATGTAGGGGTAAGCTATAGGGAGAGACGTGTCATATACAATATGTACAACAATCAAGAGGGAATAATAAGAGTGGACGATCAAGAACGAAGTGCTCGTATTAAGAAGGGTGTAAGACAAGGGTGTAGCCTTTCGCCCCTACTCTTCAATCTGTACATCGAGGAAGCAATGATAGAAATAAAAGAAAGGTTCAGGAGTGGAATTAAAATACAAATTGAAAGGATATCAATGATACGATTCGCTGAAGACATTGCTATCCTGAGTGAAAGTGAAGAAGAATTAAATGATTTGCTGAACGGAATGAACAGTCTAATGAGTACACAGTATGGTTTGAGAGTAAATCGGAGAAAGACGAAGGTAATGAGAAGTAGTAGAAATGAGAACAGCGAGAAACTTAACATCAGGATTGATGGTCACGAAGTCAATGAAGTTAAGGAATTCTGCTACCTAGGCAGTAAAATAACCAATGACGGACGGAGCAAGGAGGACATCAAGAGCAGACTCGCTATGGCAAAAAAGGCATTTCTGGCCAAGAGACGTCTACTAATATCAAATACCGGCCTTAATTTGAGGAAGAAATTTCTGAGGATGTACGTCTGGAGTACAGCATTGTATGGCAGTGAAACATGGACTGTGGGAAAACCGGAACAGAAGAGAATCGAAGCATTTGAAATGTGGTGCTATAGACGAAAGTTGAAAATTAGGTGGACTGATAAGGTAAGGAATGAGGAGGTTCTACGCAGAATCGGAGAGGAAAGGAATATGTGGAAAACACTGATAAGGAGAAGGGACAGGATGATAGGACATCTGCTAAGACATGAGGGAATGACTTCCATGGTACTAGAGGGAGCTGTAGGGGGCAAAAACTGTAGAGGAAGACAGAGATTGGAATACGTCAAGCAAATAATTGAGGACGTAGGTTGCAAGTGCTACTCTGAGATGAAGAGGTTAGCACAGGAAAGGAATTTGTGGCGGGCCGCATCAAACCAGTCAGTAGACTGATGAAAAAAAAAAAAAAAAAAAAAAAAAAAAAAAAAAAAAAAAAAAAAAAAGAAAAAAAGAAAGAAAGAAAGACAGTAAAGGCAACAGCGCTCAGAAGCCTCCAGAGTGTCGGTCTGCCCTCGTTCACTTAGGTCAGACATGAGACAGGCGGTGAGCCCAACTACACTTGACCCGTCGGAACCCAACCAAGGGACAGCCACGGACCGAACGACAAACGACTTGCTTGCCACCAATCGCTACATGAGAATTCAAACACAAAATATTACGGGCGCGATTATCCACAACCAAATATGTATGTGTATTAAGCTGTCAAAACTACACACCGTTTTGGACAGCGACAACAGGTGAGGAAAGAACACTGTCTGAAATTACGTTAGTGCCCAGGGCAGGTAACCGGAACACTAACGGCCACAAGGCAGAAAATTCCGCTGGTGCACTTGAATTGTAGTCAACCAATATAGTTAATTCCACTGCATGGTGGCTAAATTTCAGCAATACAAACACATGGTGTTGCTCACAGGAAAACCTCCCCAACAGCGAACCACCGAAACGAACGACACAACATGAATGGACGTAGCTTGGGTACTTAAAACACCACTCAACTTTGACGTCCTGCGTCGGTGAACCACGAAGCTCGTAGCGATCGGAGAGCTCCACACACGCTCCGACACTGAGCAGGGATCGCCAGCGGAGCCAGCTGACTGCATCGCGCGTAGATAACTTCCCTGGTCCGCAGCAACCGACCGACTCCTCTCAGAATGCCGACAACACGTAAAATAGTCGCCAGTGGAAACAACACCAACTACACACACCACATGACAAACACTTGAACGAAGATCTGAACGATACCCAACAGTAACCAAGCACGCACGAAGACAAATCTGGAGGAGATGCGCGCACACACTCACACATGCACACAACCGATTCATGAACGATCGGCGAGCCAAAACGTGACGACCGGTACGACGACCGACCGACGATCCACCAAGACCGTGGCCCGGCTCAAGTGATGCGTGACGGCAATGGTCGGGCGAGCCATGTCGAAGCAGACCTCACTGCTGCTCCAACCCGACTGCACTAGTGCCGCATTGCAACTCCCCGACTGGCAAGTCCGGAATGCGCTCGAGACACGTTCCCACTGATTGGCAGCCCGAACTCGCGGCCCGAACTGCCTACAACAGCCAACGACGGAAAGTCATAGCAGTCGAGCAAAGATACTACGAGAGGGTATATATCGATACATGCTGCTAACGCAGCTCTCGGTCAGGCAAAGCAGCAACTCAGTGACAGTAGCAATTTAAATTAACGTAGAGAGGTGGAAGTACGTTAAAACAGGGTGTAAAATACATGATGGCGGGAACACAAGCCATGCACGGCTCAGTGGGGGCTAGATTTCTCTTGATCATCATTCACGGCTGTTTGGAAGCATGTATGTCTTACAAGAAGCAGTTACATGGGGCAAACATGTTGCATAACCTAATGTTAGGCACTGTACTCTGGGTGTCTCAACCTAATGTGTGGGCCACTGTCGGCACTTAACCTATTGTTCTGTAAAGTGGTTTTCCATGTCACCTAACTTAAACTATTGATACCAAATTAAGTAATCAGTCATGACCTCCCACCATTTTCTGGTACACTTTTTGAATTTCAACGCCATTTCTGGTGCATTCTTCTTTGTCACCCACCCCCTTAAACTACTCTACTGCATTTTACATAAAAATTATGCAAATTAACATAGTATTCCGCACATAACTTGCTCTTCTGTTCCAAGTCACCCTCTCACGCACTCCCTCCCATTAACTACTGTACCGCTAACACCACAATGATACAAAAAATTATCCTAATTAATTAAATTGGTATTCTTCATCTGTATGGAGTAGTTTTCCTTAATTCGTAGCATTCCCTCCCACGGACACCTTGCGCACAAACTACCACAATTGGGCTAGGATCTAAGCAGAGTGTATGACCGAAAATCACGTGCCCGGAAGTGCAATCATCTCGGATTTGTAGAGTATAAAAGGATGCTTAACAGCCGCAACTAATCCACACATCTTCGGCGGTAATTCAGTCGAATACCGCCCTTCGATCTGTGCTCTTCTGGTACCAATCGAAGTGTTAGGTGTTGCAGGTGCCAGCCAGCCAGCCAGCCAGCCAGCCAGCCAGCGAGCCCCTCGACGTGCAGCAGCCAGCAGCCAGCAGCCGTCCTCGCCAGCAGCGGTCCCCGCCGGAAGCCAGCGGCGGTCTACGCCAGCAGCCAGCAGCGTCCCCGCCAGCAGCACGCAGCGGTCCTCGCCTACGCTGGCCCCAGCCAGCAGCCAGCAGCCAGCATCCAGCATCCAGCGGCCAGCAGCGGTCCCGCCACCAGCGGTTGCAGCCAGCGACCAGCGGTGGTCCTAGCTGCCCCCGGCAGCAGCAGCAGCAGCAGCCGAGGCGTCCCCACCAGCCAGCCGGCCGGGTCGCCTCCAGCCCCCACCGGCAGCAGAGTGGGGCTTCGGCCCCCATCTCCTTCTTCATTCTCCATCCCTCTCTCCTCTGTGTCTCTCGTTTGCTCCTTTGTCTAGTACTGTGTTTTTTTCCCCCTTTTCATCATGTCCATCCCCACCACCTCTTCTACTGCCACCACCACTGCCATTATCTACACCTCCCCCTCCGCTGCTGCCACCACTATCACGTGGTGTGCCGCTTCACTCCCCCCTCAGTCCATCCCCCCACTCCTCACTCTCTCATCTCCCTCCCTATTTGTCACCCCATCCCCGGCTCCTCCCTTCCGCGCCTTCTCTGATCCCTTCCCTTCACTCCCTCCCTCTGCTCCTTCCCTTTCTGCGGCCCCCACCAGGGTGGTCGCCCGGCGGGCTACTGCCCACGCTCCACTCTCCCCTTCACCTTCATCGTCTTTGTCATCGGCTTCACCATCGCCTTCGCCATCGCCCTCACCGTCTCCAGCGCCAACTCCAGCCCCGGGACCTGCCACTCCCCGCCACATTCCAGTTGTTCCCATCCCCCACACCTCCTCCACCGCCGTCAAGCGCCCCAGCGGCACCCCTGCCTCCTCTGCTCCCAAAAAGGCTCCACCTCGTCCCTTCGCCCACCCCTGATGCCATTGATGTCTCCCCGCCCGTCCCTGCCGCCTCCTCCTCCTCCTCTACCCCCTCCTCCTACTGCTACCTCCTCTCCCGTCCGGATCCCTCCCTCCTTGAAGCCCGGAACCTCACCCTCTTCCTTCGCCAGAATTGTCCTGGTGCCCCCATCTCCCTCCTCACTCCTCGCCGTGATTCGGTACTCATCTCCTCCCCCAGCCCTACCCTCCACACAGACCTCCTTTCCCGCATCCGTGTCACCCGCTTTGGCCCTCATGCCTCTCTCACCCCTGCTCCTTTGCCACCTCCCTCCCACCAACCCCAACCTCCATGCCGCCCGCCGACCCTCACCGCCGTGATCACTCGGCTCAGTCCAGTGATCACGGAGGAGGAGGTGTTGGCAGAGCTTCAGGCCCATCCCTATCTGGAGGTGCATGCGGTTCGCCTCATCCATAACGCTGCCGGCCCCACCAGCCTTATGCGGGTTTTTTCTGAGCACGCCCCCTCCATTGACCATCTCCTGAAGGAGGGTGCCCTCTCTTTTAACCAGCGTTATAAAGTTGACCCCTCCCGTTCCCCTCCTCAATCCCTCCGCTGCCAAAGGTGCTTGCGGTATAATGCGCACCCAACATCTGAGTGCCGCGAGGCCCCCACCTGCCCGCACTGTAGGCAAGCCCACTTTTTACGGCAGTGCCCCAATCTCCAGTCCCCCCCCCCTCCTGTAATACCTGTAACCTCCCTCATCCCACCTACTCCCAGAAGTGTAAGGCCCGACCCCCTCCTACCACTCCTGAACTCACCATCCCTGTCCGCCCTCTGGACGCCCCCACCCCTCCTGGCAACTCCCTTCGCCCACCCCCTACCGCTGAGGACATCATCAGATTCCTCACCATTGTCCTGCAGAATGTTCATCCTTTTCAGCGCCCACACACCCTCCAACAGATCTCCCTCGCCGCCCGTTCCGTTTTACACCTCAAAATGTACGCCACCTACTCGAACAACCAGGCCCATTTCACCTTCTCCCGTCTTGACACCCTCGTTTAAATCCCTGTCATGGCACGGCAGCACCGTATCCTTTTCAACAACATCCGCTCCCTTCCCGCCAATAAGAACCTCTTCCTACACACCCTTGCCACCCACCGCGTGGACGCCTTCCTCCTTAATGAAACCTTCCTCCAACCCCACCACACCATCCACAGTTCGCCCTACCTCCTCCACCGCTCCGATAATCCCCTCCCAACCGAACACCTGATCCTTAGTCTCTTCTTCCCTGGCCTTACCATTACCTGTGCCACCATCTATGTCCACCCCAACGCCCCTATTCCCTTCGACTTCCTCTCCCACATCGACCGTACCTTCTCCTCTTACGTGATCGCCGCCGACCTCAACATCCATAGTCGTTCCGCCGCCCAGTTACGGCGGTGGCATCGGTTCCTCTCCTCCCTTCAAGGTGACCTCATCCCCATCCCCCAGCACACCCGTCCCGAATCCAATTCCACTCCTGATGTTACCCTCTCCTCCCCCAACCTCCTTGGCCGCATAATGGTGGATGTCCTGGAGCCTATTGGTAGCGACCATCTCCCTGTCCTCCTCACTGTTTCAGACCCTCGTCATGACCCTCCCCCCCAAGTATGTCCATGACTATTCCTGTGCCGACTGGAATGCCTACCGGGATACCCTTTCCACCCAGGTCCCAGGTCGACAGCCACCCCTTCACCTACCACCACCCTGACGATGTCACCCATGCCGCCTCCTTTCTCCAGCAGACCTTGTCTGAGGCCGTGGAGGCCCACGTCCCTACTGTCGCCATCCACCCCCACCGTCCTACCTTACCCCCACAGGCCGTCCTCCTCCTCCGTGAATCCCGTCGTCTCTACCGTGCCTTCCTCCGCATGCGTGACCCGGACACACTACGACGCCACCGGCAACTCCAGCGACACATTCGTAATTTGCTCGCAGCTAAGAAACGCCGGGACTGGCGACAGACATGCACCCGTTTAAATGCTACCCTCCCCTCGCTCCTGGTTTCCAGTACTTGGACAACATTGCACACACGGAACTCAATGCCCCTATCACTACACAGGATCTCATTCATACGCTCCGCACAAAACGCAACACCGCTCCTGGTCACGATCGTGTCACCTACCGTCACCTTCGTGAAGCTCCCGTCTCTTTCCTCTCCACCCTGGCCAGGCTCTACAATGTAGTCCTGTCCACCGGTTACTACCCCGACCTGTGGAAAACCTCCCGTATCCTTATGTTCCTTAAACCTGGCAAACCGCCGTCCGCCGTCTCCTCCTACCGTCCTATCAGCCTTACCTCGGTCTTCAGCAAGGTCCTGGAATCTATCATCACCCGAACGTCCACCAGCATCTCTGTCAGCACCGCCTCCTTCCCGTTACCCAGTGTGGCTTTTGGCCGTCCTTCTCTTCCGACGACCTTCTCCTTCACCTCACTCCTTTCTGGACAGCTTAATTCCCGTCGCTCCGCAATCTTCCTATCCCTGGACCTCGAACGTGCCTATGACCGCGTATGGCATTCCGGTCTCCTCTTCAAGCTCCAAACCTTCACCCTTCCCATTAATTACGTCCGTCTGATCGGCTCCTTTCTCTCCCGCCGTCCTTCCTATGTCACCATCCATAAAACAGATTCCTAGACCTTTTTCCCCTCTGCCGGTGTGCCCCAAGGCTCCGTCCTCTCCCCCCTTCTGTACCTTTTGTACACGGCGGACATGCCGCCACCGTCAGCCCCCATCCACCTTCTCCAGTTTGCCGATGACACCGCCTTCCTTGCCCTTGCCCCCACCCTCCAGCGCTCCCAACACCTTCTCCAATCCCATCTTGACCCGTTCACCGCTTGGTGCAACCAGTGGTTGCTCAAGGTCAATCCCTTCAAAACCTGGGTGATCATTGTAGGCAAAATCACCCCTTCCTTCCGCCTCCTTGATTTCTATCTCACCATCTATGGCCGTCCTATCACCCTCACTCCAACCCTTAAGTACCTTGGCGTCACCCTTGACCATCGCCTATCCTGGACTCCCCACCTCTGGACAATCCAAGCCAAGGCACACTCCCAACTCAGTCTCCTCAAGCTCCTCTCCGGCCGTACGTGGGATCTGGACCCCTCCACCATCCTCCACACCTATCAGTCCCTCATCCGCCCTATCCTTTGTTATGCCCATCCGGCTTGGATCTCCGCCCCCCCTACCTTTTATAAATACCTCCAAATCCTTGAACGTCATGCTCTCTGCCTCGCCTATCGCATCCGTCTCCCCTCCCCCATGCGGATCCTGTACAATCTCATCCCCTTCCCCCACCTCCTCCTTTTCCTTGAAAGGATACGGATCCTGTACACCTCCTGCAAACTCGATCCTCCTCACCCACTCGTCTCCCCGATCCTCTCCCACCCCCGCCCGCTGCCGCGCCTGTATTCCCACGTCCCGCCCGGTCTCCATCTCTCCACCCTCCTTACCCTCTCCCAAGGTGGCTTCCGCCAGCTCCCCCTCCCTGATGATGTCCTCCTCCCCACCATCTACCCCTCCTATCAACTTTGACCCTGCCCCACCCCCCACTTCTGGTGTCCCTTCCTTTAGGCACCCTCCCTCCCTTTTCTTCCCTTCCCTTCTCTTTCCTTTTCCCCCGTCCCCTCCCTCCACCCCTATTCCCCCGGGCTGCCCCACTCCCTTCCTCCCTCCCTCCCCCTTTCTCTCCTGCTCGTGGCATCTCTGCTCTCCCCTCTCGCTCTCCCACTCCCCTTCCTCCTCCTCCTCTCTTGGCAGGTCCCCGGACTCGCACACGCATAGTGAACATTCGCGCGCCGGAGATCATCGCCGTCAGTGTCTCGTGTGTGTGCTTCGTTTTGTGTTTCGTGTTCTTTCGCAATTACAACTCTACTGTTCACATGTGCCGTCGCCGTTCTCCGTGTTTTGTGCGCCTCTTCAACAAGTGTTAGTGTTTTTATCGTCCAGCGTGAACGGCTTCATGTTTATTGTTTTTTGTATCTCCATTTTTTGCCCGCCGTTTTTTGCATTGTCTGTATCACCTCTATGTCATGTTATTGTTCCACTTAAGGCTGAAGAGCAGTGTAATATGCTGCTGACAGCCCGCCTGTATAGGTGATTAAAATTACAATAAAGGAAAAAAAAACCGCAACTAATCAGTCTTCTGTGGTAGTTGAAAGTGTCAACATGGATTCCTCCAAAGTGTTTAACATGCCTCAACTATTAGGGGGGAGGACGAGACCAACTGACGAACGCTTTGGTTTATGGTTACTACTGGAGAACCTGGACAAAATTGTTTCTGACATTGGTAACATAAATTACACTGAAAATGGTACGCGACTTAGCAAGAAGAATTTAAATGTGCTTATTCCTATTACATAACCCTTTTGCGATAACATTATGGTAGTTAAAATCTTTGATCAAGAGGATTGTCAGGAGCAGTTAGAGAAGGGACGACCTGTAATGTTAAAGAAGGAGATGTGTGGCTCATTTAACTATTATCTACATAGTAAATTCTCCAAGTTCGTCACCGCAAGACATGGTGTCAAGGCGAAGGTACCTTTTCTCCTGCATGGAAGCAACAGTATGACAGCAAGAGGAATATTGGACGAAATTGGCAAGGAAGTACTGGAAACGGTTTCGAAGAAATATAAAAATCCTATGGCTATACAATATAAAGTGGAATTAGCGGACGTTAAATTGGATGTTCTGACGGAGGAGTTGCCCGGAATATTGCAGCAGCTACTTGTAGACGATTATTACCTTTTGGATTTAGACATAATGCAAGACTTTGCCGGAATTTTTAATAAACTGGAGATGTGCGACTACATAATATCAACCCACCACTTCTGCATGGAAGGAGAGCATCAGGGAAGCAGCAATATCACTGTGGACAACGGTAAAACAGCTGGAATAGACTGTTTAAGTAACGTGGGTGAGCTCCAATTGTAGGATAAAGGTATACAATAAATGTATATGTCAAATCACTAGTCCAGGAGTAAACAAAGTTATAGGTAACCATCTTATTGATTTTATAAAGTATCCAGACACGAGACTACAGGAAAATTTTACGTCTTCTTTGGCTAAGGAGCATGGCATTACTAGGCTGGAGGCCACAATATACAACTACAGAATGGATCGGGTGTTCGACCCAGTGCAAAGCTCTTTAAGTGTATTAGACACCAACAAGCAGTATTTACAATGTGCTCCGCTTTACTCTGTGCAAATTGCATCCATGTGATGTCAGCTTACCAATAATCTACAGAACAGTTGCTGAGTGGTGTTTAACAGCGTTCTACGACTTGTCTATTGGAGTAATAAGAACACCCGAAAATTGACTGGTGTTCAAGGAAGTCTGCCTGACTCTCAGCACCGAGAAAAGGTCATAAGTTATGCTCTGTCTGCATACAGTTTTTGACTGTCTGCCTGTAAACTACGTGGAGGTTCTTAACTCTGACTCCAACAAAGACAATATAGGTACTACGCAAAAGTGTTATGTTAAAGCAGGAGAAACGTATTTTTCTCAGTGTAGAACCCTGTTCTCCACAATACCGTCCGATATAGATATCGCCGAATTGGGACTGATTCCTACAAATAATGTTATACCCCAAGTCTTAAGAAAAAGGACCAAACCAACTTAAACCATTCCCCATTAAAGAAATTACTCCTTTAAGTGCAGTTAATGTATTAAGTGTTCGGAAACGAAAACTGGAAATAGAGGACCTCGAGGTAAAGAAAAGGAAACTGGAGTATATGGAGAAGACAACTGCAATAAAGGAGGAATATAAGCTGCGTCGTGGAGGAGATACGAGGAAAAATTAAAATCCCCGAATGCTCTCGCCTAGAAGAACTGCCGGAGGGATCAGAGCTAATAGTTAAAGCCATACAACAAGTATTTTACAGGAAGAAAATTAGATATGTATTACAATTCGAGAACTTCTCTGTATTTGTCAAATTACTGGTTGGAGAAAGAAATAGATAATTCAGATGTGGATTTAAGTTATAAGCTAAAAGTTAAATTGGCCACTATTAAAACTACACCTAACAAAAATAAGGAAAGGTTTTCTGTGTGTAAATGTATATGCAAGACTTAATAAATATTTTGTATGAGAATATTTACCTGTCTTATTCGCTAACCTACCAAAAATCCTAAGACAATTCCTACATTCATCGATCTATGTGCCTGTATTTCGGATGTTGGAAGCGAGGGTTTGGATGACCTTGAAAAGTAGTTGAAACTAGGTCGTTGAAAGTATAGTGAACCTCTTTTTTTACCTATATGAAATCTGTTACTATACATCGATAAGGAGTGCTATCTCCTCGACATGGGCGCATCTCGAGAAATATTGTGCACTTGGATGGGCGAGGTCTCGGTAAGCTCCATTCATTCAAGAGACGTGGAGCGTAGCGGCTTATTTCTGGTAAGATGCAGATTAAATCGGTAGCGGTGCTGCAGAGTGGGCTGATCAATGGCAGTGCGAGAGGGTCTTTCACCATCTAATTTTACCCTAAGACAGCGAGAATGCTCTGTGACTCTCATCATCATAAATTATGCACTATGCTCGGGGTGTAAGCAATATGTAGAGCGTGGTCAGATATACTTTGATGATGTTTGTGCTCGAGAATTAACATTGAATGGACGTACTGCACAGTCATTTATCTACATTCGCAATGGTACTCGTAAAGTGGAGAAGGGGTGCTTTAGCTATGATACTGAAATTGGTAAACATGCTGTCACATCATTGGTTGGTGTTGAAATTAGTATAAAATTGCTAAAACTGTTCGAGCTATCAACTGTGATGTTTATTATTAGAGTACATCGATGTTGTCTTTTCCATTTTAGCTGTCCACAGGTATGCTATTGGGTACCATATAATGATTGACTGACATCGCTTGCTTGAGTTGGAGAGAGCGAGTTTTGGCAGTTGGACTATACCTTCTGGGTTCAATAGCACCGAAACAGTGATCACGCACGTGACTGCAATATGAGGAATCAGTCATATAGAGTTATCAGCTATTCCGTCAGTGTGAGACACGAATCTACATGTAGAGCTCGTGTATCACCTTCGGACTGTAGTTTGGAGACTCTACAGAAAGCGAGCAAACTCTTCCGGTTTCCTTACGTTGTAACTGTCTTTTATTTAAAATCAGCCGATGTGTGGCGTGTTATGGTATCCGCCATAAGAACATGATTTACACTGTGCAATGTCTAGTCTCCTGCGAAAGACTGTGGATCAGAACTTCCTAATGTCAGTTTAGAACCTGGCACAGGCCTCGAAATCGTGGCAGCGAAACGAAATGTTTGGCATTGTACAAAAGCGTGATTCAATCAACTAAAGAGGACCAGAGGTAGCGTCTATCGCGACAGTATAGTCTGTGGGATATGATCATTTGCCTAGAGTATAGGTGGTCAAACTTTAAAGTGGCCTCTGCGGTGCTTGTATACTTAATAGGATTGTGAAACACAGGCAGCAGTAGCAGCAGCAGTTTGAGGTGTCAATTCGGTGAGGGACGGTGTATACCGTTAGGAATGCTTGGAGGGGTGTACGCTGCGCTATTCTGGAAAGCATTGCTAAATCTCCCTCTCCGCACTGGCGCCCCACCACAGCTTTGTGTCATCGCGCGAGCAATGGTGCATAGGTGGATTCTATACCGGATGAAGTTAGTGGAGCTTCTATAGTTCTTAATTTTTCTCTGTTTGGGGGTAGAGAATAACGATGATAGCATGTTGGGCTCATAGATTTGAATGGACGCGGGTCTGTAGTACTTGTATGTAGTTGGGGGACGCACCACGATGCGCGCATTTCCACCGAATGGTCAAAACACGCTCCTGTCGCACTAACTCAAGTCGATCTGTTTCTTCGCGGGTTGTGGAAGGTGGTGGATATGGTTTCCTCCAACTTCTGTCCAGTTCCGAATTAAAACGGAACGATCACAAGCGCAGTGCTGTAGAAATGGGAGCAGTCGCAAGATGGGTATGGACTAAAACCAGGTTGTAATTTTACTGTAGCAGACAGGTTCTAGGAGGGTGACTCGTAGCGAGATATGAGAATGCCAGAAATATGATCCACTTGTGGCTGTGATCCAGCGCAGGTATGTGGTTGAATGGGAGGACTTGATTCCAAATTGCAGATAACATTTCTAGTGGGCAGCGTAACACTACAGATCTGAAAAGATAGTGTACATTTCTTACGACCTCAATAAGCATACGATTTACTACTGTTTGTGATCCTTCTCAGTCATCGCCTATAACTCAGTGGATTTATAGCTGAACCTCTGACATGGTACCTGAACCGTGATTTATTTTCAAAGAATATTCTTAAGAATTTATTTTCTTTACTAGCGATTCATCAAGAACATCAACACATTGAATCGCACTATGTAAGCATGGAAGTAGTTGCCAGGGAGTAACTGATGAAATCATAACAAAATTCCTTTTAACAAATGGGAATTTTACTCACTTTAATAGTGCCTAAAAGCATTTTTTAAAGAAACAGATTTAAATTATAATCAGAAACCACCCTCTAAATATCAAAGTTACAATTTATTCACAGGAAGAAAGAAACAAGTTTGACTGCATGAGCTTTTGGGCAGAGAACCTTGCCGCTCCCTTTTGACACGGCCGTAGTTACGACCGCTCACAACAGCTTCTGAAAGACTACACTGGTGCAAATGTGCAACACACCAGATTACTTTAAACTAAGAGTTTTAGCAATTTACACAAGCACAAAAACTATTCACCCCACGTAGGAGTGATGGAAATGGTACAAACTACTAACAATTAAAATATTAACCTTGATTTTAACTTCTAAGAAAAGTCTTACGGTGAAAGGGTGGCAACTTTCTATACTAAAATGATCATTTAAATAAAAGCCCATGAAATGCAATCTTATGTAAAATTGTACAAGGTTGGCCAAACAATAGTTAAGATGCTCTACAGTACACAGATACCGTCTCTCAAGATCACAGGCAATAATATTAAAGTTTCCGAAGATCAAGACATATTTCAGGTATTAGGCCGTTGCACTCCAAGCAATAAATTCATTGACACACCAAATTCGACAAACATGACAGAGGCAGCTACTAACGTACGGTAGATTGATAGGGAGATTACCGAACAAACCGACCCGCAGGCTGCTCTAACCCGCCCCTACTCCACAAGAGAAAAACGGACCACCCAATTCATAAACAACCACCTTCCTGTGGGTGGGCAAACGGAGAAGAATGGTGGGACGACCCCAAAGCAAAACGGCTGGTGACCTCACTAATAAAACAAGTAGAATTTAACAAGAGTAAAAACAAACAACATATCACCAATCACTTAACTTCTATGTTGTTGTTGTGGTCTTCAGTCCTGAGACTGGTTTGATGCAGCTCTCCACGCTACTCTATCCTGTGCAAGCTTCTTCATCTCCCAGTACCTACTGCAACCTACATCCTTCTGAATCTGCTTGGTGTATTCATCTCTTGGTCTCCCTCTACGATTTTTACCCTCCACGCTGCCCTCCAATACTAAATTGGTGATCCCTTGATGCCTCAGAACATGTCCTACCAACCGATCCCTTCTTCTAGTCAAGTTGTGCCACAAACTTCTCTTCTCCCCAATCCTATTCAACACCTCCTCGTTAGTTATGTGATCTACCCATCTAATCTTCAGCATTCTTCTGTAGCACCACATTTCGAAAGCTTCTATTCTCTTCTTGTCTAAACTATTTATCGTCCACGTTTCACTTCCATACATGTCTACACTCCATACAAATACTTTCAGAGACGACTTCCTGCCGCTTAAATCTATACTCGATGTTAACAAGTTTCTCTTCTTCAGAAACGCTTTCCTTCCCATTGCCAGTCTACATTTTATATCCTCTCTACTTCGACCATCATCAGTTATTTTGCTCCCCAAATAGGAAAACTCCTTTACTACTTTAAGTGTCTCATTTCCTAATCTAATACCCTCAACATCACCCGACTTAATTCGACTACATTTCATTATCCTTGTTTTGATTTTGTTGATGTTCATCTTATATCCTTCCTTCAAGACACTATCCATTCCGTTCAACTGCTCTTCCAAGTCCTTTGCTGTCTCTGACAGAATTACAATGTCATCAGCGAACCTCAAAGTTTTTAGTTCTACTCCATGGATTTTAATACCTACTCCGAATTTTTCTTTTGTTTCCTTTACTGCTTTCTCAATATACGGATTAAATAACATAAGGGAGAGGCTACAACCCTGTCTCACTCCCTTCCCAACCACTGCTTCCCTTTCATGCCCCTCAACTCTTATAACTGCCATTTGGTTTCTATACAAATTGTAAATAGCCTTTCGCTCCCTATATTTAACCCCTGCCACCTTCAGAATTTGAAAGAGAGTATTCCAGTCAACATTGTCAAAAGCTTTCTCTAAGTCTACAAATGCTAGAAACGTAGGTTTGCCTTTCCTTAATCTAGTTTCTAAGATAAGCTTAACTTCTAATAAACTGCGATTTCTCGAGACAACCTGGCGCAGAACCCCCAAATCGCTCTCTCGAACCGTCCGCTGCCAGCCACTTCAACGGGCGCAGGAAGGCGCACCGATCAGGATGCTCTCGTGTCGACCGCGAAGTCACTACCCCTCACTATACGCCGCGGCACACTGGACCCACGTGGCAACCTCACATGCGCCGACGCTCGAGACAGACAAGTCATCTCGTGTCTCAGCGCGCGACTAATCAACCGATCGACCCAAGCCTCCAATGACCATTGCCTCAGCAAACTCGAGCAGACTGGCGGCCTAACGCGCAGACTCAGATGCAGGAACTAAGCCCCGACCGGGCGACCACTCACTGAGTTCTCTTACTGGCGGAGTGGAAAGACTCTCATTTTGCAGGCTTTAAAAGTTGATCCAAACGACAGACATACTAGCTCTCCGAACGAAAGACAGACACTAACTGCCTAACAGATGCGGACGATAGACAGACTAGCAAGCTGGGGACGAGAGACTGACCCAGACTGACCGACTGGCGAGCTCATAGCGCCCCTTAAATGCACGTGAGCAGGCAACATTTCACCTTTCCGCTTTCCCACCAGAGGGAGACACCAAAGCTGCGATTGCCACAGCGGCGCCACCGCCAGAAGTGGAGGGCGACTGCTTCACACTACGCGCTGCGGCGCGCTCTTCAAAACAGCAGTTTTTACCACGGCCCAGTATCAAGACAGAATAAGTTATACATACTGGATAAATATGTAGCGGTGTGAGGGCGTCTCAAATACCTGTTTCACATCACGTTCCTTAGCCAAATAACTTTCAAAACTCAGCGATTTTATCACGAAGTTGCGTCGTGGGCTACGTGTAGGCGCGCTGCTGGTCTGATAATACAAACTCCAGCGATCATTGTCTCGGTATTTATACGGATAGAAAAATCACCTCATTTGGAGGTAATGTCATACCTTGATTTATAATGCCAGTATAGCTTTTAACATGGATACTTGTGTGCACCTGTGGAACCATGACCGCTTGTGACAGTAACATACAGTAGTTCTTGGGATCGAGTTTTTTTTAACATCCAGGCGATTACGTCTCTCTTTCTAGCACGTGGTGGTGGCACTCGCAAGAAAAACCTATGAGACATGTCGACTCATGGTTGGTTTTCTCTCAGTATTATTTCGTATCGCCAGCGATCAGTTATTGACGAAGTATTAGTAGTAGGGGGTGCATGATAGGTTCGCGTTGAGCATCAGGCTCATAAAGTATGTGTTTCTGCAAAGGAAATCACTATGTCCAGTCGTAAGGAAGGTATGGATTTGACGTGGAGTGCTGTGATAGCTTGGGAAGAGTATGTCAAGCCATAATAGTGGTACTATATTTCTATTTCCACAGCCACAGCCGTCAACAAAGTGTATTTCCGATACTTTGCTTATTGTCGAATGTTGTTCATCTGAGACTGAGATCGTAACATTTAGTTGTAAATACAGGGGCAAAATATATGTGTCCAATTTCTTAGGATAAACATTCTACCTGTGCGTGCTCAGCCTGCAGCGCCGGTGACCTGTACAGGGGTGATTCACGTTTCCTGTTAACGGTAGGAGCTGTCAGACTGGAGATGCCTGTTGGAGTGTAGAAATGTAGATTTATTAACCGTGTTGTCCTCTAGACGACCGAATAGCGAACTAATACTTAGTATGTGTTGGATACCTTACGTGATTGCGTGGAAATCTGAGAAGATTGAATATGGATGTGAGTTTGCACTGAATCGTTATTCCCTCCCATGTAATTTGTTTGGTTGACTGCTTCTGCACATTTCGCATCTTTATTTAGATGAGAGAAGATCGATTGTGGTGTGTGCATATAATGTGTGGAAGACACGTTTGGTGGTTCTCTAGACATGGAAATACTTTACTTGACCGTGTAAATTAGAGGGATGATTTGTAATCTACTACATCACCGACATCAGTTTCCTCTATTTGTTTCGAGTTGCCAAGTAAATTTCTTCGCTTATGTGACAAGTTTATAGGTAGTCAGTGGTTTAGAGCACACCCCACCTAGCTAGGTGGGTTTGTAGAGAAATAATTTATAGACTATATCTTGGGAATTATGTTGCGCTAGCGATCGCTAGGAAGCAGCCAAGTGCTTGATATCGAGAAGTACCATGACAATGGTATAATATTATGGCAAACAATGCGAAAATACGTGTGTTATTGTAATCCCCGAGTCTGGAGATGTGTGTAGAAAAGCGAGCAAGCAGGGATTTAGGTTCGTACCAGGCACAGTAACGTGTTTGTACCGAGGGGAAACGAGTCCGAATTTGTAGAACAGTTCTGAGAGCGACTGCGGTCCGCTGAGGGTGCTACGGTCGCATGTTAGGGGTGGATGACTTGTGATGGTTGACTGCGGGAAAATAACTAGTGCTGTGAGGAGTACATACGGTACTGTCCGTCTTCACGGTATATGTACGAATGATGTAAAAGGGATGATTTTGTTTGGCGCAGGATACGAATTGTATGTTTACTACTTCGACACAGTACGTGGTGATATATTGCTGAGTTGGAGATCAGTTTCAAGCTCCTGTCCTCGGTGGGATAGCAGAGTAATTGAGTAGGAGTCTTTCCATATTTGACATTACGTAGGGTATGCGGTGACATATTGATGGGTCGCAGGTCGGTTTCACGTTCTAATATTCAAGCTCATGTCCTCGGTGGTAGAGCAGTGTAAGCGAATAAGTGTCTTTCCTATTTGACGATATGTATGGTAGTTTGTAAGATTTAATTGCCAGTACAATATGGCGATCTGTGGAAAATAACCGCTGAAAGTCTTGTCTGCAGAAGGAAAAAAAGGCAGATGGTGCTTTGATACCAGTGGCATCAGTAACTCAGTGGGTAAATTCCATAAGAGCCAATCATAATGCTTGATCCATTCACATCCTTTGTGCTGGGATATAGGAGCCTCTACATAGCGGGGGGAAAGTTTGTGTATGTTGAAAGCAGGAAGGGTAACACGTTATGGGCCGAGTAGCACGTTAGGTCTTCATGGAAGACGGCATTCGACGTTATTCTGCGTTATTTTCGTAAACAGGTACTGTTAGGGCAGGAATTTCCGTGCATACAAGCTGAGACATCAAGAAAGCGAGCGTTAACTATTTCCGGGACACTATACAATTCCCGCGAGGTCGACTCGGTTCTTATTTTTATATAGTCATGTGACATCAGTACAAGACTGAGAATGTTGCTAGATGCACTTGCGGTGGTATGTAGCTGTGCGCGGCACTGTGTCAGTCATGCTGGGCAGTTAAGCATGTTTACACGTGTCTCTCATGTCCAGGTAGGAACAATGCGCCCTGTGCTACTCTGTCATCAATGGTAAAGACACGTGCTGCCCGGAGGCGTCTCGCGTATGGGAGCTGCGTGAGCACGCCTTGGAGTTCTGTGACGTCAGTATAACACTGACTGTAAACCCAAAAATATACACAACTTTCACCTGTGTCCAGTGGTGTCTTGTGAATGTGATGGTCAGCTCGCCTCTGGAGCATCTGTGCTCCAGTCCAGTGGCGTCAGCAACAGTGTCTATGTGAACACGTATTTTGACAGGAATTTGTCAGGTGTCAAGTATAAAAGGGATGCCGCCACCCCATGCGTGCAGGCATCTGTGCGTGGTTTGACAGCTGATGGCCACATCACTTCATGGGGACTGCCGCTAACCTTGTGTGCAGTCACGTGGACAGGGGGTGGTGGACAGTGCTTGCGTGTGTTTATTGCATTATTTTGTCAGTGGGTCTGTAGGCTGTGCTATGTGCTATTTAGACAGTTTACGAGTACTGAGCATGTCTACACATCACTGTGCTGCGTTATTTAGGAGCAATTTGCAGGTCTGTACTGAAATTATTGTGGTAAGTTAGTTGTGTGTGTCTGTAGAGCGTTATTGACGAGTAGTTTACAGGTCTGTGGGCTGTGTGGTGTGACCCCCAAGCATATGTTTTGTATCAGTGTGATAAATACACTCCATCCCTAAATAAAATGTTCCAAAATAATTACACTCCTTCGTTACTCTCTCCTGCAGCCCAGTGCGGACTGAGTCATTTTCGCGCCATTGTCCCCTACCAGACCACCATCTTGGATTATGTCACAGAAGGGATGACAATATCCTCTGGTGGCCATATTGTGTACTAGGTCAATTGGACTCTAGATCTCATGGTGAAGATACTGCCTCCAAAATAAAAATTTATGTCCAGCACAGGCAGTCATTTTCCCGCCATTTCCCCCCACCATCTTGGATTACATCACGAAATGGACGACAGCGCTCTCTGGTGGTGGTACTGTGTACTAGATCCAGACCTTGTGGTGAACACACTGTTTGCCGCCATCGTGGACAATGGTACTTGTGTCATCACTGACGTCATGGCTGGCATATTATGTCATAGAATGGACAACAGCGCCCTCTAGTGGTGGTAGTATGTACTATGTCAGTTGTAGTCCAGACCCCCTGGCGAACACACTAGATGGTGGTGCTGCCTCTAAATGGTTAAACACTGGTGCATAATTTCAACAGTTGAGAATTAGTAAGCATGTTTGCTGAGTCTCTTAGATGGATTATTATTTTAACAATTTAGGAGTTGTTTGGCTCTCTGGACATAAATGTATTGCATTATTTACAGGTGGTTTGCATGTCTGTATGCTGTGCAATGCCTTATTTTGACAGTTTACAATTAGCAGGCACGTGTACAGAGCATTATACATGAGTTTGGAGTAGTTTTCAGGTCTGTCTGCTGTGTGGTATGTCAGAGCGTGTGTTCTGTATCACTGTGATAAATATACTCCATCCCTATATAAATTGTTACAAAATATATACACTCCTTCCTCTCTCCAGCAGCCCAGTGCAGGCTGAGTACTTTTCTCACCAATCCCTGAGGTGGCGATCGAGTGACTTAGGTTAGTGGAGGTGAGCTTTGTTTCTTAGGTTGGTAGAGAAACCCCAAGTGACCTTAGGTTAGTGGAAGTAGCCCAAGTGACCTATCTTCCCACGATTTTCTTAGCTTAGTAGAGGTGTGGTGCATTATCCTGTTGGAATCTGAACTTCTCACCATTTTTCTCGGGGAGTGGAGGGGAGGTGGGTTAGCTTAGTGGAGGTTGCCCATTTGATCTATCTTCCTGCCAAAATCCAAAATTCCCGCCAAAATTAGCCATATTGAATGACGTCACTGTCACCATCTTGGATGACGTCATCGCCGCCATCTTGGATAACGGTACTTTGTGCCAGAAACCGGTTTGTCCCAAGACAGACGACGGAGCCTGCTCGCATGACCTATTGCTACACAACCAGTGCGGCCGAATGACTGCATGTATGACCGCTCGAGAAACTGCATTACACTTGCAACTGACGGTTCTTTTCTTTAAGCTGTTTATTTGTCGCCAGTAAGTTGAATAGTCGTTCAGAACATTTTACAGCCGCCACAATATTTCGTCCTTTGCATCACGTGTGATAAAATAGCTACGGTTACACCACAGTGTAATTAACAGTGTAATTGATGCTAGCTGTTTGTTCCGAATCACCAGGGTCCACCACTGTCACTATATAGACCAGAGATTAGAAGACTGTGCTATACTAGTTGACGTGTTAGATTCGTACCTGTCTCAAAGTAACACTGTCCCAAGGGCACCTCGTTACGTGTGCTTCATTTCCTACCCCATTCCTTAGATGTAACGTGCATCGAGAACTGCCTGGTGCCAGTTAATCATCTAATTAATAATTAAATTCAAATAATCTCCCACAGTGAATTACTTCAATAGTAAATATTAGCCGCCACATGTGTCTTAGCACAAGGGCATCTTTGACGTAAGCCAACTTACCGTGAAACTGTGGTTAAAAGTTATTACCAGGGCCATTCATCACCAAGAAGACGAATGTTTAACCTCCAGGCCACATCTAGCCTAGTGAGCTTGGCCTGTTTCCGTTGTCAGTAGCCCTTCATTACTGTTCAACCGTTTGAGATCCCTCTATGCTGTTCGAGCATGTATCCAATCTCAGTTGTCGTCCCACACAGTCAATGCAGAAACTTTCACCGAACTCTCTTACTTGTAGTTGTCTGCTGTTATACTATGTTCTTTTTTAATCGGCACCCCATGTTATTCCATACGCAATCAATAACACAATAACACGAGAAATCACAATAATAATAGCGTTAGTTGCGTTGAAATACGTTAATTACGTCCCGAGAAATTGGCATGCGAATTTGACGCGCCGTTATTGCACTTCCCGTGATGCAAACGTGCCCCACATGTTGCTTGTAATCGGGATGCGACACGCGCTGTACTTACCTATTGCTACGTACACTGTCAGGACATGGCCTGGGAAACATACGGATGTCCAGTCACCCATAATGAAAACAAGGATACGTTTTACTCGTCTGTGCATTACTGAAATTTTCGACAGTACTACAATGGAAATAACGGTAACGAAATATTGATAACCACGGACCAGAGTAAACAAAATAAATTGTTTTCAAAGGGTGGCACAGAGGGATACATGCTATTTTAACGTAGTTATACTTCAATTACACAACGGTACATGCGACGTAAAGGACATGTCACTGAACATCTTTAACGAATGCGACAAAATTTAACCGTTGCAGATGGTGCAACGCAGACGTGAACATACGTCTTCTCTGTAATGCACAAAATGTACGCCGCAATCGCATGCCTCGCAGCCGAAATGCTGCAAAGTATGTTCGAAAAGATTGCCATTTGCTTGGCATAACTACTGTACACGCTCCATCATGGTCCACTGACGACTGTCAGCGTTTGTGGTGTTATTGCAGCGCATGCAGCAGTTACACGGGCTTTCATGTTGGCCATTATTGTTGGGGCCTGTTGAAATACCACATCTTTCACATGCCCCAGAGAAAAATGTCCTTGGGGGTGAGGTACGGCGACTGTGCTGGAAATCCCTGAATGGGACTGCCCCGTCTCATCCATCGATGTGGGAAGTGTTGGTTTAGCGCCTGTCGTGCCACCATGGCATTATGCGCAAGGCATCCATCATTTTGATACCACATCATTGGACGCTAACGAAGGGGTAGTTCCTTCATTAGTCCAGGTAAGCTACATCTCAGGAATCGCTCTTACTGTCTCCCGTCAAGAATACCGTCAATGAAATACATGATGTGGTGACCTACAGAGCCGCACCATACACTGATGCTCCACTGACGTTGATGTTCAATCCGGCGAATCCAGTGCCGAGTGGTTCTAGGCGCTTCAGTCCGGAACTGCGCTGCTGCTACGGTCGCAGGTTCGAGTCCTGCCTCGGGCATGGATGTGTGTGGTGTCCTTAGTTAGGTTTAAGTAGTTCCAAGTCTAGAGGACTGATGATCTCCGATGTCTCATAGTGCTTAGAGCCATTTTAATTTGAACCAGTGCTGGTTTTAGCATGACCGGTACTGCATGTTTTGTAGGTTAACGTTCACATGATTTGTAAACGTGGTCTCATCGGTAAGCAGTACTCTAACGCGCAAGGTCATGGCCTTGCCGCAGAACCCGCTGACAGTATTCTAGGCGACTGTGAACGTCGTTGCCATGGAGGCGCCAAGCGATATGGGTGGTATCTATGCCTCTGCAGAATACCCATCACAACTGTTCGAGGGATTCCCATCTGTCTCCCCATTTCATTAATACTTGCTTGAAGGTCTACTGCAGCGGCCGCCAGATCAGCTACCTCTGTTGCTTCATGTGTTACGCCTCTACTCCAGATCCGTGTTCGTGAGGACAACCGCCCCGTCGCGCGTACCTTTCCAACAATATTCGTGTAGGTTGGGAGGGTCGGATGACGTCTATTGGGGTACAGCTGGTCATACACTTGTGCCGCACGTGTTCGATTTTGGTGACATTGACCGTACAGTATCATCACGTCAACCAATTCCTCATTTGTGAATACCATGTCGAATGCCTAGAACGAATGGACAGGTAAATTAATATCACAATTACGTCAGTGACGCCAATTACAGTGTACAGTACACCGGTGCCATAGACCTGTACGAACTTCCACACAGAACAATCTGTAGCGTAGTGAACTGTGCTCACACACAGCGCCGATTGCGGACCGTTCCTGTTCACAACTGCAGAGGCGCTGTAACGGGGCGGCGTACACCGGCCGCTATTGTTCCGCAGTCTGTACGTAAATATACAGGGTGGTCCATTGATCGTGACCGGGCCAAATATCTCACGACATATATACAGGGTGGTCCATTGATCGTGACCGGGCCAAATATCTCACGACATAAGCATAAAACGAAAAAACTACAAAGAACGAAACTCGTCTAGCTTGAAGGGGGAAACCAGATGGCGCTATGGTTGGCCCGCTAGATGGCGCTGCCATAGGTCAAACGGATATATGAATGTTTTAGTTGGACCTCTTTTTTTCGCGTTGTGATAGATGGCGCTGTAATAGTCACAAACATATGGCTCTCAATTTTAGACGAACAATTGGTAACAGGTAGGTTTTTTTAAATTAAAATACAGAACCTAGGTACGTTTGAACATTTTTATTTCGGTTGTTCCAATGTGATACATGTACCTTAGTGAACTTATCATTTCTGAGAACGCATGCTGTTACAGCGTGATTACCTGTCAATACCACATCGCCATTCTGTCATGCAGTGAAACATCTTGTAGTAACATCGGTAGAACATTACGCAGGAAATCAGCATACATTGCACCATTTAGATTGCCATCGATAAAATGGGGGCCAATTATCTTTCCTCCCATAATGCCGCACCATACATTAACCCGCCAAGGTCGCTGATGTTCCACTTGTCGCAGCCATCGTGGATCTTCCGTTGCCCAATAGTGCATATTATGCACGTTTACGTTACCGCTGTTGGTGAATGATGCTTCGTCGCTTAATAGAACGCGTGCAAAAAATCTGTCATCGTCCCGTAATTTCTCTCGTGCCCAGTGCCAGAACTTACACGAAGTTGAAAGTCGTCGCCAAGCAATTCCTGGTGCATAGAAATATAGTACGGGTGCAATCGATGTTGATGTAGCATTCTCAACACTGACGTTTTTGAGATTCCCGATTCTAGCGCAATTTGTCTGCTACTGATGTGCGGATTAAACGCGACAGCAGCTAAAACACCTACTTGGGCATCATCATTTGTTGCAGGTCGTGGCTGACGTTTCACGTGTGGCTGAATACTTCCTGTTTCCTTAAATAACGTAACTATCCGGTGAACGGTCCGGACATTTGGTTGATGTCGTCCAGGATACCGAGCAGCATACATAGCACACGTTCGCTGGGCATTTTGATCACAATAGCCATACGTCAACACGATATCGACCTTTTCCGCAATTGGTAAACGGTCCATTTTAACACGGGTAATGTATCACGAAGCAAATACCGTACGCACTGGCGGAATGTTACGTGATGCCACGCCCTTATACGTTTGTGGCTATTACAGAACCATCTACCACAAAGCGTAAAAAGTGGTCCAACTAAAACATTCATAATTCTTTACGTACTACACGGGTTCCTATTTAAAAAATCGCAGTTGATATCCTTTTGACCTGTGGCAGCGCCATCTAGAGGGCCAACCATAGCGCCATCTGGTTTCCCCCTTCAAGCTAGACGAGTTTCGTTCTTTGTAGATTTTTTGTTTGATGTTTATTTCGTGAGATATTTGGCCCGGTCACTATCAATGGACCACCTTGTATACAACACGCACAAGGGACACCATTATGTACACTGAAGCGCCAAAGAAACTGGTATGGACATGGAAACTTAAATACAGAGATATGTAAACAGGCTGAAAACGGTGCCGCAATGGGCAACGCCTATTTAAGACAACAGATGTCTGGCGCTGTTGTTCTCTACCTCCGGCGGTACCTCGCAATGAGTCCCGCCCTTCGATTCGTGCTTTGTCACTAATCGAAGTGTTAGGTTTGCAGGTGCCAGCCAGCCAGCCAGCCAGCCAGCCAGTCAGTCAGCCAGTCGATAGCAGCAGCGGTCCAGCCAGCCAGCCAGCCAGCCAGCCAGCCAGCAGCAGCAGCAGCAGCGGTCCGGCCAGCAACGGCGGCGGCCCCGTCTGTGGCAGCAGCAGCTGCGGCGTTCCTGCCAGCAGTCGCCAGCGACGGCAGCGTGGGACTTCGGCCCTCGTCTTCGTCCGTCTTCGTCCGTCTTCGTCCGACTTCGCCCGTCTTCGCCTGTCTTCGTTTTTCCTCCCTCGTTTTTCGTCCTGTACTGTACTAGTCCTCAGTACCCGTGGTCTAGGGATAGCGTCTTTGATTCATAATCAAAAACGTCTTCATCCCGGGTTCGATCCCCACCACTGCCTATATTTTGATAAATGATCAGCATTGGCGGCCGAAGACTTCCGGCATAAGAAGTCAGCCTCATTCAGCCAACGGCCTTGTCAAAGAGGGTGGAGGAGCGGATAGAGGTTCAGGGCACTCTCTTGTCATACGGGTGGGAAATTGCCCCTAAAGGCGGACGAATCAGCAATGATCAACGACATGAGGATGCAGGAGGCAATGGAAACCACTGCATTAAAGACACGTAACGTGTATCCACAGGACATGTGGCCTGTAATTGAAGAAGTGTCATGATGATCTCTCCATTGGCAAAAGATTCCGGAATAGTCCCCCATTCGGATCTCCGGGAGGGGACTGCCAAGGGGGAGGTTACCATGAGAAAAAGATTGAATAATAAACGAAAGGAGGTTAGAGGGACCACCCCTTGGGCGAAACGATAAAATACCTGACGGCTTACCAGAGAGGACATTATCATCGTTGATAAAGAACGTCCGTCCTCAGAGACCAAAAACGGGAAAAGTTAACGTAATATTGGTAAACTGCAGGAGTATCCAGGGCAAGGTTCCTGAATTAGTATCTCTTATTGAAGGAAATAGTGCGCATATAGTATTAGGAACGGAAAGTTGGTTAAAACCGGAAGTGAACAGTAACGAAATCCTAGACACAGAATGGAATATATACCGCAAGGATAGTATAAACGCCAATGGTGGAGGAGTATTTATAGCAGTAAAGAATTCAATAATATCCAGTGAAGTTATTAGCGAATGCGAATGTGAAATAATCTGGGTTAAGTTAAGTATCAAAGGTGGGTCAGATATGATAGTCGGATGCTTCTATAAACCACCTGCATCAGCAACCGTAGTAGTTGAGCGCCTCAGAGAGAACCTGCAGAACGTCGTGAAGAAGTTTCGTGATCATACTATTGTAATAGGGGGAGACTTCAATCTACCAGGTATAGAATGGGATAGTCACACAATCAGAACTGGAGCCAGGGACAGAGACTCTTGTGACATTATCCTGACTGCCTTGTCCGAGAATTACTTCGAGCAGATAGTTAGAGAACCAACTCGTGAAGCTAACGTTTTAGACCTCATAGCAACAAATAGACCGGAACTTTTCGACTCCGTGAATGTAGAAGAGGGTATCAGTGATCATAAGTCAGTGGTTGCATCAATGACTACAAGTGTAATAAGAAATGCCAAGAAAGGAAGGAAAATATATTTGCTTAACAAGAGTGATAGGGCACAAATCGCAGAATATCTGAGTGACCACCATCAAACGTTCATTTCTGAGGAAGAGGATGTGGAACAAAAATGGAAAAAATTCAGAAACATCGTCCAGTACGCCTTAGATAAGTTCGTACCGACTAAGGTCCAAAGCGAGGGGAAAGATCCACCGTGGTATAACAATCATGTACGAAAGGTACTACGGAAACAAAGAAAGCTTCATCATAGGTTTAAGAGTAGTCGAATCATAGCTGATAAGGAAAAGCTGAACGAAGCGAAAAAGAGCGTAAAGAGAGCAATGAGAGAAGCATTCAACGAATTCGAACATAAAACATTGGCAAACAATCTAAACAAGAACCCTAAAAAGTTTTGGTCATATGTAAAATCGGTAAGCGGATCTAAATCCCCTATTCAGTCACTCGTTGACCACGATGGCACCGAAACAGAGGACGACCGAAGAAAGGCAGAAATACTGAATTCAGTGTTCCGAAACTGTTTCACTGCGGAAAATCGTAACACGGTCCCTGACTTCAGCCGTCGCACGGACGCCAAAATGGAAAATATTGAAATAAACGATATCGGAATTGAAAAACAACTGCTATCACTTAGTAGCGGAAAAACATCCGGACCAGACGAGATACCCTTAAGATTCTACAGTGATTATGCTAAAGAACTTGCCCCCTTTCTATCAGCAATTTATCGTAGATCGCTGGAAGAACGTAAAGTACCTAGCGACTGGAAGAAAGCGCAGGTCGTTCCCATTTTCAAGAAGGGTCATAAATCAGATGCGAATAATTATAGGCCTATTTCACTTACGTCAATCTGTTGTAGAATAATGGAACATGTTTTGTGTTCTCGTATTATGACGTTCTTAGATAATACAAATCTCCTTCATCATAACCAACATGGATTCCGCAAACAGAGATCATGTGAAACTCAGCTCGCCCTATTTGCCCAAGAAATTCACAGTGCCGTAGACACTGGCGAGCAGATTGATGCCGTATTCCTGGACTTCAGGAAGGCATTTGATACGGTTCCGCACTTACGTTTAGTGAAAAAAATACGAGCTTACGGAATATCGGACCAGGTTTGTGATTGGATTCAGGATTTCCTAGAAGAAAGAACACAACATGTCATTCTTAACGGTTCAAAATCTGCAGATGTAGAGGTAATTTCGGGAGTACCGCAGGGAAGCGTGATAGGACCTTTATTGTTTACAATATACGTAAATGACTTAGTTGACAACATCGGTAGCTCCGTGAGGCTATTTGCAGATGACACGGTTGTCTACAAGAAAGTAGCAACATCAGAAGACTCGTACGTACTCCAGGAGGACCTGCAGAGGATTAATGCATGGTGCGACAGCTGGCAGCTTTCCCTAAACGTAGATAAATGTAATATAATGCGCATACATAGGGGCAGAAATCCATTCCAGTACGATTATGCCATAGGTGGTAAATCATTGGAAGCGGTAACGACCGTAAAATACTTAGGAGTTACTATCCGGAGCGATCTGAAGTGGAATGATCACATAAAACAAATAGTGGGAAAAGCAGGCGCCAGGTTGAGATTCATAGGAAGAATTCTAAGAAAATGTGACTCATCGACGAAAGAAGTAGCTTACAAAACGCTTGTTCGTCCGATTCTTGAGTATTGCTCATCAGTATGGGACCCTTACCAGGTTGGATTAATAGAAGAGATAGACATGATCCAGCGAAAAGCAGCGCGATTCGTCATGGGGACATTTAGTCAGCGCGAGAGCGTTACGGAGATGCTGAACAAGCTCCAGTGGCGGACACTTCAAGAAAGGCGTTACGCAATACGGAGAGGTTTATTGTCGAAATTACGAGAGAGCACATTCCGGGAAGAGATGGGCAACATATTACTACCGCCCACATATATCTCGCGTAATGATCACAACGAAAAGATCCGAGAAATTAGAGCAAATACGGAGACTTACAAGCAGTCGTTCTTCCCACGCACAATTCGTGAATGGAACAGGGAAGGGGGGATCAGATAGTGGTACAATAAGTACCCTCCGCCACACACCGTAAGGTGGCTCGCGGAGTATAGATGTAGATGTAGATGTAGATGAAAGGATAACGTTCTACGAGTCGGGGCGTGGAATGTCAGAAGCTTGAACGTGGTAGGGAAACTAGAAAATCTGAAAAGGGAAATGAAAAGGCTCAATCTACACTCCTGGAAATGGAAAAAAGAACACATTGACACCGGTGTGTCAGACCCACCATACTTGCTCCGGACACTGCGAGAGGGCTGTACAAGCAATGATCACACGCACGGCACAGCGGACACACCAGGAACCACGGTGTTGGCCGTCAAATGGCGCTAGCTGCGCAGCATTTGTGCACCGCCGCCGTCAGTGTCAGCCAGTTTGCCGTGGCATACGGAGCTCCATCGCAGTCTTTAACACTGGTAGCATGCCGCGACAGCATGGACGTGAACCGTATGTGCAGCTGACGGACTTTGAGCGAGGGCGTATAGTGGGCATGCGGGAGGCCGGGTGGAAGTACCGCCGAATTGCTCAACACGTGGGGCGTGAGGTCTCCACAGCACATCGATGTTGTCGCCAGTGGTCGGCGGAAGGTGCACGTGCCCGTCGACCTGGGACCGGACCGCAGCGACGCACGGATGCACGCCAAGACCGTAGGATCCTACGCAGTGCCGTAGGGGACCGCACCGCCACTTCCCAGCAAATTAGGGACACTGTTGCTCCTGGGGTATCGGCGAGGACCATTCGCAACCGTCTCCATGAAGCTGGGCTACGGTCCCGCACACCGTTAGGCCGTCTTCCGCTCACGCCCCAACATCGTGCAGCCCGCCTCCAGTGGTGTCGCGACAGGCGTGAATGGAGGGACGAATGGAGACGTGTCGTCTACAGCGATGAGAGTCGCTTCTGCCTTGGTGCCAATGATGGTCGTATGCGTGTTTGGCGCCGTGCAGGTGAGCGCCACAATCAGGACTGCATACGACCTAGGCACACAGGGCCAACGCCCGGCATCATGGTGTGGGGAGCGATCTCCTACACTGGCCGTACACCACTGGTGATCGTCGAGGGGACACTGAATAGTGCACGGTACATCCAAACCGTCATCGAACCCATCGTTCTACCATTCCTAGACCGGCAAGGGAACTTGCTGTTCCAACAGAACAATGCACGTCCGCATGTATCCGGTGCCACCCAACGTGCTCTAGAAGGTCTAAGTCAACTACCCTGGCCAGCACGATCTCCGGATCTGTCCCCCATTGAGCATGTTTGGGACTGGATGAAGCGTCGTCTCACGCGGTCTGCACGTCCAGCACGAACGCTGGTCCAACTGAGGCGCCAGGTGGAAATGGCATGGCAAGCCGTTCCACAGGACTACATCCAGCATCTCTACGATCGTCTCCATGGGAGAATAGCAGCCTGCATTGCTGCGAAAGGTGGATATACACTGTACTAGTGCCGACATTGTGCATGCTCTGTTGCCTGTGTCTATGTGCCTGTAGTTCTGTCAGTGTGATCATGTGATGTATCTGACCCCAGGAATGTGTCAATAAAGTTTCCCCTTCCTGGGACAATGAATTCACGGTGTTCTTATTTCAATTTCCAGGAGTGTAGATATAGTAGGGGTCAGTGAAGTGAAGTGGAAGGAAGACAACGATTTCTGGTCAGATGAGTACCGGGTAATATCAACAGCAGCAGAAAATGGTATAACAGGTGTAGGAAGGTAGGGCAGAGGGTGTGTTACTGTGAACAGTTCAGTGACCGGGTTGTTCAAATCAGAATCGACAGCAGACCAACACCGACAACGATAGTTCAGGTATACATGCCGACGTCACAAGCTGAAGATGAACAGATAGAGAAAGTGTATGAGGATATTGGAAGGGTAATGCAGTATGTAAAGGGGGACGAAAATCTAATAGTCATGAGCGACTGGAATGCAGTTGTAGGGGAAGGAGTAGAAGAAGAGGTTACAGGAGAATATGGGCTTGGGACAAGGAATGACAGAGGAGAAAGACTAATTGAGTTCTGTAACAAGTTTCAGCTAGTAATAGCGAATACCCTGTTCAAGAATCACAAAAGGAGGAGGTATACTTGGAAAAGGCCGGAAGATACGGGAGTGTGCGCTGATACGAAACTTCCTGGCAGATTAAAACTGTGTGCTCGACCGAGACTCGAACTCGGGACCTTTGCCTTTTGCGGGCAAGTGCTCTACCAACTGAGCTACCGAAGCACGACTCACGCCCGGTACTCACAGCTTTACTTCTGCCAGTACCTCGTCTCCTACCTTCCAAACTTTACAGAAGCTCTCCTGCGAACCTTGCAGAACTAGCACTCCTGAAAGAAAGGATATTGCGGAGACATGGCTTAGCCACAGCCTGGGGGATGTTTCCAGAATGAGATTTTCACTCTGCAGCGGAGTGTGCGCTGATATGAAACTTCCTGGCAGATTAAAACTCTGTGCCCGACCGAGACTCGAACTCGGGACCTTTGCTTTTCGCGGGCAAGTGCTCTACCAACTGAGCTACCGAAGCACGACTCACGCCCGGTACTCACAGCATTACTTCTGCCAGTACCTCGTCTCCTACCTTCCAAGCTTTACAGAAGCTCTCCTGCGAACCTTGCAGAACTAGCACTCCTGAAAGAAAGGATATTGCGGAGACATGGCTTAGCCACAGCCTGGGGGATGTTTCCAGAATGAGATTTTCACTCTGCAGCGGAGTGTGCGCTGATATGAAACTTCCTGGCAGATTAAAACTGTGTGCCCGACCGAGTTAAGGAATTCTGCTACCTAGGCAGTAAAATAACCAATGACGGACGGAGCAAGGAGGACATCAAAAGCAGACTCGCTATGGCGAAAAAGGCATTTCTGGCCAAGAGAAGTCTACTAATATCAAATACCGGCCTTAATTTGAGGATGAAATTTCTGAGGATGTACGTCTGGAGTACAGCATTGTATGGCAGTGAAACATGGACTGCGGGAGAACCGGAACAGAAGAGAATCGAAGCATTTGAGATGTGGTGCTATAGACGAATGTTGAAAATTAGGTGGACTGATAAGGTAAGGAATGAGGAAGTTCTACGCAGAATCGGAGAGGAAAGGAATGTGTGGAAAACACTGATAAGGAGAAGGGACGGGATAATAGTACATCTGCTAAGACATGAGGGAATGACTTCCATGGTACTAGAGGGAGCTGTAGAGGGCAAAAACTGTAGAGGAAGACAGAGATTGGAATACGTCAAGCAAATAATTGAGGACGTAGGTTGCAAGTGCTACTCTGAGATGAAGAGGTTAGCACAGGAAAGGAATTCGTGGTGGGCCACATCAAACCAGTCAGTAGACTGATGACCAAAAAAAAACTGTATTAGTTCCTACCTGTCATCATGTCGCCCCCCCCCCCCACCACTACTACTACTACCACCACTGCCATAGTTTATACTTCCCCCTCCGCCGCCACCACCACCGTTACATGGTGTGTCCAATCGCCCCCCCTCTTTGCATCCCTCCTCTTATAACTCTCCCTTCGCCCTCACTCTTTGTCGCCCCCTCCCCAGCTTCTTCCTCCTGCTCCTCTACCTCTGATCCTTTCCCCCCACTCCTCCAGCCTGTCGCTGCAGCTCCAGCTAGGGTGGTGGGCCAACGGGCCACTGCCCATGCCCAGCTCTCCCCATCGTCTTCGCCATCACCGACATCGCCATTGCCGTCGCCTTCACCATCGCCATCTCCAGCGCCAACTACTGCGTCCATGCCGGGACCTGCCACTTTTCGCCACCTCCCTGTAGCTCCCGTCCCTCATGTCCTCACTCACCCTTCCGCCGCCCTTAAAAGCCCTAGTGCCACCAACACCTCCTCCACTCCCAAAAAGGCCCCACCCCATCCTCCTCCCCCCCAGGATGCCATGGACGTCTGCCCCCTGGCCCTGCTACCTCTGCCTCCTCCTCCTCCTCCTCCTCCCCCCCCCTCTTCCTACAAATCTCCTCTCTCGTCCCGATCCTTCCCTCCTTGAGGCCCGGAACCTCTCCCTCCTCCTCCACCAACACTTCCCTGGAGCCCCCATCTCCCTTCTCACTCCCAGACAGGACTCAGTTCTCATCTTCTTCCCCAGCCCCACCCTCCATACTGACATGCTCTCCCACATCCCTGTCACCCGCTTTGGCCCTCATGCCTCCCTCACCCCTGCTCCTTCCCCATCTCCTACCCACCAACCCCAACCCCTGCATTGCCCGCCGACCCTCACAACAATGATCACTCGGCTTAGTCCGCCAATCACGGAGGAGGAAGTGTTGGTGGAGCTCAAGGCACATCCCTCGCTGGAGGTGCGGGCGCTCTGCCACATTTTTAACTCCGCCGGCCCCACCCGCCTTATGCGGGTTTTCTCAGAGGATGCCCCCTCCATTGACTGCCTCCTGAAGGAGGGTACCCTCCTCTTCAACCAGAGATACAAGGTCGACCCCTCCCATTCCTCTCCTCAATCCCTCCGCTGCCAGAGGTGTCTGCACTACAATGCAGACAACCTGCCCGCACTGTAAGCAAGTACACTTCCTCCGGCAGTGCCCTAACCTTCAGTCCCCTCCCTCCTGTAATACCTGCAATCTCCTGCATCCAACCTACTCCCAAACATGTAAAGCCCGACCCCCTCCGACAAGTCCTGAACTCACCGTCCCTGTGCGCCCTCTGGACGCCCCCACCCCTCTTGGCAATTCCCTTCATCCCCCCCCCACCGCTGATGACATCATCAGGTTCCTCACCATTGTTCTACAGAATGTCCACCCTTTCCAGCGCCCTCACACCCTCCAGCAGATATCCCTTGCCACCCGTTCCATCTTCCACCTCAATATGTATGCCACCTTCTCCCACAACCAGGCCCATTTCACCTTCTCCCGTCTCGACACCCTCGTTTAAATCCCTGTCATGCAGATACAGCACCATATCCTGTTCAACAACATCCGTTCCCTCCCCGCCAACAAGAACCTCTTCATGCACACCCTCGCCACCCACCGTGTGGATGCCTTTCTCCTCAATGAAACCTTTCTTCAGCCCCACCACACCGTTCACACCTCACCCTACCTCCTTCACCACTCTGACAATCCCTTCCTGATAGCGCGTGGCGGAGTCGCCATTGATCACCACCGCCAGATCACAGTTTGCCTCCAATCTCTCCTTCCCGACCCCACAGAACACCTAATCCTTAGTCTCTTCTTCGCTGGCCTTACCATCCACTGCGCCACCATCTATGTCCGCCCTAACGACTCTATTCCTTTTGACTTCCTCTCCCACATTGACAGTACCTTCTCCTCCTACGTGATCGCCGCCTACCTCAACATCCATAGTCATTCCGCCACCCAGTTACGGTGGTGGCATCGGTTCCTCTCCTCCTCTCCTCCCTTCAAGGCGACCTCGTCCCCGTTCTCCAGCACACCCACCCCGAATCCAACTCCACTCCTGACGTCGTCCTCTCCTCCCCTAAGCTCCTTGGCCACATATCGGTGGATGTCCTGGACCCCATTGGTAGTGACCATCTCCCTGTCCTCCTCACCGTTTCAGACGGTCGTCGCCCCTGCCCCGACCCCCGTCATGACCCTCCCCCAAAGTTCGTCCATGATTATTCACGTGCCGACTGGAATGCCTACCGGGATACCCTCTCCACCCAGGTCAATGGCCACCCCTTCACCTACCGCCACCCTGATGATATTACCCATGCCGCCTCCTTTCTCCAGCTGATCTTGTCTGAGGCCATGGAGACCCACATCCCTTCTGTCACCATCCACTGCCTCCGTCCTACCTTACCCCCACAGGCCATCCTAATCCTCCGTGAATCCTGCCATCTCTACCGTGCATTCCTGCGCACGTGTGACCCAGACACACTACGGCGCCACCGGCAACTCCAGAGACACATCTGTAACTTGCTCACGGCCAAGAAAAGCTTGGACTGGCGACAGACATGCACTCGTTTAAACGCTACCCTTCCTATCAACTCGTTCAAGTACTGGTCAGCCTTCTCCCGCCTTACAGGATCTAAACCCTCCCCCCACTATCCTCTCCTTCATGACAACCAACCCTTCCCTGACAACACTAGTAAGGCCAATCACCTTGCCTCCTCCCTCTCTGATGTCTTTGCCATCCCTGACGATCCCCCATTCGATTACTCCCTCTTCCCAGATGTCCACGATCGAACTGATACCTCTGTCCCTCCCCTCGCACCTGGTTTCCAGTACTTGGACAACATTGCACACACAGAACTCAATGCCCCAATCACTATACAAGATCTCATTGCTACACTCCACACGAAACGCAACACCACTCCTGGTCACGATCGTGTCGCCTATCGCCACCTTCGTGAAGTTCCTGCCTCTCTCCACTCTGGCCTGGCTCTACAATGTAATCCTGTCCACTGGCTACTACCCTGACCTGTGGAAAACCTCCCATATTCTGATGTTCATTAAACCCGGTAAACCTCCATCCGCTGTCTCCTCCTGCCATCCCATCAGCCTAACCTCGGTCTTCAGCAAGGTCCTGGAATCCATCCTCACCCGATGCATCCACCAACATCGCCGCCAGCACCGCCTCCTTCCCGTTACCCAGTGTGGCTTTCAGCCGTCCTTCTCCTTGACCTCACTCATCTCCCCTCTGAACAGCTTCATTCCCGTCGTTCCGCTACCTTCCTCTCCCTTGACCTTGAAAGAGCCTATGACTGTGTGTCTCCTCTTCAAACTCCAAACTTCGCTCTTCCTATTAACTACGTCTGTCTGATCGTCTCCTTTCTTTGCCAACGTGCTTCCTACGTCACCATCCACAACACAGATTCCTACACCTTTTTCCCCACCGCCGGTGTGCCCCAGGGTTCCATCCTCTCCCCTCTTCTGTACCTCTTGTATACGCCAGACATGCCGCCGTCTTCACCCCCCATCCAACTTCTCCAGTACGCTGATGACGCCGCCTTCCTTGCCCTTGCCCCCACCCTGCAGTACTCCCAACACCTTCTCCAATCCCATCTTGACCGGTTCACAACTTGGTGCAACCAGTGGTTGCTTAAGGTCAATCCCAGGCGAACATTGTAGGCAAAACCACCCCTTTCTTCCATCTTCTCGATTTCTACATCACTATCTATGGCCGTCCTATCGCCCTCAGCCCCACTCTTAAGTACATTGGTGTCACCCTCGACCATCGCCCTACTGGAACCCTCACCTCTGGACGATCCAAGCCAAGGCACGCTCCCGACTGTCTCCTCGTTCCTGGCCATACTTGGGGTCTGGTCCCCTCCACCATCCTCCATACCTATAAATCACTCATTCGCCCTATCCTTTGCTACGCCCACCCTGCCTGGATCTCCGCTCCCCCTACCTTTTACAAATCCCTTCAGATCCTAGAACGCCATGCTCTTCGCCTCAAATATCGCATCCGTCTCCCCTCCCCCACGTGCATCCTGTATGACCTAATTCCCTTCCCCCACCTCCTCCTTTTCCTCGAATGGATACGGCTCCTCTACACCTCCCGTAAACTCGATTCTCCTCACCCACTGGTCTCTCCCATCCTCTCCCGCCCCCATTCGCTGCCGGGCCTGTACTTCCACCTGCTCTCCATCTCTCCACTGTCCATACCCTCTCCCAAGGTGGCTTCCGCCAGCTCCCCCTCCCTGATGATGCCCTCCTCCCCTCCATCTACCCTTCCGACCAACTTTGATCCTCCCTCCCTCTTCCTCTGTTTTTTCCTTTGGGCACCCTCACTCCCTTCTCTCTCCCTTCCCTCCCCCCTCCCTTTCTCCCCGCCCCTCCCCCGGGCTTCCCCCACCCCCATACCCCCATTCCTCCTCCCATCCCTTTGCCATTGGCATCTTTGCTCTCCCCTCTCCCCCTTCCCCCTCCCCGGACTCACACACGTTACGTGGACATTCGCGTGCGAGAGGTCATCGCCATCCGTTTTCTCGTGTGTGTGCCGTCGTGTTTGTGTTTCGTGTTCACCGTCACACTCCAACGCACACCTGTCCCGTCGAATCATCAGTGTTTGTGCGCCGTGCCAACGTGTTTCATTGTAATTTTCGTCGAGTGTGAACGGCTCCGTGTTTTGTATTTCTGTGTCTACTGTTTTTTGCTCGTCAATATATCCATTATGTATCTTCTTCATGTTTTTCTCATTCTCGACACGAAGGCTGAAGAGCAGCGTAGGATGCTGCTGCCAGCCCACCTATGTACAGGTATAAAAATTACAATAAGGAACAAAAAACAGCGCTGTTGTTAGATCGGTTACTGCTGCTACAATGGCAGGTGATCAAGATATAAGTGAGTTTGAACGTGGTGTTATAGTCGGCGTACGGGCGGTAGGACATAGCATCTCTGAGGTAGCGATGAAATGGGGATTTTCCCGTACGACCATTTCACAAGTGTACCGTGAATATCAAGAATCCGGTAAAACATAAAATCTCCGACTCCGCTACGGCCGGAAAAAGATCCTGCAAGAACGGGTTCAACGACGACTGAAGAGAACCGTTCAACGTGACAGGAGCGCAACCCTCCCGCAAATTCCAGCAGATTTCTATGTCGGGCCATGAACAAGTGCTAGGGTGAGAACCATTCAACGAAACGTCATCGATATGGGCTTTCGGAGCCGAAGGCCCAATCGTGTATCCTTGCTGACTGCACGACACAAAGCTTTACGCCTCGCCTGAGCCCGTCAGCACAGACATTGGATAGTTGGTGACTGGAAACCTGTTGCCTTGTCGGACGAGTCTCGTTTCATGTTCTGTCGAGTGGATGGACGTGTACAGATATGGAGACAGCCTCATGAATCCATGGACCCTGCATGTCAGCAAGGGACCGTTCAAGCTGATGGAGGCTGTGTAATGGTGTGGGGTGTGTGCAGTTGGAGTGGTATGGGGAACCCTGACACGTCTAAAAACGACTCTGACAGGTGACACGTACGTAAGCATCCCGTCTGATCACCTGCATCCATTCAGTCTGATCACCTGCATCCATTCATGTCCATTGTGCATTCCGACGGAGTTGAGAAATTCCTGCAGGACAATGCAACACCCCACACGTCCAGAATTGCTACACAGTGTTTCCAGGAACACTCTTCTGAGTTTAAACACTTCCATTGGCCACCAAACTCCCCAGACATGAACATTAATGAGCATATCTGGGATGCCTTGCAACGTTCTGTTCACGTTGTAAAAGTCTCCGTTTCCTTAGCTATGTGACACTATTGTAAGTAGTTTCATTTAGATTTACTTTATTGGCTGTTCTTAATCAATTTTTACTATAGAGCGTGCTCCAAAAGTCCGAGAACTCTTCAAAAAATTTATTGCAACCGTATGAGTAGCATTACAAAGTAACGATATACATAATTTGAAAGAGTAAACTTACAAGTTCTGTTTTTTCATTGCAGGTGTGACGTGTAGTTTCACGTATGGTCGTTAGGTGGTGTCATAATCAGGACGGCGCTTACTAGAGCTGATAAGGCTTTCTGCATGCTACATTTTGACAAGACAAAGGGTGCAACGGATATCCGACGAATATTTAGGATGAATTACAGGAAAGCAGCACCAACCAGAAAGGAAATCTACAGTTGGCATTTAAAGTTCGTTGAAACTGGGTCTTTGCGTGACAAGAAGGGACGTGGTCGGTCACGTGTGAATGCAAATGATTCTGAACGAGTGAGAGAAGCTAAGTCCGGGAAAATCTCTACCCAGAGCTTCACGTGAGTTGGAAATGTCAACAACGACCGTGTGGCGTGTTTTGCGTAGAGAATTGAACATGAAACCATAAAGACTACAATTAGTGATAAAGTTAGTTATAGGCTATCCTAAAGACGAAAACCAGCGATTGGAGTTTTCCTCTGCATTGTAGGTCGAAGATGATTTATTTTGTGAATGCGATAATTCTTTCGTACGAGGCAACATTTCATACAAATGGGAAAGTAATTTTAGGGTTTGAGGAACAGAAAACCCGTATAAAATTGTTGAACACGAGCAAGATTCTGCGAAGGTCAATGTTTTTTGTGCCATGTCTCGTAAGAAACTTTATGGGCCTTTCTTCTTTAAAGAACAAACTGTTACTGGAGAATTTTTCCTTGAGATGTTGCAGAACAGGTTAATGCTGTTATTGCAAACAGAATCAGAGAACTGTGTCCTTGAGTTAGATGGTGCACCCGCATATCGTCACCATGACGTTAGAGCGTATCTGCACATTCTGCTGTCCGCCCCCGTTAGCTGAGCGGCGGAATGCCACGTCAAGCGGCCCGGGTTCGATTCCCGGCTGAGGCAGGAGAGTTTCTCCGCTCATGGACTGGGTGTTGTGTTGTCCTCATCACCATTTCACCCCCATCTCCGACGCGCAAGTCGCCCAATGTAGCGTCGAATGCAATAAGTAGTTGCCCTCGGCGACCGAACTTCCCCGAATGGGTAACTCCCGGCCCACAATGCCGTACGCGCATTTCCATTATGAACACTCTGCTACCCAATCGTGGAATTGGTCGTCGAGGATCAACAAACCAATGTGTGCTATAATGACCTCCTAGGTCCTCGCATGTTACCCCTTGTGATTTCTTTTTATATGGTTATGTAAAGGACCTTGTTTAAGTGCCTCCTCTTCCAGTTGTGGAATTGAAAAGGAGAATTGAATAAGCAACGGCCACAGTCTCGGAACACATGTTGGCCCATGTGTGGTAAGAGTTCGATTATCGCGTAGGCCTTTGTAGAATCACATATGGTTCCTACATGGAGTGTATGTGAAGTGAATGTTGTTGAAAAAAAAGCTCACAAATTTAATGTTTCAGATTTTATATATATATATATATATATATATATATATATATATATATATATATTGTTTCTTTCTAATGCTACTCATTTGGCTACAATAAAGTTTTTAATGTGTTCCCGGACTTTTGAAACACGTTGTATATATTACAAGGATGCTTTCCTCTTTATGTAGGACGGCCTGAAGCGTTGCTTTAACGCAGAGAAACCAGTTTATTCGAAAGGTTTGCAATTTATTCGAGTTAAATTTACCTATGATGGGGATATCCCAAAACGTGTAGTGATGAAATGTTAATAAAAATTTTATTGGCGTCGACGACTAGTGTATTTCCATTCAGTGCTAAAGACAGTCGCAAATCTCCTAGGAGATTGATAAAAGAAGGTCATGTCCCGAACATATGAAATGCTAGACACCTCAGCAACTGAGCTACCCCGCCACACTCGCTGATTTATTGCCATCGTTTTCTGAGAAAAGGGTGCAGCGGAGATACCAGGGCCTGAGTAATGACTAATGTAATGCTGCTCAGGTGCCCTGTGGTCGGACTAACCGAAAGATAGGCCTATGACGGCGCCGAACAATGGCGTGAGTCAGCAGTTGCGGTGGTCAGTGAGCCGCTAGCCTTGGGACGCCGGAAATACCCCAGCTCCGTCACCAGCAAAGACTGAAGAAGCCCAGCTGAGGTCGCTACGCCGATATCACATCCACTTTGGTCTTCTTGAGTCCCCTTCCTAACGTCACGTAAAACTCTTCTACCTCGTCTTCTGTCGAATATGCACGAAAAACATATACTATCGCGGTTAGCCTTGTCTGCATTTTGCCATACAAGATCTGATACTAAAGGTGATTAAGTACTTCTGAAAATAGCAGAATCTTCTTGTGCCAGAATGGAGGGTAGTAATGTTTGAAACTAGAAAATTGGGCAAGTAAATAGACAAATCTAAAGCCTGAGACGGTATTCGCGAATTTTTCATTTGAAACTCTAGGTAGGCAAGTCTCAAACTGCTTCTACAACTACATCTACATGGATGCTGTGCAAATCACATTTAAGTGCCTGGCAGAGGGTTCATCTAACCACCTTCACAATTCTCTATTTTTTCAATCTCGTATAGCGCGCGGAAAGAATGAACACCTATATCTTTCCGTACGAGCCCTGATTTTCATTATTTTATCGTGGTGATCGTTCCTCCCTATGTAGGTCGGTGTCAACAAAATATTTTCGCATTCAGAGGAGAAAGTTCTTTCCAATTTAAGTTGTTCGTAATTGTAATACCTAGGTATTTAGTTGAATTTACGGCTTTCAGATTAGACTGATTTATCGTGTAAGCGAAGTTTAACCATTCAGATATTTTTTTGTAAATCGTTTTGCCGTTTGTTGTGATCTTCTGATGACTTTATTTGTCGATGAACGACAGCGTCATCTGCAAACAACCGAAGACGGCTGCTCAGATTGTATCTCAAATCGTTTACATAGATAAGGAACAGCAAAGGGCCAATAACACTACCTTGGGGAACGCCAGAAATCACTTCTGTTTTACTCGATGACCTTCCGTTAATTACTATGAACTGTGATCTCTCTGACAGGAAATCCCAAATCCAGTCACATAACAGACGATATTCCGTAAGCACGCAATTTCACTAAGAGCCGCTTCTGTGGTACAGTGTCAAAAGCCTTCCGGAAATCCAGAAATACGGAATCGATCTGAAATCCTTTGTCAACAGCATTCAGCACTTCATGTGAATAAAGAGCTAGTTGTGTTTCACAGCAACGATGTTTTCTAAACCCATGTTGACTGTGTGTCAATAGACCGTTTTCTTCCAGGTAATTCATAATGTTCGAACACAATATATGTTCTAAAATCCTGCTGCATATCGACGTTAACGATATGGGCCTGCAATTTAGTGGATTACTCCTACTACCTTTCTTGAATATTGGTGTGACCTGTGCAACTTTCCAGTCTTTGGGGACTGATCTTTCGTTGAGCGAACGGTTGTATATTATTGTTAAGTATGGATCTAATGCATCAGCATACTCGGAAAGGAACCTAATTGGTATGCAGTCTGGACCTGAAGACTTGCTTTTATTAAATGATTTGAGTTGCTTCTGAGCAAACATAGAACGAGCTGTTCATACGTGCAGTGTAGCCAATAGTTCGAGCTCGTCCTATTTGTTTTTACCGCACCAGTTGATGAGCCTGAATCAAAAGACACTGCAGTGGAAGAAAGGAGGTCAGACGGTAGCTGCGCCGTCAGTGCAATAGTTCCACAGTAATAACGTGTCTATCTGGAGTGCTTTAAACAGTTCGAGACAATTTCGGAAGGCCCTCCCCGCTCAGGAAGATCTTCTTAATTAGAAACTGAATAAAATGTAGGTGCAGTATGGAATTTAGTCGAGGGGCACAGATGTAAATAGTGGATACGTAGATCTCTGTTCTCCTGCATTTCACAGTATTATACCAGCCCGCATCGAAATACGAAGCTTGATGACATTCAGTCACAATGGCTACCATTCGATGGATTAAAATCTCCCTTACTTTTGCGCTCATTACTTCGCCGTTTCTGCTGTGTAGCTATTTGCTAACGATAATATCCAATGAATCTCAAGGGCTCAGATGGAAACCCAGTTCTAAGCAAAGAAGGGGAAGCAGAAAGGTAGACGGAGTATTTAGAGGGTCTATACAAGGTCCATGTTCTTGAGGACAATATTATAGAAATGGAAGAGAATGTAGATGAAGATGAAATACGAGATATGATACTGCGTGAAGAGTTTGACAGAGCACTGAAAGACCTAAGTCGAAAACAGGCCTCGGGAGTGGACAACATTCCATTAGAACTAACGACAGCCTTGGGAGAGCCAGGCGTAACAAAACTCTATCTAGTGAGCAAGATGTAGGTTGTTGTTGTTGTTGTGGTCTTCAGTCCCGAGACTGGTTTGATGCTCTCCATGCTACTCTATCCTGTGCAAGCTTCTTCATCTCCCAGTACCTACTGCAGCCTACATCCTTCACAATCTGCTTAGTGTATTCATCTCTTGGTCTCCCTCTACGATTTTTACCCTCCACGCTGCCCTCCAATACTAAATTGGTGATCCCTTGATGCCTCAGAATATGTCCTACCAAGTGATCCCTTCTTCTAGTCAAGTTGTGCCACAAATTTCTCTTCTCCCCAATTCTGTTCATTACCTCCTCATTAGTTATGTGCTCTACCCATCTAATCTTCAGCATTCTTTTGTAGCACCACATTTCAAAAGCTTCTATTCTCTTGTCCAAACTATCTATCGTCCATGTTTCACTTCCATACATAGCTACACTTCATACAAATACTTTCAGAAACGACTTCCTGACACTTTTATCTGTACTCGATGTTAACAAATTTCTCTTCTTCAGAAACGCTTTCCTTGCCATTGCCAGTCTACATTTTATATCCTCTCTACTTCGACCACCATCAGTTATTTTGCTCCCCAAATAGCAAAACTCCTTTACTACTTTAAGTGTCTCATTTCCTAATCTAATTCCCGCAGCATCAACCGACTTAATACGAATACATTCCATTATCCTCGGTTTGATTTTGTTGATGTTCATCTCATATCCTCCTTTCAAGACACTGTCCATTCCGTTCAACTGCTCTTCCAGGTCCTTTGCTGTCTCTGACAGAATTACAATGTCATCGGCGAACCTCAAAGTTTTTATTTCATCTCCATGGATTTTAATACCTACTCGGAACTTTTCTTTCGTTTCCTTTACTGCTTGCTCAATATATAGATTGAATAACAGACCTCGGGGAAGATCAGTTTGGATTCCGTAGAAATGGCAATACTGACCCTACAACTTATCTTAGAAGATAGATTAAGGAAAGGAAACCAACCTTTCTAGCATTTGTAGACATAGAGAAAGCTTTTGACAATGTTGACTGGAATAAACTCTATCAAATTCTGAAGGTGGCAGGGGGTAAAATACAAGGAGCGTAAGGCTATTTACAATCTGTACAGAAACCAAATGCCAGTTATAAGAGTCGAGGGGTACGAAAGGGAAGCAGTGGTTGGGAAGGGAGTGAGATAGGGTTGTAGCCTATCTTCTATGTTATTTAATCTGTATATTGAGCAAGCAGTAAAGGAAAAAAAAGAAAAATTCGGAGTAGGAATTAAAATCCATGGAGAAGAAATAAAACTTTGAGGTTCGCCGATGACATTGTAATTCTGTGAGAGACAGCAAAGGACCTGGAAGAGCAGCTGTGGGATGTAGTCGAATTAAATCGAGTGATGCTGCGGAAATTAGATTAGGAAATGGGACACTTAAAGTAGTAAAGGAGTCTTGCTATTTGGGGAGCAAAATAACTGATGATGGTCGAAGTAGAGATGATATAAAATATAGACTGGCAATGGCAAGGAAAGGGTTTGTGAAGAAGAGGAATTTGTTAACATCGAGTATAGATTTAAGTGTCAGGAAGTCGTTTCTAAAATTATTTGTATGGAGTGTAGCCATTTATGGAAGTGAAACGTGGACGATAAATAGTTTAGACAAGAAGAGAATGGAAGCTATCGAAATGTGGTGCTACAGAAGAATGCTGAAGATTAGATGGGTAGATCACATAACTAACGAGGAGGTATTGAATAGAACTGGAGAGAAGAGAAATTTGTGGCACAACTTGACTAGAAGAAGGGATAGGTTGGTAGGACATATTCTGAGGTATCAAGAGATCACAAATTTAGTATTGGAGGGCAGCGTGGAGGGTAAAAATCTTAGAGGGAGACCAAGAGATGAATACCTTAAACAGATTCAGAAGGATGTAGGTTGCAGTAAGTACTGGGAGATGAAGAAGCTTGCACAGGATAGGGTAGCATGAAGATCTGCATAAAACCAGTCACTGGACTGAAGACCACAACAACAACTATGCTACCTACATTGGCGCAATACGTTAAATTTACGCGTGTTAAGGAAATATAAACGAGCTTGACAGAACAGGTTTTTATGTTCTACTGGTGGATTCGGTGGCTCTTTACATAAGCATATTATGTTAAAGTTAAATATTGAACCATTTACACTTGACTAAAGGTACACACATGTCTGTATCAGGTGCACATAAATATTCATAAAAGAAGATGCACCAGCCGGAAGAATGTAATGCACATACATTATTACTTTTTTTCTCATGCCCAGCTAACGTAGGTCACAGATAAATTTGATTATAGTTACCTGTTTCAGAACACGCAACATGCGACACACATTACTTCTGCAATATTAAAAAATTTGAAAGTGTCATGTTGAACTAGTATTTAATAAACTGATTGTCCATTCTACTTATGATTTCAGGTTCACCTTTCCTGGCTGCTAGTTCTACACAACTTTAAAACACGATCAAGAGATTGGCTCTTATTAACGTACACTGCCACATTTCCAGAATGAGATTTTCACTCTGCAGCGAAGTGTGCGCTGATATCAAACTTGCTGGCAGATTAAAACTGTGTGCCGGACCGAGACTCGAACTCGGGACCTTTCTTTCAGGAGTGCTAGTTCTGCAAGGTTCGCAGGAGAGCTTCTGCAAAGTATGGAAGATAGGAGACGAGGTACTGGCAGAAGTGAAGCTGTGAGGACGGAGCGTGAGTCGTGCTTGGGTACCGCAGGTGGTAGACCACTTGCCCGCGAAAGCCAAAGGTCCCGAATTCGAGTCTCGGTCCGGCACACAGTTTTAATCTGCCAGGAATTTTCACTGCCATATTTTATCTTGGGACAGCAGGCGGAGATAGCAGCGGCGGTGGACCCACGGCGATCACGAAGCAGTTGAGGACATCGGATGGTGAGAGACGCGTGCCGGTTCCAAAAGTGAGGATCGTACGTGCCATCCGGATCAAACTGACAGTCATCTTATATAGGAAGGTGGCCACTTCCGTGCTGCGAATATTCACAGCCACGTTTTTGCACTTCTTTATTTCCACAACATTTATCGAAGATACACTATGGTTTCTAGTTGCGGATAAGTGATTCTATGCAGCTGAAGACGATCTCACTAGGTTCTCAATTTATTATACTTTAATAGAGAAACGTTCTGCTACAATTATAATTTTAATGCCAATCAGTAGTAGAAACATTCGTGTAATTCTTGGAACAAGTATTAACAGTATGATGCTTGACTAGGGCCGTCATATGTCCGGATTTCCCTGGATTTGTCCTAATTTTCAGGGCTTTCGGGAGAGGGGTAATACAACTGTTCGGGGAACAACTTGGACTTTTTCCTGTGTCTGAAGAGATTTGATTGACTGCAAATAAATAGATTTTAATAAACCGAATTTGCCGGCTGCAGTGACCACGCGGTTCTAGGCGCTTCAGTCCGGAACCGCGCGACCGCTACGGTCGCAGGTTCGAATCCTGCCTCGGGCATGGATGTGTGTCATGTCCTTAGGTTAGTTAGGTTTAAGAAGTTATAAGTTCTAGGGGACTGATGACCGCAGATGTTAAGTCCCATAGTGCTCCGAGCCATTTGAACCATTTTTTAAACCGAAATTAAATTTCACTAAATGAGGGCTGGCCCATAGGTAGTTTCCTTCAATTCGCACATAAAACAAGCGGCAAGCACGCTTATCCTATACACATATTTCCCGTACTTCTTTACTGACACCAATGAGAAGCCAGCGACAGTCGACAATCGCATGCACTGGGTCGCCCACCTGACAGCATTGCGTAGCCGTGCCAATTGTACAAGTGTACGTTTCACTCCATCCACACCTCTAAGCAGCAAGCATAATACACTGAGGTTACGAGTTAAGGAATAGCGACACACAGCTATTCAGGAGGTGGTAGTATGGCGTACACAACGTACAAAAGGGCAGAGCCGTCCTTTGTGCTCAGGTGATTCATGTGAAGAGGTTTCCGACGTGATTATGGACGGACGTAGGGATTTAACAGACTTTGAGCGCGCAATGGTAGTCGGAGCTAGAGCCATGGAACATTCCATTTCGCAAATCGTTAGGGAAATCAATATTCCGAGACACACAAGATTGGGCCGAGGATATCAAATTCCGGGCATTACCTCTCACCAGAGACAACGCAGTGGCGTTTGCGTATAGTTGTCAGTGCTAACAGACAAACAAACTGCGTGAAATAAATGACGAGACCAATATTAGACGTACGTGTCCATAGGAAAGTGCGGGGAAATTTGGCACTACTGGACCATGGCAGAAGACGACCGACGCGAGTGCCTTTGCTAACAGCACAGCATCGCCTGCAGCACCTCTCCTGGGCTCGTGACCGTATCGGTTGGACGCTAGACGACTGGAAAACCTTGGCGTGCTCAGTTGAGTCCCAATTTCAGCTGGTAAGAACTGATGGTAGTGTTCGAGTGTGGCGCAGACCCCACGAAGACGTGGAGTCAGATTGTCAACAGGGTACTGTGCAAGCTGGTGTTGGCTCCATAATGGTGTGGACTTTGTTTCCATGGAGTGGACTGGGTTCTCTGGTCCAACTGAACCGATCATTGACTGGAAATGGCTACGTTCGGTTACTTGCAGGCAATTTGTAGTCGTTCATGTTCCGAAACAACGATGGATTTTTTATGGATGATATTGTGCGGTGCCTGTAGGCCACAGTTGTTCACAATTTGTTTGAAGTACATTCTGGACAATTCGAGTGAATCATTTCGCCAGCTAGATCGTCCGACATGCATGCCATCGAAGATTTATGGGACATAATCGAGAGGTCCGTTCGTGCACAAAATCCTGCACCTCCAACACTTTTGCAATTATGAACGGCTTTAGAGGCAGCATGATTCAATATTACTGCTGGGAATTTCCAGCGACTTGTTGAGTGCACGCCACGTCGGTCTGCTGCACTACCCTAGACAGAAGAAGGCCCGACACGGTATTGAATAGTGTTTTAAATGTCATTTGCCCTCTACTCATTGAATTCATTTAAGTTCATATCCACTATGAAAAAAATTGATGTCTTTATCTTCACACGTCCTTGTTACTTTCGTGTGTAATTTATACCATAGCTGCTGATCGGTACGCGGCACGCGCACTCTGGCATTGTCAGCACTGAAAGAGAAGGGAGGATACGTTCCCCCTCTTACGGCCCCCTGCCCTCCCGCCACGCTCTAATCATCGGCCAACATTATGTCGACAATCTGTACGTGTCCGGTAAAATACTCCGATTTGATCGAAGTCTCTGACGTCTTCGAAGTCGTTTTCCAGGGTCGACAACCGCAGCTCGTGGTCGTGCGGTAGCGTTCTCGCTTCCCGCGCCCGGATTCCCGGGTTCGATTCCCGGCGGGGTCAGGGATTTTCTCTGCCTCGTGATGACTGGGTGTTGTGTGATGTCCTTAGGTTAGTTAGGTTTAGGTAGTTCTAAGTTCTAGGGGACTGATGACCATAGATGTTTAGTCCCATTGTGCTCAGAGCCATTTGAACCAGGGTCGACAGTTTGATGGATGACCTATGCTTGACTCACTCACTCAGCAACGTTACGAAACGATGTGAAATAGAAAAGGCGCGCATCAAGGAATGGGAGGTGGACGGGTGTCACAAACAACGCCGCCCAAAGAACATTTTACACTACTGCCCATTAAAATTGCTACACCACAAAGATGACGTGCTACAGACGCGAAATTTAAACGACAGGAAGAAGATGCTGTGATATGTAAATGATTAGCTTTTTAGAGCATTCACACAAGGTTGGCGCCGGTGGCGACACCTACCAAGTGCTGACATGACGATAGTTTCCAACCGATTTCTCATACAAAAGCAACAGTTGACCGGCGTTGCCTGGTGAAACGTTGTTGTGATGCCTCATGTAAGGAGGAGAAATGCGTACCATCACGTTTCCCACTTTGATAAAGGTCGGATTCTATCCTATCGCGATTGCGGTTTATCATATCGCGACATTGCTGCTCGCGTTGATCGAGATCCAATGACTGTTAGCAGAATATGGAATCGGTGGATCCCAACAACCTCGTATCACTAGCAGTCGAGATGACAGGCATCTTACCCGCATGGCTGTAACGTATCGTGCAGCCACGTCTCGATCCCTGAGTCAACAGATGGGGACGTTTTCGAGACGACAACCATCTGCACGAACAGTTCGATGACGTTTGCAGTAGCAGGGACTATCAGCTCGGAGACCACGGCTGCGGTTACCCTTGACGCTGCATCACAGACAGGAGCGCCTGCGACGGTGTACTCAACGACGAACCTGGGTGCACGAATGGCAAAACGTCATTTTTTCGGATGAATCCAGGTTCTGTTTACAGCATCATGATGGTCGCATCCGTGTTTGGCGACATCGCGGTGAGCGCATATTGGAAGCGTGTATCCGTCATCGCCATACTGCCGTATCGCCCGGCGTGATGGTATGGGGTGCCATTGGTTACACGTCTCGGTCACCTCTTGTTCGCATTGACGACACTTTGAACAGTGAATGTTACATTTCAGATGGGCTACGACCCGTGGCTCTACCCTTCATTCGATCCCTGCGAAACCCTACATTTCAGCAGGATAATGCACGACCGCTTGTTGCAGGTCCTATACGGGGTTTTCTGGGTACAGAAAATGTTCGACTGTTGCCCTGGCCAGCACATTCTCCAGCTCTCTCCCCAATCGAAAACGTCTGGTCAATGGTGGCCGAGCAACTGGCTCGTGACAATACGCCAGTCACTACTCTTGATGAATTGTGGTATCGTGTTGAAGCTACATGGGCAGCTGTACCTGTACACGCCATCCAAACTCTGACTCAATGCCTAGGCGTATCAAGGCCGTTATTACGGCTAGAGGTGGTTGTTCTGGGTACTGATTTCTCCGGATCTATACATCCAAATTGCGTCAAAATCTAATCACGTGTCAGTTCTAGTATAATATATTTGTCCAACGAATACCCGTTTATCATATGCATTTCTTCTTGGTGTAGCAATTTTAAGTGTATTAAACGCATTTATACTTTTACGTACATCAGTTTACAACTATCTCAGAACAAACTAGCCCGAAAAGGTATCTCAAAAATGCCTAGAAATTTTAGTTTGAGAGCTATGGTTAACTCAGTTGCTTGACAGCCTTCCCACGTGGACGGACTCGCGACACGACAAGCCGCCGAAAACATTCCAGGCGAAGGCTACTATTCAGAGGCTCGCCGTAACTGGTGCCGACAACAAAGCCGTCACGTCTGATGAGTCCACAAGTGGAACTAGCATCCTATCACAATACACTCAGATGACAAAAGTCATGGGATTCCTCTTAGTACCGTGCCGGACCTCCTTTGGCCCGGCGTACTTCATCAACTCGATGTGGCACGGACCCAACAGGTCGTTGGAAGCACCCAGCGGAAATATTGAGTCATGCGGCCTCTGTAGCGTCCATAATTACGAAAGTGTTGACGATGTAGGACTCTGTGCACGAACTGACCTCTCGGTTATGTGACAGGAATATTCGAAGGGATTCATGTCGAGCAATCTGGTAGCCTAATTATTACACTACTGGTCATTAAAATTGCTACACCAAGAAGAAATGCAGATGATAAACGGGTATTTATTGGACAAATATATTATACTACAACTGACATGTGATTACATTTTCACGCAATTTGGGTGCATAGATCCGGAGAAATCAGTACCCAGAACAACCAACTCTGGCCGTAAGAACGGCCTTGGTACTGCTGGACATTCAGTCAAACAGAGCTTGTATGGCGTGTACAGGTACAGCTCCCCATGCAGCTTCAACACAATACCACAGTTCATCAAGAGTACTGACTGGCGTATTGTGACGAGCCAGTTTGCTCGGCCATCATTGACCAGACGTTTTCAATTGGTGAGAGATCTGGAGAATGTGCTGACCAGGGCAACAGTCGAACATTTTCTGTATCCAGAAAGGCCCGTACAGGATCTGCAACATGCGGTCGTGCATTATCCTGCTGAAATGTAGGGTTTCGCAAGTGTCAAATGAAGGGTAGAGCCATGTGTCGCAACACATCTGAAATGTAACCTCCACTGTTCAAAGTGCCGTCAATGCGAACAAGAGGTGGCCGAGACGTGTAACCAATGGCACCCCATATCATCACGCCGGGTGATGCGCCAGTATGGAGATGACGAATACATACTCCCAATGTGCGTTCACCGCGATGTCGCCAAAGGCGGATGCGACCATCGTGATGCTGGAAACAGAACCTGGATTCATCCGAAAAAATGACGTTTTCCCATTCGTGCACCCAGGTTCGTCGTTGAGTACACCATCGCAGGGGCTCCTGTCTGTGATGCAGCGTCAAGGGTAACCGCAGCCATGATCTCCGAGCTGATAGTCCATGCTGCTGCTGCAAACGTCGTCGAACTGTTCATGCAGATGGTTGTTGTCTTGAAAACGTCCCCATGTGTTGACTCAGGGATCGAGACGTGGTTGCACGATCCGTTACAGCCAAGCGGATATGATGCCTGTCATCTCGACTGCTAGTGATACGAGGCCGTAGGGATCCAGCACGACGTTCCGTATTGCCCTCCTGAACCCACCGATTCCAATGCTAACAGACATTGGATCTCGACCAACGCGAGCAGCAATGTCGCGATACGATAAACCGCAATCACGACAGGCTACAATCAGACCTTTATCAATGTCGGAAACGTGATGGTACACATTTCTCCTCGTTACACGAGGCATCACAACAACGTTTCACCAGGCAGCGCCGGTCAACTGCTGTTTGTGTGTGAAACATCGGTTGGAAACTTTCCTCATGTGAGCACGTTGTAGGTGTCGCCTCCGGCGCCAACCTTGTGTGAATGCTCTGAAAAGCTAATCATTTGCATCTTCTTTCTGTAGGTTAAATGTCGCGTCTATAGCACGTCATCTTCGTGGTGTAGCAATTTTAATAGCCAGTAGTGTAGCTCGAACTGTCCGGGACGTTCTTCATACCATGTTCCCAGAAATCATCATTTCTCGGAACATGAAGAGCTAAAATACACAGTCAGTTCCATCAAAACACAGCATACACCATTATGGAGAAACCACCAGCTTCCACAGTGCCTTCTTGACACCTTGGGTCCGTGGCTTCGTGGGGTCTTGCATAATCCTATCCAACGACTTTTGTTGTCCACACAACACCGCAAAGGCACTCGCATCGGTCGTTTGCTGCCATAACCAATTAACGCCAAATTTCGCCGCACTGTCGTTACGGAACGTTCGTCGTACGTCCCACATTGAATTCTTCGGTTATTTCAAACAGTGTTTCTTGTCTGTTAGCACTGTCAACGCGTCCTAAACGCCGCTGCTCACGGTCTTTAAATGAAAGCCGACGGCCGCTGCGTTGTCCGTGGTGCGAGTTAATGCCTGAAATTTGGTTATTCTGGGCACACTCTTGACACTGTGGACCTCCAAGTATAGCTCCAGGTATCATTCCGTGTTCAAAATGTGTTAATTTCCATCGTGCGGCCGTAACCACATTGGAAAACATTCACACGAATCACCTGCTTACAAAGGGCAGCTCCGCCAATGCACTGCCCTTTTATACCTTATGTACGCGATACTACCGCATCTGTACACTTGCATATCCCTATCCTACGACTTTTGCCACCTCACTGTAAGATGAGTAAGGCAAGACAGAAAAGAAAAGACACTTCACTAACAAAAATTGTCACAATGACTGTCTTTGCTGGACACAGCCAGAAATTACCGAAAGACGCAGCATTCCCCCACATACCTATTTATTGTTTATTTACTGCTATTCGGCCTGACCACAACAGTGCCTTAAGGCCCTCGCTTACATCTGACCAGGAACAACACATGAAAATAATGTTACATAACGGTCACAACAATAATAATTTGTATTAGTAATAAAAAATAATAATTGCCAATAATAGTAAAGCTAGAAGAAGGGATCGGTTGGTACGGCATATTCTGAGGCATCAAGGGATCACCAATTTAGTATTTTGGGTAGCGTGGAGGGTAAAAATCGTAGAGGGAGACCAAGAGAGGAATACACTAAACAGATTCAGAAGGATGTAGGTTGCAGTAGGTACTGGGAGATGAAGAAGATTGCACAGGATAGAGTAGCATGGAGAGCTGCATGAAACCAGTCTCTGGACTGAAGACCACAACAATAACAACAATGTGTGATATAGTTACGTAAGTCCATCAACCACGGCAAGGCCATATCACATCGGATGGGAAAAAATCGGTTTTTAATTCTCCTGAGGCCAAAGACCGCATAAAAACCATGAATCACAACGGTTTTTAATTGTCCCGAGCCCAATAACCGCATAAAAAGCATCAAACAAATCGGACTATTAAATTCTGTGTGACTGGCGCAAAACGTGTTCAATATGCTGTGCACCGTTTTCTGCATAAGTTGAAATCGATAAACAGCATGTTCCACAACTGATCGAAGTGTTTACGTGGTCACGTTCAGAATGTGTTGCGCAATGCGTGCCTTCAATGCAGCTAAGTTTGCAATCGAAACACTGAACACATCTTTTTAGATAGCCCCACAGCCAGAAGTCACACGGATTAAGATCAGGTAATCGGGACGGCCAGGCCTTAGGGAAATGGCGGCTGATTTTCTAGCATTTCCGAAATGGCGCTTCAGCAGCTGCTTAACTGGATTTGCAATGCGCTGAGTTGCGCCATCTTGCATAAAAATGATCCCACCCACACATCCACGCTGTTGGAGAGCTGGAATGACGTGGTTGCGCAAAAGACACTCATAGCGCTTACCAGTGACGATACAGGTAACAGGACCGGAAGCATCTGTCTCTTCGAAAAAATATTGTCCTCTGATAAATGATAGCATAAACCCCCATCACACAGTGACCTTTTCGGGATGAAGTGGTGCTGGTTGATTTGTGTGTTAGTTTTCCGTTGCCCATATTCGACATATCCTGCCAGATGGAAGTGGACTTCGTATGTCCACAAAATCTTCCACGGCCAATCACTATCCACTTCCATGCGAGCAAGAAATTCTAAAGCAAAGGTCTCTCTTGCTGGCAGGTCAACAGGAAGCAACTCGCGCCCATGCGTAATTTTGAATGGATACGAAGAAGGATGTTTCGTAGGATTTTACGCACCGTGCTCACGGGTATGTCCAACGTTCGGCCAATTCTCAGACCACTACACGTTTGCACACCACCCCTCGTCTCCTCCTGCATCGCTGTGGCCACTGCTTCCACTGACGTCGAATCAATTCATTTCCTCCCTCGACCAGGTTGCACACCAAAAGAACCCGTCTTTTCGAATTTAGGGATTATTTTCTCCAGACCCACGGCAATCATCGGACCAACGCCTTTTTTCAAACCCTTCAGTGTCCGGAACTTCTGCAGAGCGACGTGTGCACAGTCATCATTCTTTAATGCAGCTTTACAAACAGAGCGCGATCCTGCACTGAGACAGTCATGGCGAACGTCACAGACGCGGAAGGAGGAAAAGCCGTGTACCCAGCGCGTTTATACCAACTTCAGTGGGTCATGCGCATGACAGGTGTTTTCATTTACGTATTCTGAAACTTACAACGCCATCTATTGATCAGTTTTCACACTACTTTTTTTCTTCTGCTATACGTTTTCCCCCTTCTCCGACAACATTCCGTTGCAATTTGACGTCATTCTGACCAGTGCTGTTATTTCTACAGCGTTTTGACAGTTTAACTTTAATTACGAGGGTCAGTCCAAAAGAAATGCACACTATTTTTTTTAAAGTCCATCTTTTATTCTACATGTGTGAAACTTTTACAGTGTGTAGATACATCCTTTAGGAACATTATTTTCATTTCTCCACATAATTTCCATCCCTCTCAACTGCCTTACGCCATCTTGGAAACAGCGCCTGTATACCTGCAGGGTAAAATTCTGAACCAACCTGTTGGAGCCACTGTTTGGCAGCATGCACGAGGGAGTCATCATCTTCAAACCTTGTTCCACGAAGAGAGTCTTTCAGTTTCCGAAAGAGATCATAGTCACGTACAGCCAGCTCAGGACTGTAAGACGGGTGTTTCAGTGTTGTCCATCCGAGTTTTGTGATCGCTCCCATGGTTTTTTTGACTGGCATGTGGCCGTGCATTGTCATGCAACAGCAAAACATCCTTCCTTTGCCGATGTGGTCGAACACGACTCAGTCGAGCTCGAAGTTTCTTCAGTGTCGTCACAGATGCATCAGAATTTGTGGTGGTTCCACTTGGCATGATATCCACAAGCAAGAGTCCTTCGGAATCGAAAAACACCGTAGCCATAACTTTTCCAGCAGAAGGTGTGGTTTTGAACTTTTTTTTTATTGGGTGAATTTCCATGATGCCACTCCACTGATTGCCTCTTCGTCTCTGGTGAAAAATGATGGAGCCATTTTTCATCACCTGTCACATTTCTTCCAAGAAATTCATCCCCACCATTCTCGTACTGTTCCAAAAGTTCGCTGCATACCGTTTTTCTTGTTTCTTTCTGAGCGACTGTCAACATCCTGAGAACCCACATGGCACAAACCTTTTTTAACCTCAACACTTTCAGTATTCTGTAAACACTTCCTTCCCCTGCCCCAACGTAGCGTGACAATTCGTTCACTGTGATGCGTCTGTCAGCAGCCACCAATTCGTTAACTCTTTGCACATTGTGCGTGCAGTACGAGGCCTGCCGCTGCGAGAACAATCCTCAATATCGCCGTGCCCGCTTTTATCACGTAACCTGATTGCCCACCGACTAACTGTACTGCGATCGACAGCAGCATCTCCATACACCTTTTTCAACCTCTTCTGGATGTTTACCACCGTCTCGTTTTCACAGCACAGGAATTCTATGACAGCACGTTGCTTCTGACGAACGTCAAGTGTAGCAACCATCTTGAAGACATGCTGTGACGGCGCCACTCACGGGAACAGGTTGAACTAAGTTTGAAAACAAGCGGGAAGGACGTGTCTACACACTGTGAAACTTTCACATATGCAGAATGAAAACTGTCTTTTTACAAAAATAGTGTGGAGTGACCCTCGTATAATCACCATATACTTTAATAATACCGGTACTTCCTACTGTTTATTCCGTTATCGAGGAGGCCGTCGATACAGGAATCCCAACATCCTACAATTGGTCGTCAAGCGCCATGCTCCAGGGTTAACTGCCGTTGGTACGTATCGCGGATCCTAAGAGAGTGGTGCTCTTTCTGAGAAGGTTTCTTCACTCTCCAGGACTTTGGCGGGCAGCTGAGCAGCGAAGGGCGAGAGAGACACGCCAATAAACAGCAGCTGTTCCTGTCCTCCTTGCCTAGCTGGACGTTGGCTACCGAGCCCAGAGGCCCCGCCACGCCACTCCAGCTTGATATTCAGTGAGAATGCGCACCCGCCGCCCAGAAGGCTGCGACGAGGACGCTGTCCCCGGTGAGTCCTCTGCCGTGATTCGCCTGCCGAGCGGAACGCCCGTCTCCCTGCCAGCGGTGCCCTTAGCTTCTGGGACATTCTGAAAGCCGTGTAAGAGATTACAGCCACCTTCAGAGATCGCTATATGCTAAATATTGTGTTACGATTAATCAAAAAGGCAGGCGAGTGCTCACTGTGGAGATAGATCCGCTCTCACAATAGCGTATACCGATACGGAACTAGTAAAAAATGAAAATTAAACATGTTTACGAAGGCAGTAAAATATTAACCACATTATCATAAAACAAGGAAATTTTCATACTGTGTAGTAACATAGGTCAACAATCAATCCTGATATTGTTGAGGAACAATGTCACATCATGCTGAGTTATATAAATAAAAATATTGGCTCCCCGCGAAATGCTAGATATATAATAACCGCCTTGTAACAGATCAGTAAATAATCGTGGGAGCACGTCATATTTAGTAAAAACAGGTCAACGAACATAAGCCTGTTTTTACTAAATATGACTTGCAGGTTTACCTACGTAAGCCTGTTTTTACTAAATATGACGTTGTCCTACGATTATTTACTGATCTGTTACAAGATGGTGACTTTACATCTGGCATTTCGTGGGGAGCCAATATTTTTCTTAATTTATGGTCAACCATGAGCCTGACAACATGTTAAGTGGCCTGCAATATATTATATATTAAAGAGGTAAAATCAAGTACTTGAAAATGGCTTAAAAGGTTGAAAACTGGGTTCTACTTAAATAAACAATAAAACAGTCAAATTGAGGTGTGTTCCTTTAACAACATTGTACGACTGTTCCCCACCAACATCAAAAACTGTTAACGATGCTTGCACTGTGTTCTTCGCTTACGGACTGAAAGCGCCAGAAAAAATAGACTGGAGAACATACTTAAGCATACAGACAATCAACGTCTCACCTGTAAGAAGATTTTCTTATTTCGAAGATAATGAGCGGTACAAAATTAATAATATACCTGGAGAAAATGGAAGAACTGTATAATACATTCGTATTTGGACGGTTATAACGATGAAATAAATCATCAGAATGCAGCATCGAAGTATAAAATTAAGCTTTCATCTAACGAGACAAAATAAAGTCTGCTCCAACTTACTCTTACCGTTTCTCATCACACTTCTTAGCATTTTCAATTAATATTAAAGTAAGAGTCAGTCCACTGATATAAAATATAGAAAATTTATTCCGCTACACTTCAGACGATGCCCCGTTCTTGTTTTGGGGAAAGAAAAATGAAAGTTTTCTTATGGTAAATAAGTTGAGACCCAGTGTCGGTCGATCACCGCTCTGCTCCTCTTAATGTATTCAGCTGCTTCACTGGACATTCCAGACTACGCCCCTTGGGGTCTCCCCTCTGTTTGTCGTCTCGAGGTCGCCAAACAGACGGCTGTGGAGAAGATGTACGTCAAATCACAGCTTCGCCTCGCAAAGTAGTATAACGCTTACCGACGTATATGTAATTTAAAAGAATGGTAAAAACCTGAAACGTGCGATGCAGCGCAAAAGTTGGAGATATCAGCAAAACATTCACGATGTTGCAACTCTGACTTCGGATACAACACCTGAAAGTAATACGACATTAAAAGAGCAAATGAGTAACTATATATATATATATGTATGTATGAAGATGGTATCTGTTCTTTCGGACATGTAAAAGTTCGGGCACCGTTCCTGCATCTGCACACAAGAAGATGGTCAAATGACCGGTGAGCCTTATATATAAGGTATCTGTTCTTTCAGACATGTCCAAAAGAACAGATACCGTCTTCATATATATATATATATATATATATATATATATATATATATATATATATATATATATATATAGGTAAGGCTCACCGGCCATTTGACTATCTTCTTTTGTGCTGATGCACAAACAGTGCCCGAACTTTTACGGGAATCAGCGAAACGCCGCGAGTAATGAGTATAATGGGCAGGGGCACTATGAATATAGTGCGGGACAGTAAGCTGCGAATGTGGGTCTCACGGGAGGCGTGCCAGAGAGAAGTCACTGCAGTCGCACTATCCTCTGTGTCCTCGGTGGCTCAGATGGATAGAGATGTAAGCGGGAGATTCCGGGTTCGAGTCCCGGTTGGGGCACGCGTTTTCAACTGTCACCGTTGACTTATATCAACGCCTGTATTCATTTCGTTTTAGCTACAACATAATTGTACGAATTTGGAGTGGCAGATGAAAAGAGGCGATAAGCATGATGTTAGTAATGAGTGTACAACAGGCAAATGAACAATATATTTGATCAGAAGATTCATAGGTAGTATACCTACGTTTCAAAAAAAAAAAATCTGTTACCTGTTACCTCTGACTTCCTTCTTGAAACTGGTAGACTTTAGCTAATGTCACTAAGCTGCTGTTAGTGAAAGAGCTGTTTCTTAAGATTCTATAGTCCCATCCACATTTTCGTCTTCTATTTTCCCCTTCATCTTTCAGTATCTTGGCAACATTCCAGCATACACTAAAAAAATGAATTGCGTTGTTCGTTATCTTTTTTCTCGGTAATACAGCACATTTCAAAATGAATATACAGGTTTTATGGCTTTGTAGCATTTATTATATTCGACTTACAGTCATAAATAACACATCAAGCAGTTTTGTTTTGCAATACCTGTACACGAAAAGAAGAGTGTGGAACGACCGAGAGAGACTGAAGAAGAAACTGACTAAGTGAGAATCTTTCACGCGAAGCACCAAAAAATCAGTTCAGGAGGGTAGTTATGCATTAGAAACTCCAGTGACGTCTGTGTTTTGACTTTTAAGGAGGCGCTACAAATCCATCCTTGCCGTTTGCAGTTGTTACAAGCATCAAAGCTTACACACTACAGTTTACATGCCAATTTTCCCGTCCTAATGTTGCTGCATGACGATGAAGATTTTCTGGATCGTGTCTTCTTCAGTGATGAATCGACATTTTACTAGAGCGGAAAGATGAAAACACATAACACGCGCATTTTGGGACAACCACTAGCACACTATAGCCGGCCGGTGTGGCCGAGCGGTTCTAGGCGCTTCAGTCTGAAACCGCGCCACCGCTACGGTCGTAGGTTCGAATCCTGCCTCGGGCATGGATGTGTGTGATGTACTTAGGTTAAACGGTTTAAGTAGTTCTAGGGGACTGATGGCCTCAGAAGTTAAGTCCCATAGTGTTCAGAGCCATTTGAACCATTTGTATTTCGTTAGCAGCAATCTATCGTTACTTAATAGTGGAATAATTTTACTATCTTCTACGGAGACCATTTTAGAGCAAATATACTTTTACATTGTTCTTTGTTCCTGTTTAAGGTTTCTATTAATTGGCCCTTGTCACTGCAAGGTTGTCTGCTTAGGTCATAAGAGATGTTGAATACCGCTGTCTCGAGTTAGCGTTACCGTTTCGTGAAGCAAACGTCAGGGGTCCATGTTTAGTTTCCGGCCTGGATGTGGAATTTAAATGTGACGGTACTGAAAGTGTATTTTATAGCTTAAAAAACAAACGCGCGGGCGCCCTCGAGCATGTCTGTAAATTTTGTGCCAGACAAGGACTCAAACCGGCATCCTCTGCTTATGGTGGACAGCCACCTTAATCAATTATTCCATCCGAGCAGTTCTCCAGGACTGTCCCGGGCGTTCATTGTCACTTAATGATTCTCTCTCCCTTTTTTAATGAATAGTCAACGAACGAATAATGTAAGTGAAACTGAATGTTGGGGCTTGGGGGGAGGGGGGGGAGGGGGAATCAGTTAAGTTGGATGGTCTTATTCATTAGGGGCTTACTCGCCGTAAATATGGTATCCAGATTCGAACCACAGGCTGGAGCATATTGTGACACTGTGGGTTCTGTATTTCTGGACGGATTTCACTGATATAGTTTCGCGTCACTGCATTTCATTGATTTCAGCCCTACTGTTTCCATTCTTTTAAAGGACTTTAATGCAAATAATGTAGTCAATACAACATTGATTTTTAATGATTGCATACCAATATGGCTCAGGCTTAAAAATTTACGAGATAGGCGTAGGGTTTAATAGCCAAAGGCCTCCCTAAAATGAAAAATGAAAAAAATATCTCCAGGAGATTGGTCAGTATCCGGCTTCGTATTAGTTTACAATTTTAATGACACGTGCGACAGATGGAGATACGTTTAATGCATACCCTCGTTCTTAAGTCCTGAATAGATAGTTGTGAGCAGAACTGAGAACTGTTCAATCTCTTGGGGCAAAAGTGACACGTGATCATCAGTTTTCATACATATTTAATGATTATGAGAGACTGCTCAGTTGCTTAGTTGTTCCAATCTGTTATTACGGAGAAAAACTAGTCACATCCATCTGTAGCGTAATATCAAAGTCGTTTTATTTAAACGCTTATTACAGCAGAGGTATAGTACACAGATTATATTTACAGATTCAACAGAATGTAACACAAAATTTATTTTAAAAACTTTTTTAGAATTTATCCTATAGGAGCTAGAATAAATTAATTCTTAGTACCCTCAAGCGAACAACGCAAGAGAGAAACATGACGATCTAAGATCCAGCCTGTAGCAAGTAAACAACGGCCCTGGTTCAACACTCTCATCATTTTCTCTCGTTCTTCACTCTCTCCATCCCACCCCTCTGGATGAAATGACATCGTGCCTGTCAACAGCCAACCCGCTGATCACAGAAATTGTGGGTTCGACATTAGTGTCGATCGCTTTCGATTCTTTTCCTCTTGTCATCCACATACCTAGATATTAGGATGCTAGCAGTGTCTTACACTCACAGTATCAAGTTTGTTTGAAAGAGATCCGCGTTTTCCAAAGTTACGTTTCTTTTTACAACCTCATCTCAACTATGAATTTTCCATGTATCACCGCCAGACTGCAGTTTTATTTTCTATACATATGGCAAAAGATATGTATGCGAAGTTAGGTTAAAACGGCTAGAATCATTCCACAGCTGTCGACCCCCCCCCCCCCCCTACATCCCCAAAAATTTTTACTTACACGGTGTCTTACCCCGAGAGTAATCTTGCCCTCATAGCACGTAGTATGTTTACTAAATTTGCTTATAGTTGGTCTAGGCATTCCTGGTTTACGCTGAAAACTAACAAAGACGAAACTGGTCAAAATTCAAGTATGCCTTCTGGGTTTTACCTGCGCAAATTTTTTGCCAGTTTAATTCTTAAACTTATAAATCCCATGGTGGGGTGGCTTTCTTACCTCAACGACACAGAGAGTCGTACCGGAGGTCCAGCCAAAATGGAATGGATATCTTGAATGCTTGATGCTCAAGGACATATTCTAAACACCATGAGTTGCGCTTTAAATGTTTGTTAGTCAGACCGTTGTAATATTGCTACATGAATTTTACTATGCTGAAATCGGGTGCTAATAGTAGAATAAAAGCGGGTTAAAAGCTGTGAGCTGTCTGGGGAGGTTAATCTTGTATTACTAAGCAACTGTTTCATCAGGTATCTAGTCTAAGTTTACCAAATTCCCAAACAGACTAACATTGATTATAATCTTTTACAGTCATACAACAACCGGTAATATATCTATATATAAAAAGGAGAATTTAAATAAAAAGAAAGAAATCAGTCTATATTTGGAAATTTATTTTAAGATTGTTCATTGAAATTTCAGCATATTATACGTGAGTTATAACTGAGCTGGTGCCTTGTTTAAGGATTGTAAAAATGTGAGATTTTAATCTTATGGAAAACACATCAAATATGGAGCCAAGATTGGGAGACTGCGTACAACCCTGCATTCACAAAACAACACCCAAAGAACGTTGAAACATAAGCAAGAAGAAATTAACCACAACCAACAGATTCAGTTTTCACCCAAAGAAATTACGTTCGTAACACAATCCTGTCCGTCATGTAATTACCACACACTGGTATACTAAATTCATATTAACTCTTTGTGAAGTCTTCGCAAAAAGAATAGCTGAGGGCTACTTTGATGATTACACCACATGCTCCACGTGGTCAACTTGGTTTACACAAAGCGTACAACTCCACAATAATTTTGATAATTAAAATACCTTAGATCGAAAAGCAATTGACAAAAGAAAAACCTTGAACTGGTTACTAACGTCTTACTATTAACCTGATGGGTCAAACAGTTATATAAGCACGTGGTACTGGTCTCGCAAAGTACACTCCACGTGGGTCGAACATAAAGAAAAGCATAAAGAAAAGTTACTATATTGTAAAATATTGTCCAGACGAGACGTTATAATCACACAAGCATTCACATTTAAGATTGATGAACTTAGTTAGAGTTACTGATCAACACGTGGTTCCACTTTACTCGCAAAGTAATGACAAACCAACTACCCCAAAATAATCTGAACTTCACACGAGAATTACACTACGCTGCAATTTAAGATAACCTTAGATATTTTAGAGCTAAACCCGAGATAAAGATGATTAAATTTTCAGTTAGGCTGAACTTAACAAATCCATTGTCCTATGGACTTAGCAGACACGCGCTTAGCCGGAGATCTTACCACTTCAGACGCTCGCCACCGCCAGACTGCCACTGCCTACCGCCCAGCGTGCTTCCTGCAGGGTGGCTCACAAAGACCAACGGAAGTGGCCAGAGGGGCAGCTTCCTATACCAACATGACAACGGACGGACAGGACCATACTAAGGATAGAAACCCTTTGCTTTTAGGAAGCGTAGCTACCTGTTCCGACGTTGGTCCTACTGTTCTCTAGCAGACAGCCTTGTCTGCTACCCTCAAGCATGCAACTACAAACACATTTGATCATTCATCCTCTCACACAGAAGGGAAGGGGGATGACAGTATCTTATCATATACAGTATATAACAGAAAGCGGATGTAGGTTCCGTATGAGACTGTGTGACATGAATTACATATAAACTGTGTTTTAAAGTGTAGTAGTGTGTCAGATCGTTCTTGTTTACGTGTAAAAGTAACACGTTCCACTACTCAGTCTTCTCCCAGATAGTCAGAAACGCCACAGTAAATTTAGAAGAGGAATTTATTCCATAAATGACAACAGATTTAAGAAATCAAACATGAAAGGAATCCAACAGAGACCTTTCACCGTATTCGGGTGTGTAAACCATCGTCAGTGGCATCTGATGCAGCGTAAAAAATAACTAAGTACATCAATTTCTGCAAAATGGTTGTAATTGGGTTTTCGATACCCACTTGGTTGTTTGCTTTGTAGACTCACATCAAGCTGAACATACAATTGTTTGTTCCTCTTTATCACATGCCACTGATGAGGGTGAAACGTCAGTGGACGTCACAGGTTTAGGAAGTAAATAAACGGATATGGGAAAAGTGCAGGCCATTTATCACAAGTCATTTGTTACTTCACAAAACAGCAAAGTTTTATTGCACAGGTACCAAAAACTAATAAAATACAAGTGATGCAAGTAATTATTCCAAAATTCCTTCAACTGAACAAACAGATGATTAATTAGTTAGCTTAAGCGAATAAAATGCACCAATTTAGGAAGAACTAACAAGGAAATAGTGCAATCAAATGTTCAAATGTGAGTGAAATCTTATGGGACTTAACTGCAAAGGTCATCAGTCCCTAAGCTTACACACTACTTAACCTAAATTATCCTAAGGACAAACACACACACCCATGTGCGAGGGAGCCTTTCCAATAGTTGCAAGAGCAACAGTCTGGAGGAATGGGAGATCTGGCCTAGTAGCACTAGCCAACTTGCCAACATGGACACGCTGTAGTGATACTGCGAACAGCTGAAACAAATGGGAAGCTGCAGTAATTATTTTTTCACGAGAGCATGCAGGTCTGTTGTTTGGCTCATTGATGCTGGCAACCTCTTGGATGAAATATAACGGCAGTAAAACAGTCCCCCATTCGAAACTTCAGGCGGGAACTATTAGGAGGATGTCGTCAGCGGAGAAAACAATACTGACATTCTACGGGTCGAAGTGTGGAATCAGGTAGGTAAATTAGAGGTTTTAAAACGGGAGATGGATATATTGAAGTTAGATGTAATGCGGTGACAGATAGAACGGGACTTCTGGACAGGTTAGCATAGGTCTGTAAGTACAAAATCAAATAAGCGTAATGTAATAATGAATAACAAAACAGTAATGCAGGTAATGGGCTGTGGACAGCCAAGAGACGCAAAGGTCACACCCACCATAATAGTACAAGTTTATATGCCAGCTACCTCCGCAGTTGATGAAGTGATTGAAAGAATGAATTACGAGAGAAAAGCAATTGTTCACACAGTAAAGGGACTGGATGGGGGCCTGGAATTCGACAATAGTAAAAGGAAGAGAACGAAAACAGGAAAGAAGGAAAAAGAATGAAACAGAAACCCACCTTCTGGCATTTCATGCAGACCATAATTTAATCATCGCTAATACTTGATTTCAGAATCTTGTCAACGGCTCCAAGTATTAACATCGAAAATCCAGATTGTTAGTGTTATCTATGAGGCGGAACTATGGGCCTCATGAAAAAAGGGGTGACCCGGCTGGGTCACGCAATTTGGCTCTTAGTCTGATCACGAGGTGTGGCCGTTAATTGCAAGCGTTGATCACGTAGGCTGACGTGAGGATTAATGAACTATACTTGACGGGATGTATCTGGAACATCTTAGGTCATTACAAAGTTAGTAGACAGGAATACAATTAAATACTTAGCTTTAATTCAGCATCAGCGGTGAACGTCGATCTTGACTTTGTACAATAATACAGGGTGTCCGAAAAGTCTTTCCCTGATTACATAAATTGATAATTCAGGCTAGAAGTAAGATACAAATATGAAACTGGTGTCTAATTGTTTACAAATTGCGAGGTGCCGGGGCTAGCAGTGTATTTAACACTAAATTCTAGAATCTACACATGTAAATGATGCTCGAAGCCCCCCCTATTCTAACTCCGACTTTTGCTGTTGCACAAGGATTAAAAAATATACGCGAACTGACTGTAATCAACCCTGCAAGTGGAGTAGAAAAGAGTTTGGCACCTGCAATAATTTAATTTGATAAATAAGTTAAATAAAGGAAGGTTTCATTAACGTAGTGAGAAATGATGGGTTGCTCTACCGATTAACAGAATGAAAGTTCTGTCCAAAATAACAATATGATTTATTAAGACTAAACACAAAATAATAAACAAAAACACATGAAACATTTATAATACATCAAATTGGCTCAAATTGGATACACAAACAAACGCTGTGAAGGTGAAGTTGTCCCTAAACTAGATGGTGAGGTTTATGACGAAGTGGTATGTGGAGCCAATTCCTTGCCACTCAAATCTTAAGAGAGAAACACAGCTAACCCAACATTAATTGCTGCTACTCAAGACAGAACAAAGTTAGAAAAAGACGAACAGGCGCACTCTGCTGAGCTCTGATTATCACCTAGGAAAATCCTTATCTGCCGGTGCTGCGGACATACATTACCAAACTGTCTTCTTAACTGCCAGAACACGATCTGGCGTACCTGAGGCGATGGCTGGTTGCTTCGACGTCCTCGACCGAAAGGCGAGAGCTGACTACCTAGAGCACCCATACAGGCCGAATACACAACATTCCCGCCCCCACGACAGTGGCCGTGGTTAAACGTTCCAATCAGCAACTCGAAAACCGGCGGAAAATTCCACTCCATTGCCGGAGCACTACCATTCCACCAATGGAGATTCTTGGCGCCAATTTCTGCGCTGATTTTGCTACGTCACGGAGCTATGCCCTGAGCCAGCCAATCACAGTTACTAATTTGCAGAAAGCGCGGGAATTTTCCCGCCACAACTGCCTGGGTACACAAGTCATTCCCACGCCTCGCTGGTAGCCCGCCAGAAAGTGTTTTCGCTAAGATTCTGCGAAGTAACGGAACCTCTAGCCCAGCCGCTACTTCAGACCCCTCCGGGCGTGTCTTTTGACAATGTCGGCGTCTGCAAAGCATTCACTCGACTTCCTCACACCCGTCGGCTTAACCCTTTCCAGATCAGGAGAGCCCGCCTGTCACCGGACCACCCAGGTGACGAGAGACGCTGCGTGGGAAGTCCGCGTGTGAAGGAACAGCGACCCTTCACTGCATGTAACTAGAGAGGAAAATCGTAAGATAGAAATATGAGAGGGGGCTCATGCTATCACGTATTGACGACGATGATGGTTATCTCAGACGAATAGCCTTTTCTGACGAAGCGACATTTTTTGAATCGCCATAATGAGGGCATTTGGAGTTCACAACTCCCTGGCGAGGTCATGGAGTGCACCAAGGGCAGTCCAAAGTTTTATCGAAGTTTTTTTTTCGCACATCAGTAAACTTCCACATGAGCACCCTTGGTAGCACGTAGCACATCTAGGTGGTATTCAATTTCCGTCCACACATTAGCCAACATCACTGGAGGGATCGATTCAACGACTGTGGTTATCCGTTGCCGCAGGGTTTCAAGATCTGGTACACGTGTTCGGTAGACCTCGTCCTTGACATAACCCCATAAAAAGAAGTCTAATGAGGTTATGTCAGGAGAGCGTGGAGGCCAAACCGTTGGCCCATCACGACCAATCCATCGCCCAAGAAAGGTCATATCGAGATATGCACGGACGTCCAAACCCTAATGAGGTGGTGCACCGCCTTGCTGAAACAAGACATTGGGTGATACTGAAGCAGCTGAGGAACAGCATACAGTTGCAACATGCCCAGATACATTGCAGATGTGATGGTAGCCTCAGCGAAGAAGAACGGCCCGATAATTCGATCTTGCAATAGCGTACACCAAACATTCACCTTTGGACTGCCCTTGGTGCACTCCATGACCTCGCCAGGGAGTTGTGAACTCCAAATGCCCTCATTATGGCGATTCAAAAAATGTCGCTTCGTCAGAAAAGGCTATTCGTCTGAGATAACCATCATCGTCGTCAATACGTGATAGCATTTCGACCGCAAAGTCAAATCGACGTGTATTGTCATTGGGCAACAAGGCCGAACGATTTGCACTTTGTATGTGCGAATCAATAAAAATTTGTGTAAAATGTCATGGAGAGAGCTTTTCGGCATCTGTAATTCACATGAGGCCCTGTGCACCGATTTCTTCGGACTTCGTAGAAAAGAATGCCTTACAGCTTCCACTCTGTCTGCTGAGGTTCTTGGTCGACCAGACCTCGGAAGGTCAGCAACGCTCTTGTGTTCTTGAACTTCCCATACCAGGCTTTAATGCTCTTGACATCAGATGGATTCCTTCCAAATGTTGTCTGGAAGTTCAAATGGTTCAACTGGCTCTGAGCACTATGGGACTTAACATCTGTGGTCATCAGTCCCCTAGAACATAGAACTACCTAAACCTAACTAACCTAAGGACATCACACACATCCATGCCCGAGGCAGGATTCGAACTGCGACCGTAGCGGTCACGCGGTTCCAGACTGAAGCGCCTAGAACCGCACGGCCACACCGGCCGGCTGTCTGGAAGTGTCTCTGCACTGTGGTTGGTGATCGTGTCTCATGGTACCACAGGACACACGCCTTCTCATGATTGGTTAACATGGCTTCTTGGGCACTGCACCTCATCCACTACTTACATACTGCGAACCTAACACAGAAAAAAAAGGGTTGATAGTTGTGAACAATTCGACACAAGTTTCATATTTGTACCTTACTTCTAGCCTGCGTCATCAATTTATGTAATCAGGGAAAGACTTTTCGGACACCCTGTATTTACAAGTGCCGTTGTAGACTGAACTGCGAATACTTCTTTATAATTCTGTTTGCGTCACACATATACGAGTAGATCAATGCCTAAACTGTATGTGGCGCCTGGCTAGGTCGTAGCTACTGACTTAGCTGAAGGCTATGCTAACTAGCGTCTCTGCAAAGGAGATCTCTGAATCTATAACGAGTGAACCATTCCTATTAAAGCCGGCTGTAGAACTGGCCAGTGCGCTAGCTTGTCTCGTAAGACCAGCCGAGTGGCGGCGCTCGGTCTGTTAGCGTCGACAGTGGCGACTCGCGGGTCCGATGTGTACTGACGGACCGCGGCCGATTTGAAGCCTACAACCTAGCAAGTGTGGTGTCTCGCGGTGACACCACAGTTAGTTTTACAGGAGAAGCAAAATAAGTTTCAAATGAACAGTATAAATCCAAATGCACCTCAGTTTTATTGAAACTTCAGAGATGGAAATGGAAATTCCGTGTGGCTAGGGCCTCCCGTCGGGTAGACGGTCCGCCTGGTGCAAGTCTTTCGACTTGACGCCACTGTGGTGACTTGCATGTCGATGGAGATGAGATGATGATGATAAGGACCACACAACACCCTGTCCCTGAGCGGAGAAAATCTCCGACCCAGCCGGGAATCGAACCCAGGCCGTTAGGTATGACATTCCGACCCGGCCGGGAATCGAACCCGGGCCGTTAGGTATGACATTCCGTCTCGCTGACCACCCAACTACCAGGAGCGGACACTTCAGAGATAAACCGATACAAATGAAGGGGTTTAAATGCGTTGTAGTGACACGTTCTACCTATTTTCAAACATGGATTCGAGTATACGATGTCTTTGTCTGGAAAAACCTGCAGCATATTTCTGTCGTAAGTAACCCTGCAATAGCTTTATCATAACAAAAACTGGGATAGTAACGTATGTTGATGTTCTTATGCTCTTTCTGTGGGGTCTTGCCCACTCGTCGCCACTAGGGTGTCTAAGGGATGCAGCGTTGTCGGAATGCTATACAACAATTTAACCAAATAACATTAGTAGTTTTATTTCTAGAAAGCAAACTGACAATACTTAACTATGATTACAGCAAATGTTGCTAGCGAGAGGCGACAAGAAAACAGTAAAGGTCTTGCTATAAACAAAGCCCTCGTAATCAGCTTGATAAGGAACACGACAATCGGATGGCGTAGCAGCCTCGACCGATCTGAGTGGCCGAGGCTGGCAGGAGCGGCTCTTATGTTCACTTCTTCCAGGTGTCGGTCTTGCCGCGGCGCGGTCCAATTCCGCGCACCATTGGCCGACGTTTCCTCACCGCCTTCTCTGGTCTTGAGTTCCGCATCTTGGTTCCGGTGCTCGTGGTTTCACCAGAACACTTTCCACGAGGGGTCCGCATCCATCAGCACTTGATACATCACCATAAGTATGTTTTGGTGCACCGGTTTGTCTTGAATCCAGGATTTGATAAAACATGATAAGCACTTGGGATGCACTTACTGTTGCGTAAGGACAAGAGATCCTTCAACCTCTGGTTGGTGTTCGGCAGGAACCCGTGATATGCCTGTAACAGGGTGTCGCGGGATGATAGCGGCCTTCCACTAGATCGCTTCTGGACAAAGATACACTTTGCTTCTCCCTGGTGAGTGTACTGGAGGTACACTTCGTATTGTCTTCCTGCTAAGACAGCAGTTTCCTGTTCTTCACTCCACATCACGTTATTTTTATTGGTATCGTACATCAACTGTTGCATCTGCACCACTCTCTTGAAGCCCTATATTAAGTCCTGACTCATTTAGTTAACTGTATGTGGCTTGTCGGTTGCCTTACTCATCCTAATTAAGGTGACCTACTGATCCGGAACGTACACAGATTGGTTCTTCTTTCTTCTTTTGATCAGAGCATACATTCAATCAACTTCATATAGAGAGTGTCCATGTTCCAGAAATCGATGTATGGTTGATATTCCAAATTTAATACATCCAATGACAAGCATATAGAATATGAATCTGGCCCTATTTTGTCTTCCGCAACTATCCGAGTAGAGTTTGAATGTTTTGCTACCATTACCAGCTTGCATCTGTAAGAAATGGTAAAGACAGCTGGCTATTTCCTATTGACCACGACGGGCAATGGCCCCATGCCAAACATAGCACTACCTTCGCTGTTTCCATATCGTATACTGTGAAACTGAAGGTGGAACTTTCCCGTCTGCAGTAATAAAGGCTCACATCAGAATGAGAGTAGCTAACACTTTCTGCAGGTCGAAACATGCACGGATAATGGACTAGTCTGAGATTGGAGTGATTTTGTATTTTTCTTTCAGTTTCCTAACAACAGCTTTATCTGCAATATGAGAGGGGTATCTGCCTGCAAACTTTGCTTTCTGCTCTCCGGCAGAACTTGTGCATAATTCTTATAGTTTGTGGTTACCCTTTTTAGGCCGAAAGAATGACGAACTATATTCTCGCTTGAATATATCAGTGTATTGCCTTAATGTAGCAGGATTCAAGGGGACATATTTACATTCCTTGATACATCCTTGGTTCGTTCTGTGCTTCTTTGCAATGCTCAGTTGTGGTTTCTGCATTGATCCTTTCCTTATGGAACGTGACTCTACACAAGGAAAGTTGTTTATATGCTCTCGCACTGAACCCCGTTATTTCAGGTTTGTTGTATTTCCGCTTCTGGAATGCTTTCCTCTCAGATGAGGCGACAAAATTGCATGTGGTCCCGATTTTTCCATGGCAGCCTTCACCCACACATCTGTAATAGACAGGATATGCAGAAATATTTTATGACACATCGTTAATAGACTCTTGAAATTTTTCCTCTTGATTCAGTGACGTTTCGGATCTGTTTTTTGCTAACATTTTTCACATGTCGACCAGTGAATTCTCTGTGTCTGCTCCGATCTCCCATCTGCCAAAACTGTTCAAATATATCCTGCCTGTTTTCTTGGGTTAATTTATTATGACATTTCAGTCGGCATAAGTAGGGATTGCATCCATGTTTCATTTATCTTGCTTGGATTTCAGTACTCTTTCGGCCGTTGTGTGCCAAACAGCTGCTGAGGGATTCCTTCGCTCTATTTCCTGTCCAAGAGGATGGATCCTACTCCTTTTATGGGCCTCCCTTTCATTACTTGAGCATCGTCCTGTTCTAACAGTGTTTTGTGAGGAGCAAGATGTAGTTTCCCATCAGTTTGTAAGGATTTCTCTCCTTCAATAGAAATTATATTGTTTCCCGAAAAACGTGTCCTACGAAATCCTTTATCATTGTCTTTCTTATGTTTCCCTTTAACCCGTATTCTCTTTTGCTCCTTCTTATGACTGCTACTTGATAAACCATCAGCCGTTGTGGCAACAAAATCAGGATCAGCAATAGAGTCATCACCATTACCGAAACATGAGGAATTATTAATTTTTTGCCCTCGTTCCCTTTGTCACCACTTCAGCTGTACAAAAAGAGAAATTATCTAAAAACCGTTGGAAAGAACGAAATAAAGAATTGATACTATCTTGATACAATAACACACATAAAGTACGTCAATAATCTTGTCTTTTGATTCTAAATCTGTGCTATTATTGTGACGATCATCTGGAAATCAGAACTACAGCCTTCAGGATCAGCGGTGAACGATTCCTTCTTGTTTGCCTTTATCTCCCCTATAGGAATAAACGGGAGGCTAAAGATGATTATTATTGCTGCGACAACACATATTATTATTTGTGACACTAAGTAGAACTATGCAGCCAAGAAATTATGAAAAAGATTCTTAATTTGTATTTAACACAAGTCCGTATTACTGTCTACAGAATTTCTGTGCTCTTTCATGTTTTCAGTTATCTATGCGAAATTCTATTTTTTTTATCGTTGTTCATACAACAACAAAACAGTACTTTCGTTCAACAGAATTCACTGAGTTGAGAACCATGCTCATTGTTTTTAATGTTCGACTTGAGTACGTAATTAGTTAAGGACTTAATTATTGATAGCAGTTACGAAAACTTTGACCTGGTTCCTGAATCTCTGTCTTACCATTATATAATCTATCTGATACCTTCTAGTATCTCCAGGGTTCTTCCATGTATACAACCTTCTTTTATGATTCTTGAGCCAAGTGTTAGCTATGATTGAGTTATGCTGTGTGCAAAATTGTACCAGGCGGCTTCCTCTTTTATTTCTTCCCCCCAATCCATATTCACCTACTACGTTTCCTTCTCTCCCTGTACAGATAATAAATTAGCAATTCGACATAGGAGGCGTGTTTTTTAAGTAGATACCGTTTTGAAATTATAAAAAGACGTGCCAAGATATCTCAATAATTTTATTTTTAAATGAAAACCTGTACCTTAATCTACGCACTGACACCATTACAGTCTGATTCTTCCTTGTTTACGTTGTGCACTGAGTGTTAAACATGCCTCCGATAATCGTGAGTCTCGCCAACTGTGAAGTACGGGCTGTTATAAGATTTCTTAGTGCTAAAGGCCTAAAAGCGATCGATATTCATCGTGAAATCTGTGCAGTTTACGGAGAAAACCTTACGAGTGATGGAATGGTAAAAAAGTGGGTGAGAGCATTTAAAGATGCCCGCACAAATTTGCATGATGAACAACGGAGTGGGCGTCCTTCGGTCGTTAACGAAAGTCTGGTGCAGGAAGTGGTCAATAAGATGAGAGAAAACAGATGCTTTAAGATTTCCTCCTTGCGTGATGACTTTCCTAATGTTTCTCGTAGTGTTTTGTATGGCATTGTGACCGAGCACTTGAATTACCGAAAATTGTGCGCACGTTGGGGACCGAAAATGTTGACGGATGTGCACAAAACCAAACGTTTAGACAGTGCATTGACTTTCCTTGAGCGGTACCACAACGACTGTGATGATTTCTTAAGCCAAATTGTTACGGGCGATGAAACATGGGTGGCCTACGGCACACCTGAATCAAAGCAACAGTCAATGGAAGTTGAGCAAGGGCATCGTTTTGCTGCAAGACAATGGCCGTCCGCATGTGGCGAATCAGACCAAAGATTTCATCACATCTTTTCGATGAGAAACTCTAGATCATCCTCCGTACAGCCCCGATCTTGTGCCCAGTGACTACCATGTGTTCCCGCAGTTGAAGAAACACCTGGGCGGTCAGTATCTTCAAGACGACGACGAAGTCAAAACAGTGGTGATGCAGTGGTTAACAAGTCAGGCGGGAGACTTCTATGAGGAGGGTATTCAAAAACTGGTACAACGTTATGACAAGTGCATCAATATTGACGGAAATTATGTGGAAAAAATTGCTACACCCCGAAGATGACGTGCTACAGACGTGAAATTTAACCGACAGGAAGAAGATGCTGTGATATGCAAATGATTAGCTTTTCAGAGCATTCACACAAGGTTGGCGCCGGTGGCGACACCTACAACGTGTTGAAATGAAGACGGTTTCCAACCGATTTCTCATACACAAACAGCAGTTGACCAGCATTGCCTGCTGAAACGTTGTTGTGATGCCTCGTGTAAGGAGGAGAAATGCGTACCATCACGTTCCCGACTTTGATAAAGGTCGGATTGTAGCCTATCGCGATTGCGGTTTACCGTATCGCGACATTGCTGCTCGCGTTGGTCGAGATCCAATGACTGTTAGCAGAACATGGAATCGGTGGGTTTAGGAGGACAATACGAAACGCCGTGCTGGATTACAATCACTAGCAATCGAAATGACAGGCATCTTATCTGCATGGCTGTAACGGATCGTGCAGCCACGTCTCGATCCCTGAGTCAACAGATGGGGACGTTTGCAAGACAACAACCATCTGCACGAACAGTACTACGACGTTTGCAGCAGCATGGACTATCAGCTCGGAGACCATGGCTGTCGTTACCCTTGACGCTGCATCACAAACAGGAGCGCCTGCGGTGATGTACTCAACGACGAACCTGGGTGCACGAATGGCAAAACCTCATATTTTCGGATCAATCCAGATTCTGTTTACAGCATCATGATGGCCGCATCCGTGTTTGGCGACATCGCGGTGAACGCACACTGGAAGCGTGTATTCGTCATCGCCATACTGGCGTATCACCTGGTGTGATGGTATGGGGTGCCATAGGTTACACTTCTCGGTCACCTCTTGTTCGCAGTGACGGCACTTTGAACATTAGACGTTACATTTCAGATGTGTTACGACCCGTGGCTCTACCCTTCATTCGATCCCTGCGAAACCCTACATTTCAGCAGGATAATGCACGACCGCATGGTGTAGGTCCTATACGGGCCTTTCTGGATACAGAAAATGCTCGACTGCTGCCCTGTCCAGCACATTCTCCAGATCTCTCTCCAATTGAAAACGTCTGGTCAATGGTCGGCGAGTCAGTCACCAATCTCTGTAGTATCGTGTTGACCGCCATCCAAGCTCTGTTTGACTCAATACCCAGGCGTATTAAGGCCGCTGTTACGGCCAGAGGTGGTTGTTCTGGGTACTGATTTCTCAGGATCTATGCACCCAAACTGCGTGAAAATGTAATCACATGTCAGTTGTAGTATATTTGTCCAATGAATACTCTTTTATCATCTGCATTTCTTCTTTCTGTGGCAATTTTAATCGCCAGTGGTGTAGATTAAGGTACAGGCTTTCATGTAAAAATAAAATTAATGATATATCTTACCACGTCTTTTTTAAATTTCAAAACAGTAGTTACTTAATAAACACGCCTAGTACATTGCCGTATCAAGACCTCTACTACACTCGTGGTCTTCAGCAAGACGCGCCCTTGAGGGTTTCCTCGAGTCGCCTCCGCACCTCCCCTTGGGCCGCCGTCTAGGCTAGACAACAGTGCGTGGCGTGCAGCGGTGAGCAGCCCGCACACCGCACGCCTCGCCGGCGTTGCGTAAGTGAGCGCAGCCCTGGCCGGGGGCCGTGGCATTGGCTGACCGGCCTCGCCCCGCCGCCTTTGGACGGCCGCCGGCGCGCACCACAACACGGACCAGCTGACACACTTTCCGCCTGCTTTACTGCTTCACCGTCCGCCAAAGCTTCTTCTGGCACAAGACCGTCTCCACGGTCTGCCGTCTGCTCGTTATCAACTGCATTGAAACTACGCACGGTGCAGTATGTAAATGAGCTGGTCAGCGCACCCAGTTAACTGGTGAGTAAATCGGACCTTCCGGCTAGTGCGAGAACTGCCTGCTTTGACTAGGCTACAACGAAACGGGTGAGATGGTCATACGATGCCGAATACACTACTGGCCATTAAAATTGCTACACCAAGAAGAAATGCAGATGATAAACGGGTATTCATTGGGACAAATATATTATACTAGAACTGACATGTGATTACATGTTCACGCAATTTGGGTGCATAGATCCTGAGAAACCAGTACCCAGAACAACCACCTCTGGCCGTGATAACGGCCTTGATACGCCTGGGCATTGAGTCAAACAGAGCTTGGATGGCGTGTACAGGTACAGCTGCCCACGCAGCTTCAACACGATACCACAGTTCATCAAGAGAAGTGACTGGCGTATTGTGACGAGCCAGTTGCTCGGCCACCATTGACCAGGCGTTTTCAATTGGTAAGAGATCTGGAGAATTTGATGGCCAGGGCAGCAGTAGAACATTTTCTGTATCCAGAAAGGCCCGTACAGGACCTGCAACACACGCTCTGCTGAAATGTAGGGTTAGGCAGGGATCGAATGAAGGGTAGAGCCACGGGTTGTAACACATCTGAAATGTAACGTCCGCTGTTCAAAGTGCGCTCAGTGCGAACAAGAGGTGACCGCGACGTGTAACCAATGGCACCCCATAACATCACGCCGGGTGATACGCCAGTATGGCCATGACGAATACACGCTTCTAATGTGCGTTCACCGCGATGTCGCCAGACACGGATGCGACCATGATGATGCTGTAAAGAGAACCTGGATTCATCCGAAAAAATGACGTTTTGGCATTCGTGCACCTAGATTCGTCGTTGAGTACATCATGACAGGCGCTCCTGTCTGTGATGCAGCGTCAACGGTAACCGCAGCCATGTTCTCCGAGCTGATAGTCCATGCTGCTGCAAACGTCGTCGAACTGTTCGTGCAGATGGTTGTCTTGCAAACGCCCCCATCTTTTGACTCAGGGATCGATCCGTTACAGCCATGCGGATAAGATGCCTGTTATCTCGACTGCTAGTGATACGAGGCCGTTGGGATCCAGCACGCCGTTCCGTATTACCCTCCTGAACCCACCGATTTCATGTTCAGCTCAGTCATTGGATCTCGACCAATTCGAGCAGCAATGTCGCGATACGATAAACCGCAATCGCGATAGTCTACAATCCGACCTTTATCAAAGTCGGAAACGTGAAGGTACGCATTTCCCCTCCCTAGACGAGGCATCACAACAACGTGTCACCAGGCAACGCATGTCAACTGCTGTTTGTGTATGAGAAATCGGTGGGAAACTTTCCTCATGTCAGCACGTTGTGTCGCCACCGGCGCCAACATTGTGTGAATGCTCTGAAAAGCTAATCGTTTGCATATCACAGCATCCTCTTCCTGTCGTTTAAATTTCGCGTCTGTAGCACGTCATCTTCGTGGTGTAGCAATTTTAATGGCCGGTAGTGTAAATACAATTTTCTAAAAGCAGTCTTCGTACATTATTTTATTTGCATTCCCAGAAAATGCCACCTGTTTGTTTTAAGGCAAAGCTAGGTTTCTGAAAGCAGTGCAGTGGACGCCAACCTGTGACGAGCTACTGTTTGCGATGTCGAGTGACTAGAAACGTATACGAGGATTCGTTCTTAACCACATCTTCCTCCTGTGCCACTAGTTCACCTATGTGAACTATATTAAGCCTCAATGGACGTAAAGCACTTCAAGTTGTAAGTAGGCTGTTTAGGTTTTTATGTTGGTAACGCCACGTGGCGCTCTATATGAAAATCACTGACTGTGCTGTGTGAAATCTGTGGCTGGTTGGCATTGTTGGAATATTCGCTATTGTAGCGTTGGGCAGTTGGATGTGAACAGCACGTAGTGTTGCGCAGTTGGAGGTGAGCCGCCAGCAGTGGTGGATGTGGGGAGAGAGATGGCGGAGTTTCGAGAGCGGATGATCTGGACGTGTGTCCACCAGAAAGAGTAAATTTGTAATACTGGATATCATGAACTGATATATATATATATATATATATATATATATATATATATATATATATATATATATAATGACTTTTGAACACTATTAAGATAAATACTGTGGTGTCACCGCCAGACACCACACTTGCTAGGTGGTAGCCTTTAAATCGGCCGCGGTCCGTTAGTATACGGCGGACCCGCGTGTCGCCACTGTCAGTGATAGCAGACCGAGCGCCACCACACGGCAGGTCTAGAGAGACGTACTAGCACTCGCCCCAGTTGTACAGCCGACGTTCATAGCAATGGTTCACTGACAAATACGCTCTCATTTGCCGAGACGATAGTTAGCATACCCTTCAGCTAAGTCAATTGCTACGACCTAGCAAGGCGCCGTATTCAATTGATATTTATTATATGAAGCATGTATCATCAAGAGCGATGTTCTACAATTGTGGATTAAAGTTAAGTATTATATCAACTGCGTCCATTTTCTAAGTTCTCATCTCCTTTAACTATTCCAGACCTCACGCCATCCTGCGTGAGCTTATAGCGTGCATTTCGGCCTCCTCAAACAACACGGTGTTGGCACTTCTGCCAACACTTCAAATACATTGTTTGTTTTCTATCAAAATCTTTCAGTTGCTAAATATGCCTATCGGTAGTTAGTGCCTTGAGTAGCTTGAATCTTTTATTTAGCTGGCAGTAGTGGCGCTCGCTGTATTGCAGCAGTTCGAGTAATGAAGATTTTTGTGAGGTATTGGTTGTTGTTAGTCAGGGCCATTCTGTTGTAGGGATTTTTGAAAGTCAGAGTGCGTTGCGCTAAAAATATAGTGTGTCAGTTTAGTGTTGATCAGAATAGGTAAAGAGAGAAATGTCTTGAGTACGTTCAGTTCTGCTCAGCTGTTTGAAAATCAAATAACGTAAGGGGTTTACCAGCACAGAAATTCATAATTTTCCGAAGGGTACGTTTCAAAATTTAATTACATAAAATGGAACATAGATGGCGACATGTAACCTACCGATGTGTTCTACACACGCCCCGCCTTCCGCAAACATTAGTATTCAATGGACTGTGGACAAAGCTCGACCAACAGGCATTACATGCATCGACCAAAAATTATAGTGGTATGTAATATATAAACCATATGAGTTAAACCATTAATTGCAACTTTTTTTATGATATCATCTAACTATGTACCTGTCGTCTTCTTAGCATTGAGAATGGCTAGTTTCTAGCTGAAATCTAGATCTGCCAATAAAAATTCCGAAGGACCACTGATAGCTAAAATCTATTATTTAGAAGTCAAAATAACAGTCGCTGCGTGTAACACTCTCTGAATGGAGGGCAGCCTGATGAAGAATTAATTATGCTGTCCACCTCATCACCGCAAAAAATAATGAAACGATTTAGTAAAGAATTACTTTATTGAAGACATCCCAAGGGTGACAATTATTGAACTATATGAAAAAAACGTAAATTAGTTACAAACTACGGCGTGCACACACTTAATTCAACTTGTAACCGTCACTACAGATATTCAAATTTAGGTTATGATATGTTCGATATGCCTGCCATAATTGGCGATGGTGCGGCGCAGACGAATAGCGAAATTCTGCATAACCCGCTGAAATGTTGGAACAGCTATGCTGTCGATGACCTCCTGAATGGCTGTTTTAAGCTCAGAAATGGGTTTGGTGTTTTTGCTGTACACATTGCCTTTAATATACTCCACAAAAAGGAGTCGCATGTGTTCAGATCCGGATAATATGGCGGCCAATCGAGGCCCATGCCAGTGGCCTCTGGGTACCACAGAGACAGAATGCGGTCCCCAAAGTGTTCATCCAGGACATCAAACACTCTCCTGCTTCGATGGGAGAGCTCCGTCTTGCATGAACCGTACCTGGTCGAAATGAGAGTCACTTTGGATAACGGAGAGGAAATCCTTTTCCAAACCTTCATGTACCGTTTGGTAGTCACTGTGCCATCAGGGAATGTCAAACAGATTATTCCGTGATTGGACATTGCACACCATAGAGACACCTGTTGAGTGTGAAGATACTTCTCCATCAGGAAATGCGGATTCTCAGTCCCGCAAATGCTCCAATTCTGCTTATTGACGAACCCATCCAAATGATAGTAGGAATTAACTTGCTGAAATGTAAGCCCAGGATGGTTTGCAACGAAGGGCAGGAAAACGGGACATGGAATACCGTCGACGAACCGCTGTGCTGTAAGGGTGCCACGGATGACAACGAAAGGGGTGCTGATGAAACGTCACCCCAGACCACCACTCCTGGTTGTCAGGCCTTCTGGCAGGCAACAGTTGTGTTGCTACCTGCTTCGAACCGAGCCCCTACGACCAGCGAAGACATGTCTGGAGGCGGCTGGAACAGTGGGGGATACCATCCTCACTCTCGCCCATCATATTGACAGGTGACCAGGAATGACGGTGTGGGCTGCCATTTCTTTTCACAGCAGGTCCCCTTTGGTTACCATCTGCGCCACACTTACAGCACAGCAGTAGGTTGTTGATATTCTACCCCCCGTCTTGTTGTCCTCCGTGGGAATCCATCCTGGGCTTACATTTCAGCAAGATATAGTCTACCAACAGATGGCGAGAGTTTCTATTGTTTGCCTACGTGCTCACCAAACAGTACCTCGGCCAGGTAGGTCGCCAGAGCTCTCCTCAATTGCGTACGTTTGGAATATTACGGACAGGGCGTGCGACCAGCTGCGGATTTTGAGCCTCCAACGCGCCATTTGGGCAGAATTCGTCACGATGTCCTCAGTCCATCGAATGGCGTCGTTAAGCTAGGAGGCCCCTGGGATTTGTTCTAGAGGAATAGGTCACATGCCGCCACAGGGTTTCACCCTCCCTCCCATCATCATCATACAAAAGAAATAGCGCAATATAAACACGCCCATTACAACCACCTACACCCAACAGGTATACTTAAGATACAACTCTTTGAGACAGCAAGCCACTCTAAACGGAGCAAGAAGGCCCTTTACGATTAGGCAGATGAACCTACCCCTCAGGACCTCCCGGCCAACAATGATACACAGCTCTTTCTTTCGAAACATTTTTTTTTACTATAACGTGACTGGTTACAGTTTCCACATAAAACACCTGCTACTGAATGGTAGTCGCAGTGTTCAGCATCAAGAATGGATGAGATAAATTGCCACTTTTGCTGCTTATTTAAAAGAGCTACACTCACGCTAATAAATTTAGGGTAATGCTGATACATGGTGAAACAACGCTGTGGTGGCGCGGTTTGCGGGTTTAAATCACCTCAGGGTACGCCCATGCGGTGCATCTGACCTGCGGTCGTCGCACGGTGGCGCTGGCAGCAGTCCACATATAAAGAGTTGTGTTGGTGCATGTTAGAGTACGGTGCAGCAAGTAAGTGTACAAACGTTTTCAGACGTGCTAATGGTGACTGTGTGTTGAAAATGGCTCAAAGGAGGACACGTATTGATGACGTTATGAGTGGTAGAATACTAGGGCGACTGGTGACTGGTCAAACACAGCAGGTCGTAGCACGAGTCCTCCGTGTGCCACAAAGTGTGATCTCAAGATTAAAGCAACGATTCCAGCAGACAGGAAGCGTGTCCAGGCGCTACAATACGGGACGTCCACAGTGTACAACACCAAAAGAAGACCGGTATCTCACCATCAGTGCCCTCAGATGGCCACGGAGTACTGCAGGTAACTTTGCTCGGGGCCTTACCGCAGCCGCTGGAACAGTTGTCTCCATACACACAGTCTACAGACGACTGAACAGATATGGTTTATTCGCCCAGAGACCTGCAAAGTGCATTCCACTTGTCACAGGAGAGCCCGAAAAGCCTGGTGTCAAGAACACAGTACATGATTATTGGAACAGTGGTCCCAGGTTATGTTCACGGACGAGTGCAGGTATAGTCTGAACAGTGATTCTAGCCGGGTTTCCATCTAGCGTGAACTAGGAACCAGATACCTACCGCTTAATGTCCTTGAAAGGGACCTGTATGGAGATCGTGGTTTGATGGTGCACGTACACCCCTGCATGTCTTTGACAGAAGAACTGTAACAGGTCAGGTATATCGGGATGTCATTTTGCACCAGTATGTCTGCATTTTCAGGGATGCAGTGGGACCCACCTTCCTCCTGATGGATGATAACGCACGGCCCCAGCCAGCTGCCATCATGGAGGAGTACCTTCAAATAAAAGATATCAGGCGAATGGAATGGCCTACCTGTTCTCCAGCTCTAAATCCCATCGAGCACATCTGGGATGCTCTCGGTTGACGTGTCGCTGCACGTCTTCAAACCCTTACGACACTTCAGGAGCTCCGACAGGCACTGGTGCAAGAATGGATACCCAGCAGCTGCTCGACCACCTGATCGAAAGTATACGAACCTGTGTACGTGTGCATGGTGATCATATCCCATATTGATGTCGGGGTACATGCGCAGGAAACAGTGGCGTTTTGTACCACGGTTTTCACAACTTATCACCAATACTGTGGCCTTACAGATCTGTGTTGCGTGTGTTCCCTATGTGCCTAATCTATTAGCGCCGGTTTTGTGTAGTGCCACGTTTGTGGCACCACATTCTGCAATTATCCTTAATTTATGAGCATGAGTGTATATTGTGGTGCATTGTTTTTTGAATTTTTATTAAATAACTTGACATTTCCAACAAAGCAACTCTGAAAACATGGCAAAGTGACTGCTCTTTAGTAGCACTAAAATCAGATTTGTGCCGCGATCCAGGCATAAATATTTTATTCTTACTTCGTATGGAAAATAATATCGGTATAGCAATCTTGTCTTCAGGAACTTTCAAGAAGTACTTCAAGCGTAACTCAGGCATTTTGACTGTAAGGTAGTACCAATCCGGCAAAAGCCGCTACCCATAACAGGAACGGAATGCCGCAATCACGATCATAGTCTACAGAGAACCCTACATAATTAACAATCGCTTGGCACACTTTGAGGAATAAATTTCCGACGGCCGCTGTGACCGAGCGGTTCTAGGCGCTTCAGTCCGGAACTGCTACGGTTGCAGGTTCGAATCCTGTCCTTAGGTTAGTTAGGTTTAAATAGTTCTAAGTTCTAGGGGACTGATGACCTCCGATGTTAAGTCCCATAGTGCTCAGAGCTATTTGAACTATTTGAATAAATTTCCAATCTATGCCACGAACGCAACAGGGAGATGGAAGGAGAATGCACCGCAATTTCAAATGGTTTTCCATACGAAAACATTCAGGTCGCTACTAACTCTACTGCCCCTCTTATCGCAAATGCCTACAGTAAGACATAGACTGCCAGTCTGTGTACTGCTATTTTCCTTTATTTCGTCAGCAGTCCGAAAGAACTGTATTTGCTGCCAGTCACCATGACATATTATTATAATTTTCTGTTTACTATTTACTATGTCCTTTCACTTTAAAAAAAAATCACTAGATTATTACCATTTACGTAACAATATGCTACTTTCTGCACAGAACTGGCGAAGAAAGGCCATTTAGGAGACCTACACAGCGAAGAAGACACAAGTGAATTGTTCACCTAACACGGCACAACCAGTTCCTTGATAGAGTGCTGGAAGGAACGTTACAGGGGAGGTAATCCGAGGAAGAACACGACTGGCGTTTTGATGATGCAGGAGTCTGTAATTACGTAGAAATGAAGAAATTAACATCTAATAGATCCAGAAGGAGAACTGCCAACCAATCTAAAGGCTGATGATGAAGAAGAAGATAATTACACGGCAAGTACACAAAATGTCAAAAAATACAGTCGACGATTACTCTGACCAACAACACACTGTGGAAAATTTCCTGTTGTCGTAGAATTAGGGTGTCTTCAGTATCAACTTAACTAAAGAAATTCAACACAGACAGGGTGATATGAGTAGAAGTGTTTTAGCCGAGTATTATCTGAATCCAAACCATCACACTACAATAAACGAGAAAAATCACGAAAACTCTACGTTAGAATAGCCTCATCCGTGTTTCGAACTCTGACGTTCCAGCAGATTTCAGGTGTATAGCACAGTGCTGCCTTACTTATTGTAGATTACTTTTGGTATTCAGTATTACACTGGTATGGAGGATGTCAACCGCTAAGAACCTTCCCGTGTACAGTTTTGTGTTAGCGAAACCAGTCACGGTTCAGAATACGCATGAGGTGAGTGACTCATCACCAGCTGAGCATTTTCTCCCGTACATCGCGGCCTCCGGCCGTGGCAAAGCGCCGCCTGGTATTCTGTACAAACGACCGCAGAGGTGGGGCGGAAAACTCGACTCGGGTTCCTCGGGTCGGGCCTGGTATACCCCTACCCTACTCCAGTGCGGGCGGCCGCATGGCTTCGACCTGCCATTGGTCACCCATTCAAGGCCAATGTAGGAGCATCGGCCGCTCGCGAGCATCACAGCCAGTTCGGGAAATTGCTCTCGAAATTCCGTTCCACACATGCCACGCCCTATCAAAGTCTCACTAAATTATGACAATGGACTCGGTCTCTTCGTGGTAGCTGACCACCCTACGAAACCCGACACCGTTTCCGTTAGATGTGTAAGTTCTCTCGCTCCGTATCTTCTTTCAAAACCATTAACTCAAGGTATGAGCCATTTCATATTTCAGTAAGGCTGAATTATTACGAGGGTCACTCCAAAAGAAATGCACACTATTTTTTTAAAAAATCAATGTTTTATTCTACATGTTTGAAAGTTTTACAGTGTGTAGATACATCATTTAGGAACAATATTTTCATTTCTCCACATAATTTCCATCCCTCCCAACCGCCTTACGCCATCTTGGAACCAGCGCCTGTATAGCCTCACGGTAAAATTATGGACCAACCTGTTGGAGCCACTGTTTGGCAGCGTGCACAAGGGAGTCGTCATCTTCAAACCTTGTTCCACGAAGAGAGTCCTTCAGTTTCCCAAGGAGATGACAGTCACATGGAGCCAGGTCAGTACTGTAAGGCTGGTGTTTCAGTGTTGTCCATCCGAGTTTTGTGATCGCTTCCATGGTGTTTTGACTGACATGTGGCCGTGCATTGTCGTGTAACAGCAAAACATTCTGCTTTTGCCGAAGTGGTCGAACACGACTCAGTCGAGCTTGAAGTTTCTTCAGTGTCGTCACATATGCATCAGAATTTATGGTGGTTTCACTTGGCGTGATGTCCACAAGCAAGAGTCCTTCGAAATCGAAAAACACCGTAGCCATAACTTTTCCAGCAAAAGGTGTGGTTTTGAATTTTTTTGTCTTGGGTGAATTTGCATGATGCCACTACATTGACTGCCTCTTCGTCTCTGTTGAAAAATGATGGAGCCATGTCTCATCACCTGTCTCAATTCTTCCAAGAAACTCATCTCCACCATTCTCGTACTGTTCCAAAAGTTCGCTGCATACCGTTTTTCTTGTTTCTTTGTGAACCACTGTCAACATCCTAGAAAACCACCTGGCACAAACCTTTTTTAACGCCAACACTTTCAGCATTCTGCAAACACTTCCTTCCGCTATCCCAACGTAGCGAGACAATTCGTTCACTGTGATGTGTCTGTCAGCAGTCACCAATTCGTTAACTCTCTGCACATTGTCTGGAATGTGTGCAGTACGAGGCCTGCCGCTGCGAGAACAATCCTCAATATTGCCGTGCCCGCTTTCATCACGTAACCTGATTGCCCATCGACTAACTGTACTGCGATCGACAGCAGCATCTCCGTACACCTTTTTCAACCTCTTGTGGATGTTTCCCACTGTCTCGTTTTCACAGCACAAGAATTCTATGACAGCACGTTGCTTCTGACGAACGGCAAGTGTAGCAGCCATCTTAAAGACATGCTGTGACGGCGCCACTCACGGGAACAGGTTGAACTAAGTTTGAAAACAAGTAGGAAGGATGTATCTACACACTGTAAAACTTTCACAAATTCAGAATGAAAACTGTCTTTTTACAACAATAGTGTGCATTTCTTTTGGAGTGACCCTCGTAACAACAGGATAAGAAATATATTGACGCTCTCCTCCTAATGGAGGAGCAAAATGGCTTTAGAAAGCTACGATCTTGTAGTGACAATGTTACTATTGTACGATAGTTAACTGGAAAAAAAAATAGAGAATACGAGCTAGTTCAGACGGTTCAAATGGCGCTGAGCACTATGGGACTTAACATCTGAGGTCATCAGTCCCCTACAACTTAGAACTACTTAAACCTAACTAACCTAAGGAAATCACACACATCCATGCCCGAGGCAGGATTCGAACCTGCGACCGTAGCGGTCATGTGGTTCCAGACTGAAGCGCCTAGAACCGCTCGGCCACAGCGGCCGGCTACGAGCTAGTGACCCACATCGCATTCATAGACTAGAATCAAAGTTTGGAACATCATGGAAAAGCGAGGGTATCCGAGATACTTAATACAAGTGATAAAGAGTTTAAATTAATATATACACGGAAACAGACGACAGGTCCAATAAAGGATCAAGAAAGGATTCGACACTGATGTAGCCTTTCACCTACAGCATTCAATACATACTTAAATAACACTTTTAAGGGTCCGATCACCCTGAAGATTGGTCCCTTTCTCACCCAACCAACCAATCATCCAACTGTTAAGACACTGGAAATTGGGAGTTAAACAAAATGTCGGATTAACACCAGGACACAGACGCACACGCATAAATATTCTGTCCTTTGCCGATGACCAAATAATTATTCTGACGATAGACAATTATGTCATGTCTACTATACTCCACCTGAATCAAATATGTAAAAATTCTTCAGTAAAAAAGTTAAAGTAATGGCCTCCAAATGGTAATTTCCAACACGTTCCAAATAGTTGGTCTACTACTAAACAGTCAATCGAAAAGGTGTCACATTTTTAGCTGTTAGGCTATGAAATTAGCTACGAACATAAAAACGACGTCACCAATAGATTAAATAACTTTTAAGTGATACACAGTATACCAGGTGGCAAGACAAGAAATAATACAAAACTAATGATTTACAAAGTAGTGGCTACCACTATTCTGCCATTTGGAAATGAATGTCGAACATAACTAAGAAACACAAAAGAGGAATACAATCTGCTGGAAGGAGATTTTTAAGGAAAGTTAAGGGATCTGCACTCAGAGGTGGGATACGAAAGAATGCAATACAGGGCGAGTCAAAAGTCCTTGGACACCTTCGTAAGTTGGAAGATTAAAGGGAAAATTGAAATGTGATGATGGGAACATAGGTTTGACGTGGGGCTGCAGCTTTTGGAGTGAATGTCATTCATGGCCGCCATTTTGAAATCTGCCATTTTGGATTCAAGTCATTTTTTTTTAATGGGAAGGGGGTGTGTGACACATCATATAACACTCGCTTGAGCTCTGGAATTGAGTGATGTAATTTGTTTTTGTCTATCTTGTACAGTTTAGAGGTTATTCGTGTTCAAAGTTGGGAAATTACCTTCATACCAACTGCTACAAAACATGTTCTACGTGTTGTCCATCCCATGTAATGCACAACTGTAGTCGCTGCAACCACTCTGACTGCATACGTAGGAGAATGTCTCCTGCAATTTGGTCACAGTTGGTATCAAGGTAACTTTGAACTTTAATAACCTCTAAACTGTACAAGATAGACAAGAACAAATTACACCACTCAATTCCAGAGCTCAAGCGAGTGTTATTTGATGTGTCATACACCCCCCTTCCCATTTAAAAAAAATGACTTGATTCCAAAATGGTGGATTTCAAGATGGCGGCCATGAATGACATTCACTCCAAAAGTTGCAGCCCCACGTCAAACCTATGTTCCCATCATCACATTTCAATTTTCCCTTTAATCTTCCAACTTACGAAGGTGTCCAAGGACTTTTCTCGCTCTGTATATACTTATAAAAGAAAAAATAGTACTAGGATGTATAAAATCAAAACATTTCAACAGAATAACAGAATGAGAAGGGACAGATCAGTTAAACAAGTAATCGATTAAAAAACCAATAGAAAAGAGAGACGTAGGATGACCGATGGCTTCAGTGAAGACTAAACAGGCTGGAAGGAGAAGAAGAAGAAAAAGTAGGAGGAGGTCTTCTTAAGAAGCACTTTTTAGATTTCAGAAAGATTTGTCATTATCAAAGCATTACTGATCCTCTTTTACCAAACGCTGTATGAGGGAGTGCCGAAAAGTAATGCCTGCAAATTTTGTATCCTGTTTTCAAGATAGGTTTAGGTGTAACATGTCATGCACATTACGCGGTCGACTTTCCCGCCTCGCTGGTGCAAGTTACAATCCTCTGCCGCTAGAGGGCTCCAAACTGTAGCGTTTAAGATGGCGGTGTGGAGAGTAACTTATCGATGTACTGCGAGACTCTCTGAAAACTGAAAGCACGAATTCGAAGAGCTCGTCCACACATGGAGCACCTTCTCCTTCAGCTCGACAATGCCCGACAACACACATGAGCGCTGCGACATCTGCAGCAATCTGGCAGCTAGTGGTTCACTGCCATCAGTCATCCTCCATACAGTCCAGAGTTGGCCCCATCCTATTTTCGTCTGTTTCCAGAACTTAAAGCACCTCTGGCTGTACATGGGGTCTGGACCCCTCCACCATCCTCCACACCTATAAACCCCTCACCCGCCCTATCCTCTGCTACGCCCACCCTGCATGGATCTCTGCCCCTCCTACCTTTTACAAATCCCTTTAAATCCTAGAACGTCATGCGCTCCGCCTCACCTATCGCATCCGTCTCCCCTCCCCCACATGGATCCTATATGACCTTACTCTGTTCCCGCAACTCCTCCTTTTCCTCGAACAGATACAGATCCTCTACACCTCCTGTAAACTTGATCCCCCTCACCCACTTGTCTCCTCCACCCTCTCCCACCCCCGTCTGCTGCCGCGCCTGTATTCCCACGTCCTACCTGCTCTCCATTTCTCCACTCTTCATACCCTCGCCCAAGATGGCTTCCACCAACTCCCCCTCCCTGATGATGCCCTCATCCCCTCCATCTACGCCTCCTACCAACTTTGATCCTCCCCTTCCACACCCTATGTTCCCTTAGGGCACCCTCTCTCCCTTCTCTCCCTCCTCCCTTATTCCCCCCTTCCTTCCCCCGCGCTTCCCCTACCCCCCCCCCATACCTTCTTTCCTCTCCCTCCTATCTCCTCTGCCAATGGCATCTACACCCTCCCCTCTCCCTCCTCCCCCACCTTTTCCCCTTTTAGCAGGTCCCCGGACTCGTACACGTCAAGTGAACATTCGCACGCCAGAGATCATCACCAACGTTTCTTTGTGTGTGCCGTCGTGTTAGTGCTTCAGTGTTACACCGCCCACGCTCCATCGTTCACGTGTATCATTTCAATCATCAGTGTTCGTGTACAAGTGCTAAACGTTTTTCTTTTACTACACATGCGAACGGCTCAGTGTTTTTTACTCATGTGTCTACTGTTTTTTGTCCATCATTATGTTTTGTTTTTCTGTGTCTTCCTTGTTTCTATTTGTACTCCCTGTGGCCGAAGAGCGGCGTAATATTGCCGCTGCCGGCCCACCTTTTGTATAAGGTGTTAAATTAACAATAAAGAAATAAAACTTAAAGCACCGTCGAGGACCTCTATGGATAGTGATGAAGTGGTGTAAGCAGAGGTGAGGTTGTCACTCCATCAACCAAGTCAAACATACTACACTGACGGTATCAATAAACTGGTCTCTTGTTTGGAGAAACGTGTTGGTCGCCAGGGTGGCTATGTTGAGAAATAAATATGTAGACACGGAAAATGAACGCATAGGATGTTAATAAAGTTAGTTTTATTTAAAAAGCTTTAAGAGTTTTCGCATGAAAAAATCGGAGGCATTACTTTTCAGCACATCCTCGTATTTCAGGCATTCCTGAATTCGTCACTTTGTTTCATACTGTTTCAAGGGGGGGGGGGGGGCAAAGGCATAAACATCTGAAATCAATGTTATAACACTTAACACTTGGGCAGAAGTTGCTCATAAGTTCTCAGAAATATCTCATTCATTAAACGTAAGTTTTGGAGAAGAAATGAAAGAGCGAACGTCACAAGACGTACAATCGCTTTAATAATTAAACAACCGAAGTGAAAATGTGTGTGGGCCAATATTGGTTTTTACCTGAAATTCAGTAACACTGATCTACGATGCCCGAATGTTATGTCCGATACAGCACAGTCGTACCATCTAACATCACAAATTCTTGACAGACAGGCTCTTTTTCTGTTACCGATCTTCCTCGGTTTTCGTAGCCTTTGCTGTACAAAAGTTATACGTGCTTCAAAATACACTCCCCTTGACGCAAAAGTCCGAAAGCTATCTCTCGTAATGGTCCGTTAAACGGAGAGTACGAGTTCTCTCATTATTACAAAAACCCCATACATGTTAATGGTGCCCATGGGATTATACGTCAGCTATCTCTCGTAATGGTCCGTTAAACGGAGAGTACGAGTTCTCTCATTATTACAAAAACCCCATACATGTTAATGGTGCCCATGGGATTATACGTCAGCTATATCTCGTAATGGTCCGTTAAACGGAGAGTACGAGTTCTCTCATTATTACAAAAACCCCATACATGATAATGGTGCCCATGGGATTATACGTCAGCTATCTCTCGTAATGGTCCGTTAAACGGAGAGTACGAGTTCTCTCATTATTACAAAAACCCCATACATGTTAATGGTGCCCACGGGATTATACGTCAGCTATCTCTCGTAATGGTCCGTTAAACGGAGAGTACGAGTTCTCTCATTATTACAAAAACCCCATACATGTTAATGGTGCCCATGGGATTATACGTCAGCTATATCTCGTAATGGTCTGTTAAACGGAGAGTACGACTTCTCTCATTATTACAAAAACCCCATACATGTTAATGGTGCCCATGGGATTATACGTCAGCTATATCTCGTAATGGTCCGTTAAACGGAGAGTACGAGTTCTCTCATTATTACAAAAACCCCATACATGTTAATGGTGCCCATGGGATTATACGTCAGCTATCTCTCGTAATGGTCCGTTAAACGGAGAGTACGAGTTCTCTCATTATTACAAAAACCCCATACATGTTAATGGTGCCCATGGGATTATACGTCAGCTATCTCTCGTAATGGTCCGTTAAACGGAGAGTACGAGTTCTCTCATTATTACAAAAACCCCATACATGTTAATGGTGCCCATGGGATTATACGTCAGCTATCTCTCGTAATGGTCCGTTAAACGGAGAGTACGAGTTCTCTCATTATTACAAAAACCCCATACATGTTAATGGTGCCCATGGGATTATACGTCAGCTATATCTCGTAATGGTCCGTTAAACGGAGAGTACGAGTTCTCTCATTATTACAAAAACCCCATACATGTTAATGGTGCCCATGGGATTATACGTCAGCTATATCTCGTAATGGTCCGTTAAACGGAGAGTACGAGTTCTCTCATTATTACAAAAACCCCATACATGTTAATGGTGCCCATGGGATTATACGTCAGCTATATCTCGTAATGGTCCATTAAACGGAGAGTACGAGTTCTCTCATTATTACAAAAACCCCATACATGTTAATGGTGCCCATGGGATTATACGTCAGCTATCTCTCGTAATGGTCCGTTAAACGGAGAGTACGAGTTCTCTCATTATTACAAAAACCCCATACATGTTAATGGTGCCCATGGGATTATACGTCAGCTATCTCTCGTAATGGTCCGTTAAACGGAGAGTACGAGTTCTCTCATTATTACAAAAACCCCATACATGTTAATGGTGCCCATGGGATTATACGTCAGCTATCTCTCGTAATGGTCCGTTAAACGGAGAGTACGAGTTCTCTCATTATTACAAAAACCCCATACATGTTAATGGTGCCCATGGGATTGTACGTCAGCTATCTCTCGTAATGGTCCGTTAAACGGAGAGTACGAGTTCTCTCATTATTACAAAAACCCCATACATGTTAATGGTGCCCATGGAATTATACGTCAGCTATATCTCGTAACGGTCCGTTAAACGGAGAGTACGAGTTCTCTCATTATTACAAAAACCCCATACATGTTAATGGTGCCCGTGGAATTATACGTCAGCTATATCTCGTAACGGTCCGTTAAACGGAGAGTACGAGTTCTCTCATTATTACAAAAACCCCATACATGTTAATGGTGCCCGTGGGATTATACGTCAGCTATCTCTCGTAATGGTCCGTTAAACGGAGAGTACGAGTTCTCTCATTATTACAAAAACCCCATACATGTTAATGGTGCCCATGGGATTATACGTCAGCTATCTCTCGTAATGGTCCGTTAAACGGAGAGTACGAGTTCTCTCATTATTACAAAAACCCCATACATGTTAATGGTGCCCATGGGATTATACGTCAGCTATCTCTCGTAATGGTCCGTTAAACGGAGAGTACGAGTTCTCTCATTATTACAAAAACCCCATACATGTTAATGGTGCCCATTGGATTATACGTCAGCTATATCTCGTAATGGTCCGTTAAACGGAGAGTACGAGTTCTCTCATTATTACAAAAACCCCATACATGTTAATGGTGCCCATGGGATTATACGTCAGCTATCTCTCGTAATGGTCCGTTAAACGGAGAGTACGAGTTCTCTCATTATTACAAAAACCCCATACATGTTAATGGTGCCCATGGGATTATACGTCAGCTATCTCTCGTAATGGTCCGTTAAATGGAGAGTACGAGTTCTCTCATTATTACAAAAACCCCATACATGTTAATGGTGCCCATGGGATTATACGTCAGCTATATCTCGTAATGGTCCGTTAAACGGAGAGTACGAGTTCTCTCATTATTACAAAAACCCCATACATGTTAATGGTGCCCATGGGATTATACGTCAGCTATCTCTCGTAATGGTCTGTTAAACGGAGAGTACGAGTTCTCTCATTATTACAAAAACCCCATACATGTTAATGGTGCCCATGGGATTATACGTCAGCTATCTCTCGTAATGGTCCGTTAAACGGAGAGTACGAGTTCTCTCATTATTACAAAAACCCCATACATGTTAATGGTGCCCATGGGATTATACGTCAGCTATCTCTCGTAATGGTCCGTTAAACGGAGAGTACGAGTTCTCTCATTATTACAAAAACCCCATACATGTTAATGGTGCCCATGGGATTATACGTCAGCTATATCTCGTAATGGTCCGTTAAACGGAGAGTACGAGTTCTCTCATTATTACAAAAACCCCATACATGTTAATGGTGCCCATGGGATTATACGTCAGCTATCTCTCGTAACGGTCCGTTAAACGGAGAGTACGAGTTCTCTCATTATTACAAAAACCCCATACATGTTAATGGTGCCCATGGGATTATACGTCAGCTATCTCTCGTAATGGTCCGTTAAACGGAGAGTACGAGTTCTCTCATTATTACAAAAACCCCATACATGTTAATGGTGCCCATGGGATTATACGTCAGCTATATCTCGTAATGGTCCGTTAAACGGAGAGTACGAGTTCTCTCATTATTACAAAAACCCCATACATGTTAATGGTGCCCATGGGATTATACGTCAGCTATCTCTCGTAATGGTCCGTTGAACGGAGAGTACGAGTTCTCTCATTATTACAAAAACCCCATACATGTTAATGGTGCCCATGGGATTGTACGTCAGCTATCTCTCGTAATGGTCCGTTAAACGGAGAGTACGAGTTGTCTCATTATTACAAAAACCCCATACATGTTAATGGTGCCCATGGGATTGTACGTCAGCTATCTCTCGTAATGGTCCGTTAAACGGAGAGTACGAGTTCTCTCATTATTACAAAAACCCCATACATGTTAATGGTGCCCATGGGATTATACGTCAGCTATCTCTCGTAATGGTCCGTTAAACGGAGAGTACGAGTTCTCTCATTATTACAAAAACCCCATACATGTTAATGGTGCCCATGGGATTATACGTCAGCTAACTCTCGTAATGGTCCGTTAAACGGAGAGTACGAGTTCTCTCATTATTACAAAAACCCCATACATGTTAATGGTGCCCATGAGATTATATGTCAGCTATCTGTCGTAATGGTCCGTTAAACGGAGAGTACGAGTTCTCTCATTATTACAAAAACCCCATACATGTTAATGGTGCCCATGGGATTATACGTCAGCTATATCTCGTAATGGTCCGTTAAACGGAGAGTACGAGTTCTCTCATTATTACAAAAACCCCATACATGTTAATGGTGCCCATGGGATTATACGTCAGCTATATCTCGTAATGGTCCGTTAAACGGAGAGTACGAGTTCTCTCATTATTACAAAAACCCCATACATGTTAATGGTGCCCATGGGATTATACGTCAGCTATCTCTCGTAATGGTCCGTTAAACGGAGAGTACGAGTTCTCTCATTATTACAAAAACCCCATACATGTTGATGGTGCCCATGGGATTATACGTCAGCTATATCTCGTAATGGTCCGTTAAACGGAGAGTACGAGTTCTCTCATTATTACAAAAACCCCATACATGTTGATGGTGCCCATGGGATTATACGTCAGCTATATCTCGTAATGGTCCGTTAAACGGAGAGTACGAGTTCTCTCATTATTACAGAAACCCCATACATGTTGATGGTGCCCATGGGATAATACGTCAGCTATCTCTCGTAATGGTCCGTTAAACGGAGAGTACGAGTTCTCTCATTATTACAAAAACCCCATACATGTTAATGGTGCCCATGGGATTATACGTCAGCTATATCTCGTAATGGTCCGTTAAACGGAGAGTACGAGTTCTCTCATTATTACAAAAACCCCATACATGTTAATGGTGCCCATGGGATTATACGTCAGCTATATCTCGTAATGGTCCGTTAAACGGAGAGTACGAGTTCTCTCATTATTACAAAAACCCCATACATGTTAATGGTGCCCATGGGATTATACGTCAGCTATCTCTCGTAATGGTCCGTTAAACGGAGAGTACGAGTTCTCTCATTATTACAAAAACCCCATACACGTTAATGGTGCCCATGGGATTATACGTCAGCTATATCTCGTAATGGTCCGTTAAACGGAGAGTACGAGTTCTCTCATTATTACAAAAACCCCATACACATTAATGGTGCCCATGGGATTATACATCAGCTATATCTCGTAATGGTCCGTTAAACGGAGAGTACGAGTTCTCTCATTATTACAAAAACCCCATACACGTTAATGGGGCCCATGGGATTATACGTCAGCTATCTCTCGTAATGGTCCGTTAAACGGAGAGTACGAGTTCTCTCATTATTACAAAAACCCCATACATGTTAATGGTGCCCATGGGATTATACGTCAGCTATCTCTCATAATGGTCCGTTAAACGGAGAGTACGAGTTCTCTCATTATTACAAAAACCCCATACATGTTAATGGTGCCCATGGGATTATACGTCAGCTATCTCTCGTAATGGTCCGTTAAACGGAGAGTACGAGTTCTCTCATTATTACAAAAACCCCATACATGTTAATGGTGCCCATGGGATTATACGTCAGCTATTTCTCGTAATGGTCCGTTAAACGGAGAGTACGAGTTCTCTCATTATTACAAAAACCCCATACATGTTAATGGTGCCCATGGGATTATACGTCAGCTATATCTCGTAATGGTCCGTTAAACGGAGAGTACGAGTTCTCTCATTATTACAAAAACCCCATACATGTTAATGGTGCCCATGGGATTATACGTCAGCTATATCTCGTAATCGTCCGTTAAACGGAGAGTACGAGTTCTCTCATTATTACAAAAACCCCATACATGTTAATGGTGCCCATGGGATTGTACGTCAGCTATCTCTCGTAATGGTCCGTTAAACGGAGAGTACGAGTTCTCTCATTATTACAAAAACCCCATACATGTTAATGGTGCCCATGGAATTATACGTCAGCTATATCTCGTAACGGTCCGTTAAACGGAGAGTACGAGTTCTCTCATTATTACAAAAACCCCATACATGTTAATGGTGCCCGTGGAATTATACGTCAGCTATATCTCGTAACGGTCCGTTAAACGGAGAGTACGAGTTCTCTCATTATTACAAAAACCCCATACATGTTAATGGTGCCCGTGGGATTATACGTCAGCTATCTCTCGTAATGGTCCGTTAAACGGAGAGTACGAGTTCTCTCATTATTACAAAAACCCCATACATGTTAATGGTGCCCATGGGATTATACGTCAGCTATCTCTCGTAATGGTCCGTTAAACGGAGAGTACGAGTTCTCTCATTATTACAAAAACCCCATACATGTTAATGGTGCCCATGGGATTATACGTCAGCTATCTCTCGTAATGGTCCGTTAAACGGAGAGTACGAGTTCTCTCATTATTACAAAAACCCCATACATGTTAATGGTGCCCATTGGATTATACGTCAGCTATATCTCGTAGTGGTCCGTTAAACGGAGAGTACGAGTTCTCTCATTATTACAAAAACCCCATACATGTTAATGGTGCCCATGGGATTATACGTCAGCTATCTCTCGTAATGGTCCGTTAAACGGAGAGTACGAGTTCTCTCATTATTACAAAAACCCCATACATGTTAATGGTGCCCATGGGATTATACGTCAGCTATCTCTCGTAATGGTCCGTTAAATGGAGAGTACGAGTTCTCTCATTATTACAAAAACCCCATACATGTTAATGGTGCCCATGGGATTATACGTCAGCTATATCTCGTAATGGTCCGTTAAACGGAGAGTACGAGTTCTCTCATTATTACAAAAACCCCATACATGTTAATGGTGCCCATGGGATTATACGTCAGCTATCTCTCGTAATGGTCTGTTAAACGGAGAGTACGAGTTCTCTCATTATTACAAAAACCCCATACATGTTAATGGTGCCCATGGGATTATACGTCAGCTATCTCTCGTAATGGTCCGTTAAACGGAGAGTACGAGTTCTCTCATTATTACAAAAACCCCATTCATGTTAATGGTGCCCATGGGATTATACGTCAGCTATCTCTCGTAATGGTCCGTTAAACGGAGAGTACGAGTTCCCTCATTATTACAAAAACCCCATACATGTTAATGGTGCCCATGGGATTATACGTCAGCTATATCTCGTAATGGTCCGTTAAACGGAGAGTACGAGTTCTCTCATTATTACAAAAACCCCATACATGTTAATGGTGCCCATGGGATTATACGTCAGCTATCTCTCGTAACGGTCCGTTAAACGGAGAGTACGAGTTCTCTCATTATTACAAAAACCCCATACATGTTAATGGTGCCCATGGGATTATACGTCAGCTATCTCTCGTAATGGTCCGTTAAACGGAGAGTACGAGTTCTCTCATTATTACAAAAACCCCATACATGTTAATGGTGCCCATGGGATTATACGTCAGCTATATCTCGTAATGGTCCGTTAAACGGAGAGTACGAGTTCTCTCATTATTACAAAAACCCCATACATGTTAATGGTGCCCATGGGATTATACGTCAGCTATCTCTCGTAATGGTCCGTTAAACGGAGAGTACGAGTTCTCTCATTATTACAAAAACCCCATACATGTTAATGGTGCCCATGGGATTGTACGTCAGCTATCTCTCGTAATGGTCCGTTAAACGGAGAGTACGAGTTGTCTCATTATTACAAAAACCCCATACATGTTAATGGTGCCCATGGGATTGTACGTCAGCTATCTCTCGTAATGGTCCGTTAAACGGAGAGTACGAGTTCTCTCATTATTACAAAAACCCCATACATGTTAATGGTGCCCATGGGATTATACGTCAGCTATCTCTCGTAATGGTCCGTTAAACGGAGAGTACGAGTTCTATTATTATTACAAAAACCCCATACATGTTAATGGTGCCCATGGGATTATACGTCAGCTAACTCTCGTAATGGTCCGTTAAACGGAGAGTACGAGTTCTCTCATTATTACAAAAACCCCATACATGTTAATGGTGCCCATGAGATTATACGTCAGCTATCTGTCGTAATGGTCCGTTAAACGGAGAGTACGAGTTCTCTCATTATTACAAAAACCCCATACATGTTAATGGTGCCCATGGGATTATACGTCAGCTATATCTCGTAATGGTCCGTTAAACGGAGAGTACGAGTTCTCTCATTATTACAAAAACTTCATACATGTTAATGGTGCCCATGGGATTATACGTCAGCTATATCTCGTAATGGTCCGTTAAACGGAGAGTACGAGTTCTCTCATTATTACAAAAACCCCATACATGTTAATGGTGCCCATGGGATTATACGTCAGCTATCTCTCGTAATGGTCCGTTAAACGGAGAGTACGAGTTCTCTCATTATTACAAAAACCCCATACATGTTGATGGTGCCCATGGGATTATACGTCAGCTATATCTCGTAATGGTCCGTTAAACGGAGAGTACGAGTTCTCTCATTATTACAAAAACCCCATACATGTTGATGGTGCCCATGGGATTATACGTCAGCTATATCTCGTAATGGTCCGTTAAACGGAGAGTACGAGTTCTCTCATTATTACAGAAACCCCATACATGTTGATGGTGCCCATGGGATAATACGTCAGCTATCTCTCGTAATGGTCCGTTAAACGGAGAGTACGAGTTCTCTCATTATTACAAAAACCCCATACATGTTAATGGTGCCCATGGGATTATACGTCAGCTATATCTCGTAATGGTCCGTTAAACGGAGAGTACGAGTTCTCTCATTATTACAAAAACCCCATACATGTTAATGGTGCCCATGGGATTATACGTCAGCTATATCTCGTAATGGTCCGTTAAACGGAGAGTACGAGTTCTCTCATTATTACAAAAACCCCATACATGTTAATGGTGCCCATGGGATTATACGTCAGCTATCTCTCGTAATGGTCCGTTAAACGGAGAGTACGAGTTCTCTCATTATTACAAAAACCCCATACACGTTAATGGTGCCCATGGGATTATACGTCAGCTATATCTCGTAATGGTCCATTAAACGGAGAGTACGAGTTCTCTCATTATTACAAAAACCCCATACACATTAATGGTGCCCATGGGATTATACGTCAGCTATATCTCGTAATGGTCCGTTAAACGGAGAGTACGAGTTCTCTCATTATTACAAAAACCCCATACACGTTAATGGGGCCCATGGGATTATACGTCAGCTATCTCTCGTAATGGTCCGTTAAACGGAGAGTACGAGTTCTCTCATTATTACAAAAACCCCATACATGTTAATGGTGCCCATGGGATTATACGTCAGCTATCTCTCGTAATGGTCCGTTAAACGGAGAGTACGAGTTCTCTCATTATTACAAAAACCCCATACATGTTAATGGTGCCCATGGGATTATACGTCAGCTATCTCTCGTAATGGTCCGTTAAACGGAGAGTACGAGTTCTCTCATTATCACAAAAACCAGATACATGTTAATGGTGCCCATGGGATTATACGTCAGCTATCTCTCGTAATGGTCCGTTAAACGGAGAGTACGAGTTCTCTCATTATTACAAAAACCCCATACATGTTAATGGTGCCCATGGGATTATACGTCAGCTATATCTCGTAATGGTCCGTTAAACGGAGAGTACGAGTTCTCTCATTATTACAAAAACCCCATACATGTTAATGGTGCCCATGGGATTATACCTCAGCTATATCTCGTAATGGTCCGTTAAACGGAGAGTACGAGTTCTCTCATTATTACAAAAACCCCGTACATGTTAATGGTGCCCATGGGATTATACGTCAGCTATATCTCGTAATGGTCCGTTAAACGGAGAGTACGAGTTCTCTCATTATTACAAAAACCCCATACATGTTAATGGTGCCCATGGGATTATACGTCAGCAATCTCTCGTAATGGTCCGTTAAACGGAGAGTACGAGTTCTCTCATTATTACAAAAACCCCATACATGTTAATGGTGCCCATGGGATTATACGTCAGCTATATCTCGTAATGGTCCGTTAAACGGAGAGTACGAGTTCTCTCATTATTACAAAAACCCCATACATGTTAATGGTGCCCATGGGATTATACGTCAGCTATCTCTCGTAATGGTCCGTTAAACGGAGAGTACGAGTTCTCTCATTATTACAAAAACCCCATACATGTTAATGGTGCCCATGGGATTATACGTCAGCTATATCTCGTAATGGTCCGTTAAACGGAGAGTACGAGTTCTCTCATTATTACAAAAACCCCATACATGTTAATGGTGCCCATGGGATTATACGTCAGCTATATCTCGTAATGGTCCGTTAAATGGAGAGTACGAGTTCTCTCATTATTACAAAAACCCCATACATGTTAATGGTGCCCATGGGATTATACGTCAGCTATCTCTCGTAATGGTCCGTTAAACGGAGAGTATGAGTTCTCTCATTATTACAAAAACCCCATACATGTTGATGGTGCCCATGGGATTATACGTCAGCTATATCTCGTAATGGTCCGTTAAACGGAGAGTACGAGTTCTCTCATTATTACAAAAACCCCATACATGTTGATGGTGCCCATGGGATTATACGTCAGCTATATCTCGTAATGGTCCGTTAAACGGAGAGTACGAGTTCTCTCATTATTACAGAAACCCCATACATGTTGATGGTGCCCATGGGATAATACGTCAGCTATCTCTCGTAATGGTCCGTTAAACGGAGAGTACGAGTTCTCTCATTATTACAAAAACCCCATACATGTTAATGGTGCCCATGGGATTATACGTCAGCTATATCTCGTAATGGTCCGTTAAACGGAGAGTACGAGTTCTCTCATTATTACAAAAACCCCATACATGTTAATGGTGCCCATGGGATTATACGTCAGCTATATCTCGTAATGGTCCGTTAAACGGAGAGTACGAGTTCTCTCATTATTACAAAAACCCCATACATGTTAATGGTGCCCATGGGATTATACGTCAGCTATCTCTCGTAATGGTCCGTTAAACGGAGAGTACGAGTTCTCTCATTATTACAAAAACCCCATACACGTTAATGGTGCCCATGGGATTATACGTCAGCTATATCTCGTAATGGTCCGTTAAACGGAGAGTACGAGTTCTCTCATTATTACAAAAACCCCATACACGTTAATGGTGCCCATGGGATTATACATCAGCTATATCTCGTAATGGTCCGTTAAACGGAGAGTACGAGTTCTCTCATTATTACAAAAACCCCATACACGTTAATGGGGCCCATGGGATTATACGTCAGCTATCTCTCGTAATGGTCCGTTAAACGGAGAGTACGAGTTCTCTCATTATTACAAAAACCCCATACATGTTAATGGTGCCCATGGGATTATACGTCAGCTATCTCTCATAATGGTCCGTTAAACGGAGAGTACGAGTTCTCTCATTATTACAAAAACCCCATACATGTTAATGGTGCCCATGGGATTATACGTCAGCTATCTCTCGTAATGGTCCATTAAACGGAGAGTACGAGTTCTCTCATTATTACAAAAACCCCATACATGTTAATGGTGCCCATGGGATTATACGTCAGCTATTTCTCGTAATGGTCCGTTAAACGGAGAGTACGAGTTCTCTCATTATTACAAAAACCCCATACATGTTAATGGTGCCCATGGGATTATACGTCAGCTATTTCTCGTAATGGTCCGTTAAACGGAGAGTACGAGTTCTCTCATTATTACAAAAACCCCATACATGTTAATGGTGCCCATGGGATTATACGTCAGCTATATCTCGTAATGGTCCGTTAAACGGAGAGTACGAGTTCTCTCATTATTACAAAAACCCCATACATGTTAATGGTGCCCATGGGATTATACGTCAGCTATATCTCGTAATCGTCCGTTAAACGGAGAGTACGAGTTCTCTCATTATTACAAAAACCCCATACATGTTAATGGTGCCCATGGGATTATACGTCAGCTATCTCTCGTAATGGTCCGTTAAACGGAGAGTACGAGTTCTCTCATTATTACAAAAACCCCATACATGTTAATGGTGCCCATGGGATTATACGTCAGCTATCTCTCGTAATGGTCCGTTAAACGGAGAGTACGAGTTCTCTCATTATTACAAAAACCCCATACATGTTAATGGTGCCCATGGGATTATACGTCAGCTATATCTCGTAATGGTCCGTTAAACGGAGAGTAAGAGTTCTCTCATTATTACAAAAACCCCGTACATGTTAATGGTGCCCATGGGATTATACCTCAGCTATATCTCGTAATGGTCCGTTAAACGGAGAGTACGAGTTCTCTCATTATTACAAAAACCCCGTACATGTTAATGGTGCCCATGGGATTATACGTCAGCTATATCTCGTAATGGTCCGTTAAACGGAGAGTACGAGTTCTCTCATTATTACAAAAACCCCATACATGTTAATGGTGCCCATGGGATTATACGTCAGCAATCTCTCGTAATGGTCCGTTAAACGGAGAGTACGAGTTCTCTCATTATTACAAAAACCCCATACATGTTAATGGTGCCCATGGGATTATACGTCAGCTATCTCTCGTAATGGTCCGTTAAACGGAGAGTACGAGTTCTCTCATTATTACAAAAACCACATACATGTTAATGGTGCCCATGGGATTATACGTCAGCTACCTCTCGTAATGGTCCGTTAAACGGAGAGTACGAGTTCTCTCATTATTACAAAAACCCCATACATGTTAATGGTGCCCATGGGATTATACGTCAGCTAACTCTCGTAATGGTCCGTTAAACGGAGAGTACGAGTTCTCTCATTATTACAAAAACCCCATACATGTTAATGGTGCCCATGAGATTATACGTCAGCTATCTCTCGTAATGGTCTGTTAAACGGAGAGTACGAGTTCTCTCATTATTACAAAAAACCCATACATGTTAATGGTGCCCATGGGATTATACGTCAGCTATATCTCGTAATGGTCCGTTAAACGGAGAGTACGAGTTCTCTCATTATTACAAAAACCCCATACATGTTAATGGTGCCCATGGGATTATACGTCAGCTATATCTCGTAATGGTCCGTTAAACGGAGAGTACGAGTTCTCTCATTATTACAAAAACCCCATACATGTTAATGGTGCCCATGGGATTATACGTCAGCTATATCTCGTAATGGTCCGTTAAACGGAGAGTACGAGTTCTCTCATTATTACAAAAACCCCATACATGTTGATGGTGCCCATGGGATTATACGTCAGCTATATCTCGTAATGGTCCGTTAAACGGAGAGTACGAGTTCTCTCATTATTACAAAAACCCCATACATGTTGATGGTGCCCATGGGATTATACGTCAGCTATATCTCGTAATGGTCCGTTAAACGGAGAGTACGAGTTCTCTCATTATTACAAAAACCCCATACATGTTGATGGTGCCCATGGGATAATACGTCAGCTATCTCTCGTAATGGTCCGTTAAACGGAGAGTACGAGTTCTCTCATTATTACAAAAACCCCATATATGTTAATGGTGCCCATGGGTTTATACGTCAGCTATATCTCGTAATGGTCCGTTAAACGGAGAGTACGAGTTCTCTCATTATTACAAAAACCCCATACATGTTAATGGTGCCCATGGGATTATACGTCAGCTATATCTCGTAATGGTCCGTTAAACGGAGAGTACGAGTTCTCTCATTATTACAAAAACCCCATACATGTTAATGGTGCCCATGGGATTATACGTCAGCTATCTCTCGTAATGGTCCGTTAAACGGAGAGTACGAGTTCTCTCATTATTACAAATACCCCATACACGTTAATGGTGCCCATGGGATTATACGTCAGCTATATCTCGTAATGGTCCGTTAAACGGAGAGTACGAGTTCTCTCATTATTACAAAAACCCCATACATGTTAATGGTGCCCATGGGATTATACGTCAGCTATCTCTCGTAACGGTCCGTTAAACGGAGAGTACGAGTTCTCTCATTATTACAAAAACCCCATACACGTTAATGGGGCCCATGGGATTATACGTCAGCTATCTCTCGTAATGGTCCGTTAAACGGAGAGTACGAGTTCTCTCATTATTACAAAAACCCCATACATGTTAATGGTGCCCATGGGATTATACGTCAGCTATCTCTCGTAATGATCCGTTAAACAGAGAGTACGAGTTCTCTCATTATTACAAAAACCCCATACATGTTAATGGTGCCCATGGGATTATACGTCAGCTATATCTCGTAATGGTCCGTTAAACGGAGAGTACGAGTTCTCTCATTATTACAAAAACCCCATACATGTTAATGGTGCCCATGGGATTATACGTCAGCTATCTCTCGTAATGGTCCGTTAAACGGAGAGTACGAGTTCTCTCATTATTACAAAAACCCCATACATGTTAATGGTGCCCATGGGATTATACGTCAGCTATATCTCGTAATGGTCCGTTAAACGGAGAGTACGAGTTCTCTCATTATTACAAAAACCCCATACATGTTAATGGTGCCCATGGGATTATACGTCAGCTATATCTCGTAATGGTCCGTTAAACGGAGAGTACGAGTTCTCTCATTATTACAAAAACCCCATACATGTTAATGGTGCCCATGGGATTATACGTCAGCTATCTCTCGTAATGGTCCGTTAAACGGAGAGTACGAGTTCTCTCATTATTACAAAAACCCCATACATGTTAATAGTGCCCATGGGATTATACGTCAGCTATATCTCGTAATGGTCCGTTAAACGGAGAGTACGAGTTCTCTCATTATTACAAAAACCCCATACATGTTAATGGTGCCCATGGGATTATACGTCAGCTATATCTAGTAATGGTCCGTTAAACGGAGAGTACGAGTTCTCTCATTATTACAAAAACCCAATAAATGTTAATGGTGCCCATGGGATTATACGTCAGCTATCTCTCGTAATGGTCCGTTAAACGGAGAGTACGAGTTCTCTCATTATTACAAAATCCCCATACATGTTAATGGTGCCCATGGGATTATACGTCAGCTATCTCTCGTAATGGTCCGTTAAACGGAGAGTACGAGTTCTCTCATTATTACAAAAACCCCATACATGTTAATGGTGCCCATGGGATTATACGTCAGCTATATCTCGTAATGGTCCGTTAAACGGAGAGTACGAGTTCTCTCATTATTACAAAAACCCCATACATGTTAATGGTGCCCATGGGATTATACGTCAGCTATATCTCGTAATGGTCCGTTAAACGGAGAGTACGAGTTCTCTCATTATTACAAAAACCCCATACATGTTAATGGTGCCCATGGGATTATACGTCAGCTATATCTCGTAATGGTCCGTTAAACGGAGAGTACGAGTTCTCTCATTATTACAAAAACCCCATACATGTTAATGGTGCCCATGGGATTATACGTCAGCTATATCTCGTAATGGTCCGTTAAACGGAGAGTACGAGTTCTCTCATTATTACAAAAACCCCATACATGTTAATGGTGCCCATGGGATTATACGTCAGCTATATCTCGTAATGGTCCGTTAATCGGAGAGTACGAGTTCTCTCATTATTACAAAAACCCCATACATGTTAATGGTGCCCATGGGATTATACGTCAGCTATATCTCGTAATGGTCCGTTAAACGGAGAGTACGAGTTCTCTCATTATTACAAAAACCCCATACATGTAAATGGTGCCCATGGGATTATACGTCAGGTATATCTCGTAATGGTCCGTTAAACGGAGAGTACGAGTTCTCTCATTATTACAAAAACCCCATACATGTTAATGGTGCCCATGGGATTATACGTCAGCTATCTCTCGTAATGGTCCGTTAAACGGAGAGTACGAGCTCTCTCATTATTACAAAAACCCCATACATGTTAATGGTGCCCATGGGATTATACGTCAGCTATATCTCGTAATGGTCCGTTAAACGGAGAGTACGAGTTCTCTCATTATTACAAAAACCCCATACATGTTAATGGTGCCCATGGGATTATACGTCAGCTATCTCTCGTAATGGTCCGTTAAACGGAGAGTACGAGTTCTCTCATTATTACAAAAACCCCATACATGTTAATGGTGCCCATGGGATTATACGTCAGCTATATCTCGTAATGGTCCGTTAAACGGAGAGTACGTGTTCTCTCATTATTACAAAAACCCCATACATGTTAATGGTGCCCATGGGATTATACGGCAGCTATATCTCGTAATGGTCCGTTAAACAGAGAGTACGAGTTCTCTCATTATTACAAAAACCCCATACATGTTGATGGTGCCCATGGGATAATACGTCAGCTATCTCTCGTAATGGTCCGTTAAACGGAGAGTACGAGTTCTCTCATTATTACAAAAACCCCATACATGTTAATGGTGCCCATGGGATTATACGTCAGCTATATCTCGTAATGATCCGTTAAACGGAGAGTACGAGTTCTCTCATTATTACAAAAACCCCATACATGTTAATGGTGCCCATGGGATTATACGTCAGCTATATCTCGTAATGGTCCGTTAAACGGAGAGTACGAGTTCTCTCATTATTACAAAAACCCCATACATGTTAATGGTGCCCATGGGATTATACGTCAGCTATATCTCGTAATGGTCCGTTAAATGGAGAGTACGAGTTCTCTCATTATTACAAAAACCCCATACATGTTAATGGTGCCCATGGGATTATACGTCAGCTATATCTCGTAATGGTCCGTTAAACGGAGAGTACGAGTTCTCTCATTATTACAAAAACCCCATACATGTTAATGGTGCCCATGCGATTATACGTCAGCTATATCTCGTAATGGTCCGTTAAACGGAGAGTACGAGTTCTCTCATTATTACAAAAACCCCATACATGTTAATGGTGCCCATGGGATTATACGTCAGCTATATCTCGTAATGGTCCGTTAAACGGAGAGTACGAGTTCTCTCATTATTACAAAAACCCCATACATGTTATTGGTGCCCATGGGATTATACGTCAGCTATATCTCGTAATGGTCCGTTAAACGGAGAGTACGAGTTCTCTCATTATTACAAAAACCCCATACATGTTAATGGTGCCCATGGGATTATACGTCAGCAATCTCTCGTAATGGTCCGTTAAACGGAGAGTACGAGTTCTCTCATTATTACAAAAACCCCATACATGTTAATGGTGCCCATGGGATTATACGTCAGCTATATCTCGTAATGGTCCGTTAAACGGAGAGTACGAGTTCTCTCATTATTACAAAAACCCCATACATGTTAATGGTGCCCATGGGATTATACGTCAGCTATCTCTCGTAATGGTCCGTTAAACGGAGAGTACGAGTTCTCTCATTATTACAAAAACCCCATACATGTTAATGGTGCCCATGGGATTATACGTCAGCTATATCTCGTAATGGTCCGTTAAACGGAGAGTACGAGTCCTCTCATTATTACAAAAACCCCATACATGTTAATGGTGCCCATGGGATTATACGTCAGCTATATCTCGTAATGGTCCGTTAAATGGAGAGTACGAGTTCTCTCATTATTACAAAAACCCCATACATGTTAATGGTGCCCATGGGATTATACGTCAGCTATCTCTCGTAATGGTCCGTTAAACGGAGAGTACGAGTTCTCTCATTATTACAAAAACCCCATACATGTTGATGGTGCCCATGGGATTATACGTCAGCTATATCTCGTAATGGTCCGTTAAACGGAGAGTACGAGTTCTCTCATTATTACAAAAACCCCATACATGTTGATGGTGCCCATGGGATTATACGTCAGCTATATCTCGTAATGGTCCGTTAAACGGAGAGTACGAGTTCTCTCATTATTACAGAAACCCCATACATGTTGATGGTGCCCATGGGATAATACGTCAGCTATCTCTCGTAATGGTCCGTTAAACGGAGAGTACGAGTTCTCTCATTATTACAAAAACCCCATACATGTTAATGGTGCCCATGGGATTATACGTCAGCTATCTCTCGTAATGGTCCGTTAAACGGAGAGTACGAGTTCTCTCATTATTACAAAAACCCCATACATGTTAATGGTGCCCATGGGATTATACGTCAGCTAACTCTCGTAATGGTCCGTTAAACGGAGAGTACGAGTTCTCTCATTATTACAAAAACCCCATACATGTTAATGGTGCCCATGGGATTATACGTCAGCTATATCTCGTAATGGTCCGTTAAACGGAGAGTACGAGTTCTCTCATTATTACAAAAACCCCATACATGTTAATGGTGCCCATGGGATTATACGTCAGCTATCTCTCGTAATGGTCCGTTAAACGGAGAGTACGAGTTCTCTCATTATTACAAAAACCCCATACATGTTAATGGTGCCCATGGGATTATACGTCAGCTATATCTCGTAATGGTCCGTTAAACGGAGAGTACGAGTTCTCTCATTATTACAAAAACCCCATACATGTTAATGGTGCCCATGGGATTATACGTCAGCTATATCTCGTAATGGTCCGTTAAATGGAGAGTACGAGTTCTCTCATTATTACAAAAACCCCATACATGTTAATGGTGCCCATGGGATTATACGTCAGCTATCTCTCGTAATGGTCCGTTAAACGGAGAGTACGAGTTCTCTCATTATTACAAAAACCCCATACATGTTGATGGTGCCCATGGGATTATACGTCAGCTATATCTCGTAATGGTCCGTTAAACGGAGAGTACGAGTTCTCTCATTATTACAAAAACCCCATACATGTTGATGGTGCCCATGGGATTATACGTCAGCTATATCTCGTAATGGTCCGTTAAACGGAGAGTACGAGTTCTCTCATTATTACAGAAACCCCATACATGTTGATGGTGCCCATGGGATAATACGTCAGCTATCTCTCGTAATGGTCCGTTAAACGGAGGGTACGAGTTCTCTCATTATTACAAAAACCCCATACATGTTAATGGTGCCCATGGGATTATACGTCAGCTATCTCTCGTAATGGTCCGTTAAACGGAGAGTACGAGTTCTCTCATTATTACAAAAACCCCATACATGTTAATGGTGCCCATGGGATTATACGTCAGCTAACTCTCGTAATGGTCCGTTAAACGGAGAGTACGAGTTCTCTCATTATTACAAAAACCCCATACATGTTAATGGTGCCCATGAGATTATACGTCAGCTATCTCTCGTAATGGTCTGTTAAACGGAGAGTACGAGTTCTCTCATTATTACAAAAAACCCATACATGTTAATGGTGCCCATGGGATTATACGTCAGCTATATCTCGTAATGGTCCGTTAAACGGAGAGTACGAGTTCTCTCATTATTACAAAAACCCCATACATGTTAATGGTGCCCATGGGATTATACGTCAGCTATATCTCGTAATGGTCCGTTAAACGGAGAGTACGAGTTCTCTCATTATTACAAAAACCCCATACATGTTAATGGTGCCCATGGGATTATACGTCAGCTATATCTCGTAATGGTCCGTTAAACGGAGAGTACGAGTTCTCTCATTATTACAAAAACCCCATACATGTTGATGGTGCCCATGGGATTATACGTCAGCTATATCTCGTAATGGTCCGTTAAACGGAGAGTACGAGTTCTCTCATTATTACAAAAACCCCATACATGTTGATGGTGCCCATGGGATTATACGTCAGCTATATCTCGTAATGGTCCGTTAAACGGAGAGTACGAGTTCTCTCATTATTACAAAAACCCCATACATGTTGATGGTGCCCATGGGATAATACGTCAGCTATCTCTCGTAATGGTCCGTTAAACGGAGAGTACGAGTTCTCTCATTATTACAAAAACCCCATATATGTTAATGGTGCCCATGGGTTTATACGTCAGCTATATCTCGTAATGGTCCGTTAAACGGAGAGTACGAGTTCTCTCATTATTACAAAAACCCCATACATGTTAATGGTGCCCATGGGATTATACGTCAGCTATATCTCGTAATGGTCCGTTAAACGGAGAGTACGAGTTCTCTCATTATTACAAAAACCCCATACATGTTAATGGTGCCCATGGGATTATACGTCAGCTATCTCTCGTAATGGTCCGTTAAACGGAGAGTACGAGTTCTCTCATTATTACAAAAACCCCATACACGTTAATGGTGCCCATGGGATTATACGTCAGCTATATCTCGTAATGGTCCGTTAAACGGAGAGTACGAGTTCTCTCATTATTACAAAAACCCCATACATGTTAATGGTGCCCATGGGATTATACGTCAGCTATCTCTCGTAACGGTCCGTTAAACGGAGAGTACGAGTTCTCTCATTATTACAAAAACCCCATACACGTTAATGGGGCCCATGGGATTATACGTCAGCTATCTCTCGTAATGGTCCGTTAAACGGAGAGTACGAGTTCTCTCATTATTACAAAAACCCCATACATGTTAATGGTGCCCATGGGATTATACGTCAGCTATCTCTCGTAATGGTCCGTTAAACGGAGAGTACGAGTTCTCTCATTATTACAAAAACCCCATACATGTTAATGGTGCCCATGGGATTATACGTCAGCTATATCTCGTAATGGTCCGTTAAACGGAGAGTACGAGTTCTCTCATTATTACAAAAACCCCATACATGTTAATGGTGCCCATGGGATTATACGTCAGCTATCTCTCGTAATGGTCCGTTAAACGGAGAGTACGAGTTCTCTCATTATTACAAAAACCCCATACATGTTAATGGTGCCCATGGGATTATACGTCAGCTATATCTCGTAATGGTCCGTTAAACGGAGAGTACGAGTTCTCTCATTATTACAAAAACCCCATACATGTTAATGGTGCCCATGGGATTATACGTCAGCTATATCTCGTAATGGTCCGTTAAACGGAGAGTACGAGTTCTCTCATTATTACAAAAACCCCATACATGTTAATGGTGCCCATGGGATTATACGTCAGCTATCTCTCGTAATGGTCCGTTAAACGGAGAGTACGAGTTCTCTCATTATTACAAAAACCCCATACATGTTAATAGTGCCCATGGGATTATACGTCAGCTATATCTCGTAATGGTCCGTTAAACGGAGAGTACGAGTTCTCTCATTATTACAAAAACCCCATACATGTTAATGGTGCCCATGGGATTATACGTCAGCTATATCTAGTAATGGTCCGTTAAACGGAGAGTACGAGTTCTCTCATTATTACAAAAACCCAATAAATGTTAATGGTGCCCATGGGATTATACGTCAGCTATCTCTCGTAATGGTCCGTTAAACGGAGAGTACGAGTTCTCTCATTATTACAAAAACCCCATACATGTTAATGGTGCCCATGGGATTATACGTCAGCTATCTCTCGTAATGGTCCGTTAAACGGAGAGTACGAGTTCTCTCATTATTACAAAAACCCCATACATGTTAATGGTGCCCATGGGATTATACGTCAGCTATATCTCGTAATGGTCCGTTAAACGGAGAGTACGAGTTCTCTCATTATTACAAAAACCCCATACATGTTAATGGTGCCCATGGGATTATACGTCAGCTATATCTCGTAATGGTCCGTTAAACGGAGAGTACGAGTTCTCTCATTATTACAAAAACCCCATACATGTTAATGGTGCCCATGGGATTATACGTCAGCTATATCTCGTAATGGTCCGTTAAACGGAGAGTACGAGTTCTCTCATTATTACAAAAACCCCATACATGTTAATGGTGCCCATGGGATTATACGTCAGCTATATCTCGTAATGGTCCGTTAAACGGAGAGTACGAGTTCTCTCATTATTACAAAAACCCCATACATGTTAATGGTGCCCATGGGATTATACGTCAGCTATATCTCGTAATGGTCCGTTAATCGGAGAGTACGAGTTCTCTCATTATTACAAAAACCCCATACATGTTAATGGTGCCCATGGGATTATACGTCAGCTATATCTCGTAATGGTCCGTTAAACGGAGAGTACGAGTTCTCTCATTATTACAAAAACCCCATACATGTTAATGGTGCCCATGGGATTATACGTCAGCTATATCTCGTAATGGTCCGTTAAACGGAGAGTACGAGTTCTCTCATTATTACAAAAACCCCATACATGTTAATGGTGCCCATGGGATTATACGTCAGCTATCTCTCGTAATGGTCCGTTAAACGGAGAGTACGAGTTCTCTCATTATTACAAAAACCCCATACATGTTAATAGTGCCCATGGGATTATACGTCAGCTATATCTCGTAATGGTCCGTTAAACGGAGAGTACGAGTTCTCTCATTATTACAAAAACCCCATACATGTTAATGGTGCCCATGGGATTATACGTCAGCTATATCTAGTAATGGTCCGTTAAACGGAGAGTACGAGTTCTCTCATTATTACAAAAACCCAATAAATGTTAATGGTGCCCATGGGATTATACGTCAGCTATCTCTCGTAATGGTCCGTTAAACGGAGAGTACGAGTTCTCTCATTATTACAAAAACCCCATACATGTTAATGGTGCCCATGGGATTATACGTCAGCTATCTCTCGTAATGGTCCGTTAAACGGAGAGTACGAGTTCTCTCATTATTACAAAAACCCCATACATGTTAATGGTGCCCATGGGATTATACGTCAGCTATATCTCGTAATGGTCCGTTAAACGGAGAGTACGAGTTCTCTCATTATTACAAAAACCCCATACATGTTAATGGTGCCCATGGGATTATACGTCAGCTATATCTCGTAATGGTCCGTTAAACGGAGAGTACGAGTTCTCTCATTATTACAAAAACCCCATACATGTTAATGGTGCCCATGGGATTATACGTCAGCTATATCTCGTAATGGTCCGTTAAACGGAGAGTACGAGTTCTCTCATTATTACAAAAACCCCATACATGTTAATGGTGCCCATGGGATTATACGTCAGCTATATCTCGTAATGGTCCGTTAAACGGAGAGTACGAGTTCTCTCATTATTACAAAAACCCCATACATGTTAATGGTGCCCATGGGATTATACGTCAGCTATATCTCGTAATGGTCCGTTAATCGGAGAGTACGAGTTCTCTCATTATTACAAAAACCCCATACATGTTAATGGTGCCCATGGGATTATACGTCAGCTATATCTCGTAATGGTCCGTTAAACGGAGAGTACGAGTTCTCTCATTATTACAAAAACCCCATACATGTTAATGGTGCCCATGGGATTATACGTCAGGTATATCTCGTAATGGTCCGTTAAACGGAGAGTACGAGTTCTCTCATTATTACAAAAACCCCATACATGTTAATGGTGCCCATGGGATTATACGTCAGCTATCTCTCGTAATGGTCCGTTAAACGGAGAGTACGAGCTCTCTCATTATTACAAAAACCCCATACATGTTAATGGTGCCCATGGGATTATACGTCAGCTATATCTCGTAATGGTCCGTTAAACGGAGAGTACGAGTTCTCTCATTATTACAAAAACCCCATACATGTTAATGGTGCCCATGGGATTATACGTCAGCTATCTCTCGTAATGGTCCGTTAAACGGAGAGTACGAGTTCTCTCATTATTACAAAAACCCCATACATGTTAATGGTGCCCATGGGATTATACGTCAGCTATATCTCGTAATGGTCCGTTAAACGGAGAGTACGAGTTCTCTCATTATTACAAAAACCCCATACATGTTAATGGTGCCCATGGGATTATACGTCAGCTATATCTCGTAATGGTCCGTTAAACGGAGAGTACGAGTTCTCTCATTATTACAAAAACCCCATACATGTTAATGGTGCCCATGGGATTATACGTCAGCTATATCTCGTAATGGTCCGTTAAATGGAGAGTACGAATTCTCTCATTATTACAAAAACCCCATACATGTTAATGGTGCCCATGGGATTATACGTCAGCTATATCTCGTAATGGTCCGTTAAACGGAGAGTACGAGTTCTCTCATTATTACAAAAACCCCATACATGTTAATGGTGCCCATGCGATTATACGTCAGCTATATCTCGTAATGGTCCGTTAAACGGAGAGTACGAGTTCTCTCATTATTACAAAAACCCCGTACATGTTAATGGTGCCCATGGGATTATACGTCAGCTATATCTCGTAATGGTCCGTTAAACGGAGAGTACGAGTTCTCTCATTATTACAAAAACCCCATACATGTTAATGGTGCCCATGGGATTATACCTCAGCTATATCTCGTAATGGTCCGTTAAACGGAGAGTACGAGTTCTCTCATTATTACAAAAACCCCGTACATGTTAATGGTGCCCATGGGATTATACGTCAGCTATATCTCGTAATGGTCCGTTAAACGGAGAGTACGAGTTCTCTCATTATTACAAAAACCCCATACATGTTAATGGTGCCCATGGGATTATACGTCAGCAATCTCTCGTAATGGTCCGTTAAACGGAGAGTACGAGTTCTCTCATTATTACAAAAACCCCATACATGTTAATGGTGCCCATGGGATTATACGTCAGCTATATCTCGTAATGGTCCGTTAAACGGAGAGTACGAGTTCTCTCATTATTACAAAAACCCCATACATGTTAATGGTGCCCATGGGATTATACGTCAGCTATCTCTCGTAATGGTCCGTTAAACGGAGAGTACGAGTTCTCTCATTATTACAAAAACCCCATACATGTTAATGGTGCCCATGGGATTATACGTCAGCTATATCTCGTAATGGTCCGTTAAACGGAGAGTACGAGTTCTCTCATTATTACAAAAACCCCATACATGTTAATGGTGCCCATGGGATTATACGTCAGCTATATCTCGTAATGGTCCGTTAAATGGAGAGTACGAGTTCTCTCATTATTACAAAAACCCCATACATGTTAATGGTGCCCATGGGATTATACGTCAGCTATCTCTCGTAATGGTCCGTTGAACGGAGAGTACGAGTTCTCTCATTATTACAAAAACCCCATACATGTTGATGGTGCCCATGGGATTATACGTCAGCTATATCTCGTAATGGTCCGTTAAACGGAGAGTACGAGTTCTCTCATTATTACAAAAACCCCATACATGTTGATGGTGCCCATGGGATTATACGTCAGCTATATCTCGTAATGGTCCGTTAAACGGAGAGTACGAGTTCTCTCATTATTACAGAAACCCCATACATGTTGATGGTGCCCATGGGATAATACGTGAGCTATCTCTCGTAATGGTCCGTTAAACGGAGAGTACGAGTTCTCTCATTATTACAAAAACCCCATACATGTTAATGGTGCCCATGGGATTATACGTCAGCTATATCTCGTAATGGTCCGTTAAACGGAGAGTACGAGTTCTCTCATTATTACAAAAACCCCATACATGTTAATGGTGCCCATGGGATTATACGTCAGCTATATCTCGTAATGGTCCGTTAAACGGAGAGTACGAGTTCTCTCATTATTACAAAAACCCCATACATGTTAATGGTGCCCATGGGATTATACGTCAGCTATCTCTCGTAATGGTCCGTTAAACGGAGAGTACGAGTTCTCTCATTATTACAAAAACCCCATACACGTTAATGGTGCCCATGGGATTATACATCAGCTATATCTCGTAATGGTCCGTTAAACGGAGAGTACGAGTTCTCTCATTATTACAAAAACCCCATACACGTTAATGGTGCCCATGGGATTATACATCAGCTATATCTCGTAATGGTCCGTTAAACGGAGAGTACGAGTTCTCTCATTATTACAAAAACCCCATACACGTTAATGGGGCCCATGGGATTATACGTTAGCTATCTCTCGTAATGGTCCGTTAAACGGAGAGTACGAGTTCTCTCATTATTACAAAAACCCCATACATGTTAATGGTGCCCATGGGATTATACGTCAGCTATCTCTCATAATGGTCCGTTAAACGGAGAGTACGAGTTCTCTCATTATTACAAAAACCCCATACATGTTAATGGTGCCCATGGGATTATACGTCAGCTATCTCTCGTAATGGTCCGTTAAATGGAGAGTACGAGTTCTCTCATTATTACAAAAACCCCATACATGTTAATGGTGCCCATGGGATTATACGTCAGCTATTTCTCGTAATGGTCCGTTAAACGGAGAGTACGAGTTCTCTCATTATTACAAAAACCCCATACATGTTAATGGTGCCCATGGGATTATACGTCAGCTATATCTCGTAATGGTCCGTTAAACGGAGAGTACGAGTTCTCTCATTATTACAAAAACCCCATACATGTTAATGGTGCCCATGGGATTATACGTCAGCTATATCTCGTAATCGTCCGTTAAACGGAGAGTACGAGTTCTCTCATTATTACAAAAACCCCATACATGTTAATGGTGCCCATGGGATTATACGTCAGCTATCTCTCGTAATGGTCCGTTAAACGGAGAGTACGAGTTCTCTCATTATTACAAAAACCCCATACATGTTAATGGTGCCCATGGGATTATACGTCAGCTATCTCTCGTAATGGTCCGGTAAACGGAGAGTACGAGTTCTCTCATTATTACAAAAACCCCATACATGTTAATGGTGCCCATGGGATTATACGTCAGCTATATCTCGTAATGGTCCGTTAAACGGAGAGTACGAGTTCTCTCATTATTACAAAAACCCCATACATGTTAATGGTGCCCATGGGATTATACCTCAGCTATATCTCGTAATGGTCCGTTAAACGGAGAGTACGAGTTCTCTCATTATTACAAAAACCCCGTACATGTTAATGGTGCCCATGGGATTATACGTCAGCTATATCTCGTAATGGTCCGTTAAACGGAGAGTACGAGTTCTCTCATTATTACAAAAACCCCATACATGTTAATGGTGCCCATGGGATTATACGTCAGCAATCTCTCGTAATGGTCCGTTAAACGGAGAGTACGAGTTCTCTCATTATTACAAAAACCCCATACATGTTAATGGTGCCCATGGGATTATACGTCAGCTATCTCTCGTAATGGTCCGTTAAACGGAGAGTACGAGTTCTCCCATTATTACAAAAACCCCATACATGTTAATGGTGCCCATGGGATTATACGTCAGCTATCTCTCGTAATGGTCCGTTAAACGGAGAGTACGAGTTCTCTCATTATTACAAAAACCCCATACATGTTAATGGTGCCCATGGGATTATACGTCAGCTATATCTCGTAATGGTCCGTTAAACGGAGAGTACGAGTTCTCTCATTATTACAAAAACCCCATACATGTTAATGGTGCCCATGGGATTATACGTCAGCTATCTCTCGTAACGGTCCGTTAAACGGAGAGTACGAGTTCTCTCATTATTACAAAAACCCCATACACGTTAATGGTGCCCATGGGATTATACGTCAGCTATCTCTCGTAATGGTCCGTTAAACGGAGAGTACGAGTTCTCTCATTATTACAAAAACCCCATACATGTTAATGGTGCCCATGGGATTATACGTCAGCTATATCTCGTAATGGTCCGTTAAACGGAGAGTACGAGTTCTCTCATTATTACAAAAACCCCATACATGTTAATGGTGCCCATGGGATTATACGTCAGCTATCTCTCGTAATGGTCCGTTAAACGGAGAGTACGAGTTCTCTCATTATTACAAAAACCCCATACATGTTAATGGTGCCCATGGGATTGTACGTCAGCTATCTCTCGTAATGGTCCATTAAACGGAGAGTACGAGTTGTCTCATTATTACAAAAACCCCATACATGTTAATGGTGCCCATGGGATTGTACGTCAGCTATCTCTCGTAATGGTCCGTTAAACGGAGAGTACGAGTTCTCTCATTATTACAAAAACCCCATACATGTTAATGGTGCCCATGGGATTATACGTCAGCTATCTCTCGTAATGGTCCGTTAAACGGAGAGTACGAGTTCTCTCATTATTACAAAAACCCCATACATGTTAATGGTGCCCATGGGATTATACGTCAGCTAACTCTCGTAATGGTCCGTTAAACGGAGAGTACGAGTTCTCTCATTATTACAAAAACCCCATACATGTTAATGGTGCCCATGAGATTATACGTCAGCTATCTCTCGTAATGGTCTGTTAAACGGAGAGTACGAGTTCTCTCATTATTACAAAAAACCCATACATGTTAATGGTGCCCATGGGATTATACGTCAGCTATATCTCGTAATGGTCCGTTAAACGGAGAGTACGAGTTCTCTCATTATTACAAAAACCCCATACATGTTAATGGTGCCCATGGGATTATACGTCAGCTATATCTCGTAATGGTCCGTTAAACGGAGAGTACGAGTTCTCTCATTATTACAAAAACCCCATACATGTTAATGGTGCCCATGGGATTATACGTCAGCTATATCTCGTAATGGTCCGTTAAACGGAGAGTACGAGTTCTCTCATTATTACAAAAACCCCATACATGTTGATGGTGCCCATGGGATTATACGTCAGCTATATCTCGTAATGGTCCGTTAAACGGAGAGTACGAGTTCTCTCATTATTACAAAAACCCCATACATGTTGATGGTGCCCATGGGATTATACGTCAGCTATATCTCGTAATGGTCCGTTAAACGGAGAGTACGAGTTCTCTCATTATTACAAAAACCCCATACATGTTGATGGTGCCCATGGGATAATACGTCAGCTATCTCTCGTAATGGTCCGTTAAACGGAGAGTACGAGTTCTCTCATTATTACAAAAACCCCATATATGTTAATGGTGCCCATGGGTTTATACGTCAGCTATATCTCGTAATGGTCCGTTAAACGGAGAGTACGAGTTCTCTCATTATTACAAAAACCCCATACATGTTAATGGTGCCCATGGGATTATACGTCAGCTATATCTCGTAATGGTCCGTTAAACGGAGAGTACGAGTTCTCTCATTATTACAAAAACCCCATACATGTTAATGGTGCCCATGGGATTATACGTCAGCTATCTCTCGTAATGGTCCGTTAAACGGAGAGTACGAGTTCTCTCATTATTACAAAAACCCCATACACGTTAATGGTGCCCATGGGATTATACGTCAGCTATATCTCGTAATGGTCCGTTAAACGGAGAGTACGAGTTCTCTCATTATTACAAAAACCCCATACATGTTAATGGTGCCCATGGGATTATACGTCAGCTATCTCTCGTAACGGTCCGTTAAACGGAGAGTACGAGTTCTCTCATTATTACAAAAACCCCATACACGTTAATGGGGCCCATGGGATTATACGTCAGCTATCTCTCGTAATGGTCCGTTAAACGGAGAGTACGAGTTCTCTCATTATTACAAAAACCCCATACATGTTAATGGTGCCCATGGGATTATACGTCAGCTATCTCTCGTAATGGTCCGTTAAACGGAGAGTACGAGTTCTCTCATTATTACAAAAACCCCATACATGTTAATGGTGCCCATGGGATTATACGTCAGCTATATCTCGTAATGGTCCGTTAAACGGAGAGTACGAGTTCTCTCATTATTACAAAAACCCCATACATGTTAATGGTGCCCATGGGATTATACGTCAGCTATCTCTCGTAATGGTCCGTTAAACGGAGAGTACGAGTTCTCTCATTATTACAAAAACCCCATACATGTTAATGGTGCCCATGGGATTATACGTCAGCTATATCTCGTAATGGTCCATTAAACGGAGAGTACGAGTTCTCTCATTATTACAAAAACCCCATACATGTTAATGGTGCCCATGGGATTATACGTCAGCTATATCTCGTAATGGTCCGTTAAACGGAGAGTACGAGTTCTCTCATTATTACAAAAACCCCATACATGTTAATGGTGCCCATGGGATTATACGTCAGCTATCTCTCGTAATGGTCCGTTAAACGGAGAGTACGAGTTCTCTCATTATTACAAAAACCCCATACATGTTAATAGTGCCCATGGGATTATACGTCAGCTATATCTCGTAATGGTCCGTTAAACGGAGAGTACGAGTTCTCTCATTATTACAAAAACCCCATACATGTTAATGGTGCCCATGGGATTATACGTCAGCTATATCTAGTAATGGTCCGTTAAACGGAGAGTACGAGTTCTCTCATTATTACAAAAACCCAATAAATGTTAATGGTGCCCATGGGATTATACGTCAGCTATCTCTCGTAATGGTCCGTTAAACGGAGAGTACGAGTTCTCTCATTATTACAAAAACCCCATACATGTTAATGGTGCCCATGGGATTATACGTCAGCTATCTCTCGTAATGGTCCGTTAAACGGAGAGTACGAGTTCTCTCATTATTACAAAAACCCCATACATGTTAATGGTGCCCATGGGATTATACGTCAGCTATATCTCGTAATGGTCCGTTAAACGGAGAGTACGAGTTCTCTCATTATTACAAAAACCCCATACATGTTAATGGTGCCCATGGGATTATACGTCAGCTATATCTCGTAATGGTCCGTTAAACGGAGAGTACGAGTTCTCTCATTATTACAAAAACCCCATACATGTTAATGGTGCCCATGGGATTATACGTCAGCTATATCTCGTAATGGTCCGTTAAACGGAGAGTACGAGTTCTCTCATTATTACAAAAACCCCATACATGTTAATGGTGCCCATGGGATTATACGTCAGCTATATCTCGTAATGGTCCGTTAAACGGAGAGTACGAGTTCTCTCATTATTACAAAAACCCCATACATGTTAATGGTGCCCATGGGATTATACGTCAGCTATATCTCGTAATGGTCCGTTAATCGGAGAGTACGAGTTCTCTCATTATTACAAAAACCCCATACATGTTAATGGTGCCCATGGGATTATACGTCAGCTATATCTCGTAATGGTCCGTTAAACGGAGAGTACGAGTTCTCTCATTATTACAAAAACCCCATACATGTTAATGGTGCCCATGGGATTATACGTCAGGTATATCTCGTAATGGTCCGTTAAACGGAGAGTACGAGTTCTCTCATTATTACAAAAACCCCATACATGTTAATGGTGCCCATGGGATTATACGTCAGCTATCTCTCGTAATGGTCCGTTAAACGGAGAGTACGAGCTATCTCATTATTACAAAAACCCCATACATGTTAATGGTGCCCATGGGATTATACGTCAGCTATATCTCGTAATGGTCCGTTAAACGGAGAGTACGAGTTCTCTCATTATTACAAAAACCCCATACATGTTAATGGTGCCCATGGGATTATACGTCAGCTATCTCTCGTAATGGTCCGTTAAACGGAGAGTACGAGTTCTCTCATTATTACAAAAACCCCATACATGTTAATGGTGCCCATGGGATTATACGTCAGCTATATCTCGTAATGGTCCGTTAAACGGAGAGTACGAGTTCTCTCATTATTACAAAAACCCCATACATGTTAATGGTGCCCATGGGATTATACGGCAGCTATATCTCGTAATGGTCCGTTAAACAGAGAGTACGAGTTCTCTCATTATTACAAAAACCCCATACATGTTGATGGTGCCCATGGGATAATACGTCAGCTATCTCTCGTAATGGTCCGTTAAACGGAGAGTACGAGTTCTCTCATTATTACAAAAACCCCATACATGTTAATGGTGCCCATGGGATTATACGTCAGCTATATCTCGTAATGATCCGTTAAACGGAGAGTACGAGTTCTCTCATTATTACAAAAACCCCATACATGTTAATGGTGCCCATGGGATTATACGTCAGCTATATCTCGTAATGGTCCGTTAAACGGAGAGTACGAGTTCTCTCATTATTACAAAAACCCCATACATGTTAATGGTGCCCATGGGATTATACGTCAGCTATATCTCGTAATGGTCCGTTAAACGGAGAGTACGAGTTCTCTCATTATTACAAAAACCCCATACATGTTAATGGTGCCCATGGGATTATACGTCAGCTATATCTCGTAATGGTCCGTTAAACGGAGAGTACGAGTTCTCTCATTATTACAAAAACCCCATACATGTTAATGGTGCCCATGCGATTATACGTCAGCTATATCTCGTAATGGTCCGTTAAACGGAGAGTACGAGTTCTCTCATTATTACAAAAACCCCATACATGTTAATGGTGCCCATGGGATTATACGTCAGCTATCTCTTGTAATGGTCCGTTAAACGGAGAGTACGAGTTCTCTCATTATTACAAAAACCCCATACATGTTAATGGTGCCCATGGAATTATACGTCAGCTATATCTCGTAATGGTCCGTTAAACGGAGAGTACGAGTTCTCTCATTATTACAAAAACCCCATACATGTTAATGGTGCCCATGGGATTATACGTCAGCTATATCTCGTAATGGTCCGTTAAACGGAGAGTACGAGTTCTCTCATAATTACATATACCCCATACATGTTAATGGTGCCCATGGGATTATACGTCAGCTATCTCTCGTAATGGTCCGTTAAACGGAGAGTACGAGTTCTCTCATTATTACAAAAACCCCATACATGTTAATGGTGCCCATGGGATTATACGTCAGCTATATCTCGTAATGGTCCGTTAAACGGAGAGTACGAGTTCTCTCATTATTACAAAAACCCCATACACGTTAATGGGGCCCATGGGATTATACGTCAGCTATCTCTCGTAATGGTCCGTTAAACGGAGAGTACGAGTTCTCTCATTATTACAAAAACCCCATACATGTTAATGGTGCCCATGGGATTATACGTCAGCTATCTCTCGTAATGGTCCGTTAAACGGAGAGTACGAGTTCTCTCATTATTACAAAAACCCCATACATGTTAATGGTGCCCATGGGATTATACGTCAGCTATCTCTCGTAATGGTCCGTTAAACGGAGAGTACGAGTTCTCTCATTATTACAAAAACCCCATACATGTTAATGGTGCCCATGGGATTATACGTCAGCTATTTCTCGTAATGGTCCGTTAAACGGAGAGTACGAGTTCTCTCCTTATTACAAAAACCCCATACATGTTAATGGTGCCCATGGGATTATACGTCAGCTATATCTCGTAATGGTCCGTTAAACGGAGAGTACGAGTTCTCTCATTATTACAAAAACCCCATACATGTTAATGGTGCCCATGGGATTATACGTCAGCTATATCTCGTAATCGTCCGTTAAACGGAGAGTACGAGTTCTCTCATTATTACAAAAACCCCATACATGTTAATGGTGCCCATGGGATTATACGTCAGCTATCTCTCGTAATGGTCCGTTAAACGGAGAGTACGAGTTCTCTCATTATTACAAAAACCCCATACATGTTAATGGTGCCCATGGGATTATACGTCAGCTATCTCTCGTAATGGTCCGTTAAACGGAGAGTACGAGTTCTCTCATTATTACAAAAACCCCATACATGTTAATGGTGCCCATGGGATTATACGTCAGCTATATCTCGTAATGGTCCGTTAAACGGAGAGTACGAGTTCTCTCATTATTACAAAAACCCCATACATGTTAATGGTGCCCATGGGATTATACGTCAGCTATATCTCGTAATGGTCCGTTAAACGGAGAGTACGAGTTCTCTCATTATTACAAAAACCCCATACATGTTAATGGTGCCCATGGGATTATACGTCAGCTATATCTCGTAATGGTCCGTTAAACGGAGAGTACGAGTTCTCTCATTATTACAAAAACCCCATACATGTTAATGGTGCCCATGGGATTATACGTCAGCAATCTCTCGTAATGGTCCGTTAAACGGAGAGTACGAGTTCTCTCATTATTACAAAAACCCCATACATGTTAATGGTGCCCATGGGATTATACGTCAGCTGTCTCTCGTAATGGTCCGTTAAACGGAGAGTACGAGTTCTCTCATTATTACAAAAACCCCATACATGTTAATGGTGCCCATGGGATTATACGGCAGCTATATCTCGTAATGGTCCGTTAAACGGAGAGTACGAGTTCTCTCATTATTACAAAAACCCCATACATGTTAATGGTGCCCATGGGATTATACGTCAGCTATATCTCGTAATGGTCCGTTAAACGGAGAGTACGAGTTCTCTCATTATTACAAAAACCCCATACATGTTAATGGTGCCCATGGGATTATACGTCAGCTATCTCTCGTAACGGTCCGTTAAACGGAGAGTACGAGTTCTCTCATTATTACAAAAACCCCATACACGTTAATGGGGCCCATGGGATTATACGTCAGCTATATCTCGTAATGGTCCGTTAAACGGAGAGTACGAGTTCTCTCATTATTACAAAAACCCCATACATGTTAATGGTGCCCATGGGATTATACGTCAGCTATATCTCGTAATGGTCCGTTAAACGGAGAGTACGAGTTGTCTCATTATTACAAAAACCCCATACATGTTAATGGTGCCCATGGGATTGTACGTCAGCTATCTCTCGTAATGGTCCGTTAAACGGAGAGTACGAGTTCTCTCATTATTACAAAAACCCCATACATGTTAATGGTGCCCATGGGATTGTACGTCAGCTATCTCTCGTAATGGTCCGTTAAACGGAGAGTACGAGTTGTCTCATTATTACAAAAACCCCATACATGTTAATGGTGCCCATGGGATTGTACGTCAGCTATCTCTCGTAATGGTCCGTTAAACGGAGAGTACGAGTTCTCTCATTATTACAAAAACCCCATACATGTTAATGGTGCCCATGGGATTATACGTCAGCTATATCTCGTAATGGTCCGTTAAACGGAGAGTACGAGTTCTCTCATTATTACAAAAACCCCATACATGATAATGGTGCCCATGGGATTATACGTCAGCTATATCTCGTAATGGTCCGTTAAACGGAAAGTACGAGTTCTCTCATTATTACAAAAACCCCATACATGTTGATGGTGCCCATGGGATTATACGTCAGCTATATCTCGTAATGGTCCGTTAAACGGAGAGTACGAGTTCTCTCATTATTACAAAAACCCCATACATGTTGATGGTGCCCATGGGATTATACGTCAGCTATATCTCGTAATGGTCCGTTAAACGGAGAGTACGAGTTCTCTCATTATTACAAAAACCCCATACATGTTGATGGTGCCCATGGGATAATACGTCAGCTATCTCTCGTAATGGTCCGTTAAACGGAGAGTACGAGTTCTCTCATTATTACAAAAACCCCATACATGTTAATGGTGCCCATGGGTTTATACGTCAGCTATATCTCGTAATGGTCCGTTAAACGGAGAGTACGAGTTCTCTCATTATTACAAAAACCCCATACATGTTAATGGTGCCCATGGGATTATACGTCAGCTATATCTCGTAATGGTCCGTTAAACGGAGAGTACGAGTTCTCTCATTATTACAAAAACCCCATACATGTTAATGGTGCCCATGGGATTATACGTCAGCTATCTCTCGTAATGGTCCGTTAAACGGAGAGTACGAGTTCTCTCATTATTACAAAAACCCCATACACGTTAATGGTGCCCATGGGATTATACGTCAGCTATATCTCGTAATGGTCCGTTAAACGGAGAGTACGAGTTCTCTCATTATTACAAAAACCCCATACATGTTAATGGTGCCCATGGGATTATACGTCAGCTATCTCTCGTAACGGTCCGTTAAACGGAGAGTACGAGTTCTCTCATTATTACAAAAACCCCATACACGTTAATGGGGCCCATGGGATTATACGTCAGCTATCTCTCGTAATGGTCCGTTAAACGGAGAGTACGAGTTCTCTCATTATTACAAAAACCCCATACATGTTAATGGTGCCCATGGGATTATACGTCAGCTATCTCTCGTAATGGTCCGTTAAACGGAGAGTACGAGTTCTCTCATTATTACAAAAACCCCATACATGTTAATGGTGCCCATGGGATTATACGTCAGCTATATCTCGTAATGGTCCGTTAAACGGAGAGTACGAGTTCTCTCATTATTACAAAAACCCCATACATGTTAATGGTGCCCATGGGATTATACGACAGCTATCTCTCGTAATGGTCCGTTAAACGGAGAGTACGAGTTCTCTCATTATTACAAAAACCCCATACATGTTAATGGTGCCCATGGGATTATACGTCAGCTATATCTCGTAATGGTCCGTTAAACGGAGAGTACGAGTTCTCTCATTATTACAAAAACCCCATACATGTTAATGGTGCCCATGGGATTATACGTCAGCTATCTCTCGTAATGGTCCGTTAAACGGAGAGTACGAGTTCTCTCATTATTACAAAAACCCCATACATGTTAATGGTGCCCATGGGATTATACGTCAGCTATATCTCGTAATGGTCCGTTAAACGGAGAGTACGAGTTCTCTCATTATTACAAAAACCCCATACATGTTAATGGTGCCCATGGGATTATACGGCAGCTATATCTCGTAATGGTCCGTTAAACAGAGAGTACGAGTTCTCTCATTATTACAAAAACCCCATACATGTTGATGGTGCCCATGGGATAATACGTCAGCTATCTCTCGTAATGGTCCGTTAAACGGAGAGTACGAGTTCTCTCATTATTACAAAAACCCCATACATGTTAATGGTGCCCATGGGATTATACGTCAGCTATATCTCGTAATGATCCGTTAAACGGAGAGTACGAGTTCTCTCATTATTACAAAAACCCCATACATGTTAATGGTGCCCATGGGATTATACGTCAGCTATATCTCGTAATGGTCCGTTAAACGGAGAGTACGAGTTCTCTCATTATTACAAAAACCCCATACATGTTAATGGTGCCCATGGGATTATACGTCAGCTATATCTCGTAATGGTCCGTTAAACGGAGAGTACGAGTTCTCTCATTATTACAAAAACCCCATACATGTTAATGGTGCCCATGGGATTATACGTCAGCTATATCTCGTAATGGTCCGTTAAACGGAGAGTACGAGTTCTCTCATTATTACAAAAACCCCATACATGTTAATGGTGCCCATGCGATTATACGTCAGCTATATCTCGTAATGGTCCGTTAAACGGAGAGTACGAGTTCTCTCATTATTACAAAAACCCCATACATGTTAATGGTGCCCATGGGATTATACGTCAGCTATCTCTTGTAATGGTCCGTTAAACGGAGAGTACGAGTTCTCTCATTGTTACAAAAACCCCATACATGTTAATGGTGCCCATGGAATTATACGTCAGCTATATCTCGTAATGGTCCGTTAAACGGAGAGTACGAGTTCTCTCATTATTACAAAAACCCCATACATGTTAATGGTGCCCATGGGATTATACGTCAGCTATATCTCGTAATGGTCCGTTAAACGGAGAGTACGAGTTCTCTCATAATTACATATACCCCATACATGTTAATGGTGCCCATGGGATTATACGTCAGCTATCTCTCGTAATGGTCCGTTAAACGGAGAGTACGAGTTCTCTCATTATTACAAAAACCCCATACATGTTAATGGTGCCCATGGGATTATACGTCAGCTATATCTCGTAATGGTCCGTTAAACGGAGAGTACGAGTTCTCTCATTATTACAAAAACCCCATACACGTTAATGGGGCCCATGGGATTATACGTCAGCTATCTCTCGTAATGGTCCGTTAAACGGAGAGTACGAGTTCTCTCATTATTACAAAAACCCCATACATGTTAATGGTGCCCATGGGATTATACGTCAGCTATCTCTCGTAATGGTCCGTTAAACGGAGAGTACGAGTTCTCTCATTATTACAAAAACCCCATACATGTTAATGGTGCCCATGGGATTATACGTCAGCTATCTCTCGTAATGGTCCGTTAAACGGAGAGTACGAGTTCTCTCATTATTACAAAAACCCCATACATGTTAATGGTGCCCATGGGATTATACGTCAGCTATTTCTCGTAATGGTCCGTTAAACGGAGAGTACGAGTTCTCTCCTTATTACAAAAACCCCATACATGTTAATGGTGCCCATGGGATTATACGTCAGCTATATCTCGTAATGGTCCGTTAAACGGAGAGTACGAGTTCTCTCATTATTACAAAAACCCCATACATGTTAATGGTGCCCATGGGATTATACGTCAGCTATATCTCGTAATCGTCCGTTAAACGGAGAGTACGAGTTCTCTCATTATTACAAAAACCCCATACATGTTAATGGTGCCCATGGGATTATACGTCAGCTATCTCTCGTAATGGTCCGTTAAACGGAGAGTACGAGTTCTCTCATTATTACAAAAACCCCATACATGTTAATGGTGCCCATGGGATTATACGTCAGCTATCTCTCGTAATGGTCCGTTAAACGGAGAGTACGAGTTCTCTCATTATTACAAAAACCCCATACATGTTAATGGTGCCCATGGGATTATACGTCAGCTATATCTCGTAATGGTCCGTTAAACGGAGAGTACGAGTTCTCTCATTATTACAAAAACCCCATACATGTTAATGGTGCCCATGGGATTATACGTCAGCTATATCTCGTAATGGTCCGTTAAACGGAGAGTACGAGTTCTCTCATTATTACAAAAACCCCATACATGTTAATGGTGCCCATGGGATTATACGTCAGCTATATCTCGTAATGGTCCGTTAAACGGAGAGTACGAGTTCTCTCATTATTACAAAAACCCCATACATGTTAATGGTGCCCATGGGATTATACGTCAGCAATCTCTCGTAATGGTCCGTTAAACGGAGAGTACGAGTTCTCTCATTATTACAAAAACCCCATACATGTTAATGGTGCCCATGGGATTATACGTCAGCTGTCTCTCGTAATGGTCCGTTAAACAGAGAGTACGAGTTCTCTCATTATTACAAAAACCCCATACATGTTAATGGTGCCCATGGGATTATACGGCAGCTATATCTCGTAATGGTCCGTTAAACGGAGAGTACGAGTTCTCTCATTATTACAAAAACCCCATACATGTTAATGGTGCCCATGGGATTATACGTCAGCTATATCTCGTAATGGTCCGTTAAACGGAGAGTACGAGTTCTCTCATTATTACAAAAACCCCATACATGTTAATGGTGCCCATGGGATTATACGTCAGCTATCTCTCGTAACGGTCCGTTAAACGGAGAGTACGAGTTCTCTCATTATTACAAAAACCCCATACACGTTAATGGGGCCCATGGGATTATACGTCAGCTATATCTCGTAATGGTCCGTTAAACGGAGAGTACGAGTTCTCTCATTATTACAAAAACCCCATACATGTTAATGGTGCCCATGGGATTATACGTCAGCTATATCTCGTAATGGTCCGTTAAACGGAGAGTACGAGTTGTCTCATTATTACAAAAACCCCATACATGTTAATGGTGCCCATGGGATTGTACGTCAGCTATCTCTCGTAATGGTCCGTTAAACGGAGAGTACGAGTTGTCTCATTATTACAAAAACCCCATACATGTTAATGGTGCCCATGGGATTGTACGTCAGCTATCTCTCGTAATGGTCCGTTAAACGGAGAGTACGAGTTGTCTCATTATTACAAAAACCCCATACATGTTAATGGTGCCCATGGGATTGTACGTCAGCTATCTCTCGTAATGGTCCGTTAAACGGAGAGTACGAGTTCTCTCATTATTACAAAAACCCCATACATGTTAATGGTGCCCATGGGATTATACGTCAGCTATATCTCGTAATGGTCCGTTAAACGGAGAGTACGAGTTCTCTCATTATTACAAAAACCCCATACATGATAATGGTGCCCATGGGATTATACGTCAGCTATATCTCGTAATGGTCCGTTAAACGGAGAGTACGAGTTCTCTCATTATTACAAAAACCCCATACATGTTGATGGTGCCCATGGGATTATACGTCAGCTATATCTCGTAATGGTCCGTTAAACGGAGAGTACGAGTTCTCTCATTATTACAAAAACCCCATACATGTTGATGGTGCCCATGGGATTATACGTCAGCTATATCTCGTAATGGTCCGTTAAACGGAGAGTACGAGTTCTCTCATTATTACAAAAACCCCATACATGTTGATGGTGCCCATGGGATAATACGTCAGCTATCTCTCGTAATGGTCCGTTAAACGGAGAGTACGAGTTCTCTCATTATTACAAAAACCCCATACATGTTAATGGTGCCCATGGGTTTATACGTCAGCTATATCTCGTAATGGTCCGTTAAACGGAGAGTACGAGTTCTCTCATTATTACAAAAACCCCATACATGTTAATGGTGCCCATGGGATTATACGTCAGCTATATCTCGTAATGGTCCGTTAAACGGAGAGTACGAGTTCTCTCATTATTACAAAAACCCCATACATGTTAATGGTGCCCATGGGATTATACGTCAGCTATCTCTCGTAATGGTCCGTTAAACGGAGAGTACGAGTTCTCTCATTATTACAAAAACCCCATACACGTTAATGGTGCCCATGGGATTATACGTCAGCTATATCTCGTAATGGTCCGTTAAACGGAGAGTACGAGTTCTCTCATTATTACAAAAACCCCATACATGTTAATGGTGCCCATGGGATTATACGTCAGCTATCTCTCGTAACGGTCCGTTAAACGGAGAGTACGAGTTCTCTCATTATTACAAAAACCCCATACACGTTAATGGGGCCCATGGGATTATACGTCAGCTATCTCTCGTAATGGTCCGTTAAACGGAGAGTACGAGTTCTCTCATTATTACAAAAACCCCATACATGTTAATGGTGCCCATGGGATTATACGTCAGCTATCTCTCGTAATGGTCCGTTAAACGGAGAGTACGAGTTCTCTCATTATTACAAAAACCCCATACATGTTAATGGTGCCCATGGGATTATACGTCAGCTATATCTCGTAATGGTCCGTTAAACGGAGAGTACGAGTTCTCTCATTATTACAAAAACCCCATACATGTTAATGGTGCCCATGGGATTATACGACAGCTATCTCTCGTAATGGTCCGTTAAACGGAGAGTACGAGTTCTCTCATTATTACAAAAACCCCATACATGTTAATGGTGCCCATGGGATTATACGTCAGCTATATCTCGTAATGGTCCGTTAAACGGAGAGTACGAGTTCTCTCATTATTACAAAAACCCCATACATGTTAATGGTGCCCATGGGATTATACGTCAGCTATATCTCGTAATGGTCCGTTAAACGGAGAGTACGAGTTCTCTCATTATTACAAAAACCCCATACATGTTAATGGTGCCCATGGGATTATACGTCAGCTATCTCTCGTAATGGTCCGTTAAACGGAGAGTACGAGTTCTCTCATTATTACAAAAACCCCATACATGTTAATAGTGCCCATGGGATTATACGTCAGCTATATCTCGTAATGGTCCGTTAAACGGAGAGTACGAGTTCTCTCATTATTACAAAAACCCCATACATGTTAATGGTGCCCATGGGATTATACGTCAGCTATATCTCGTAATGGTCCGTTAAACGGAGAGTACGAGTTCTCTCATTATTACAAAAACCCAATAAATGTTAATGGTGCCCATGGGATTATACGTCAGCTATATCTCGTAATGGTCCGTTAAACGGAGAGTACGAGTTCTCTCATTATTACAAAAACCCCATACATGTTAATGGTGCCCATGGGATTATACGTCAGCTATCTCTCGTAATGGTCCGTTAAACGGAGAGTACGAGTTCTCTCATTATTACAAAAACCCCATACATGTTAATGGTGCCCATGGGATTATACGTCAGCTATGTCTCGTAATGGTCCGTTAAACGGAGAGTACGAGTTCTCTCATTATTACAAAAACCCCATACATGTTAATGGTGCCCATGGGATTATACGTCAGCTATATCTCGTAATGGTCCGTTAAACGGAGAGTACGAGTTCTCTCATTATTACAAAAACCCCATACATGTTAATGGTGCCCATGGGATTATACGTCAGCTATATCTCGTAATGGTCCGTTAAACGGAGAGTACGAGTTCTCTCATTATTACAAAAACCCCATACATGTTAATGGTGCCCATGGGATTATACGTCAGCTATATCTCGTAATGGTCCGTTAAACGGAGAGTACGAGTTCTCTCATTATTACAAAAACCCCATACATGTTAATGGTGCCCATGGGATTATACGTCAGCTATATCTCGTAATGGTCCGTTAAACGGACAGTACGAGTTCTCTCATTATTACAAAAACCCCATACATGTTAATGGTGCCCATGGGATTATACGTCAGGTATATCTCGTAATGGTCCGTTAAACGGAGAGTACGAGTTCTCTCATTATTACAAAAACCCCATACATGTTAATGGTGCCCATGGGATTATACGTCAGCTATCTCTCGTAATGGTCCGTTAAACGGAGAGTACGAGCTCTCTCATTATTACAAAAACCCCATACATGTTAATGGTGCCCATGGGATTATACGTCAGCTATATCTCGTAATGGTCCGTTAAACGGAGAGTACGAGTTCTCTCATTATTACAAAAACCCCATACATGTTAATGGTGCCCATGGGATTATACGTCAGCTATCTCTCGTAATGGTCCGTTAAACGGAGAGTACGAGTTCTCTCATTATTACAAAAACCCCATACATGTTAATGGTGCCCATGGGATTATACGTCAGCTATATCTCGTAATGGTCCGTTAAACGGAGAGTACGAGTTCTCTCATTATTACAAAAACCCCATACATGTTAATGGTGCCCATGGGATTATACGGCAGCTATATCTCGTAATGGTCCGTTAAACAGAGAGTACGAGTTCTCTCATTATTACAAAAACCCCATACATGTTGATGGTGCCCATGGGATAATACGTCAGCTATCTCTCGTAATGGTCCGTTAAACGGAGAGTACGAGTTCTCTCATTATTACAAAAACCCCATACATGTTAATGGTGCCCATGGGATTATACGTCAGCTATATCTCGTAATGATCCGTTAAACGGAGAGTACGAGTTCTCTCATTATTACAAAAACCCCATACATGTTAATGGTGCCCATGGGATTATACGTCAGCTATATCTCGTAATGGTCCGTTAAACGGAGAGTACGAGTTCTCTCATTATTACAAAAACCCCATACATGTTAATGGTGCCCATGGGATTATACGTCAGCTATATCTCGTAATGGTCCGTTAAACGGAGAGTACGAGTTCTCTCATTATTACAAAAACCCCATACATGTTAATGGTGCCCATGGGATTATACGTCAGCTTTATCTCGTAATGGTCCGTTAAACGGAGAGTACGAGTTCTCTCATTATTACAAAAACCCCATACATGTTAATGGTGCCCATGGGATTATACGTCAGCTATATCTCGTAATGGTCCGTTAAACGGAGAGTACGAGTTCTCTCATTATTACAAAAACCCCATACATGTTAATGGTGCCCATGGGATTATACGTCAGCTATCTCTTGTAATGGTCCGTTAAACGGAGAGTACGAGTTCTCTCATTATTACAAAAACCCCATACATGTTAATGGTGCCCATGGAATTATACGTCAGCTATATCTCGTAATGGTCCGTTAAATGGAGAGTACGAGTTCTCTCATTATTACAAAAACCCCATACATGTTAATGGTGCCCATGGGATTATACGTCAGCTATATCTCGTAATGGTCCGTTAAACGGAGAGTACGAGTTCTCTCATTATTACATAAACCCCATACATGTTAATGGTGCCCATGGGATTATACGTCAGCTATCTCTCGTAATGGTCCGTTAAACGGAGAGTACGAGTTCTCTCATTATTACAAAAACCCCATACATGTTAATGGTGCCCATGGGATTATACGTCAGCTATATCTCGTGATGGTCCGTTAAACGGAGAGTACGAGTTCTCTCATTATTACAAAAACCCCATACATGTTAATGGTGCCCATGGGATTATACGTCAGCTATCTCTCGTAATGGTCCATTAAACGGAGAGTACGAGTTCTCTCATTATTACAAAAACCCCATACATGTTAATGGTGCCCGTGGGATTATACGTCAGCTATATCTCGTAATGGTCCGTTAAACGGAGAGTACGAGTTCTCTCATTATTACAAAACCCCATACATGTTAATGGTGCCCATGGGATTATACGTCAGCTATCTCTCGTAATGGTCCGTTAATCGGAGAGTACGAGTTCTCTCATTATTACAAAAACCCCATACATGTTAATGGTGCCCATGGGATTGTACGTCAGCTATATCTCGTAATGGTCCGTTAAACGGAGAGTACGAGTTCTCTCATTATTACAAAAACCCCATACATGTTAATGGTGCCCATGGGATTATACGTCAGCTATCTCTCGTAATGGTCCGTTAAACGGAGAGTACGAGTTCTCTCATTATTACAAAAACTCCATACATGTTAATGGTGCCCATGGGATTATACATCAGCTATATCTCGTAATGGTCCGTTAAACGGAGAGTACGAGTTCTCTCATTATTACAAAAACCCCATACATGTTAATGGTGCCCATGGGATTATACGTCAGCTATATCTCGTAATGGTCCGTTAAACGGAGAGTACGAGTTCTCTCATTATTACAAAAACCCCATACATGTTAATGGTGCCCATGGGATTATACGTCAGCTATCTCTCGTAATGGTCCGTTAAACGGAGAGTACGAGTTCTCTCATTATTACAAAAACCCCATACATGTTAATGGTGCCCATGGGATTATACGTCAGCTATATCTCGTAATGGTCCGTTAAACGGAGAGTACGAGTTCTCTCATTATTACAAAAACCCCATACATGTTAATGGTGCCCATGGGATTATATGTCAGCTATCTCTCGTAATGGTCCGTTAAACGGAGAGTACGAGTTCTCTCATTATTACAAAAACCCCATACATGTTAATGGTGCCCATGGGATTATACGTCAGCTATATCTCGTAATGGTCCGTTAAACGGAGAGTACGAGTTCTCTCATTATTACAAAAACCCCATACATGTTAATGGTGCCCATGGGATTATACGTCAGCTATATCTCGTAATGGTCCGTTAAACGGAGAGTACGAGTTCTCTCATTATTACAAAAACCCCATACATGTTAATGGTGCTCATGGGATGATACGTCAGCTATATCTCGTATTGCACCACGGGAGCCACAATTATTGGCTACTAAGTCGCTGTGTCTATTGTCTTTTCGTGTCTGCCGGAAGACTGCAAAGTATTTCTTGGTCCATTTGCAGGAGCTGTCCTGTTTTAAATTGCAGCCCGCCTCTGTTTCATTGTCCCTCCAGTCACAATTACGTCTTCTACTCAATTTTTTTCCCTTATCAATCTATGTGCTATCCTGGCTCTCCTAGTAGTTCCTATAAACCCTCTGTGCACTAGCAGCTGAGAAATTCTCACTATTAATTTTTTTAATTATTCAGCCACGTCTCAGGGATGTAACTAGAAACTTGTAACACTCACTGACACTCATCGTAAACTTGCATTTTTAGACATATCAGAAACTTAGATTTGAAAACTACCTGAGTTTATCAATAGAACGCTAGGCCACTTTTACTCTCCTGTTTTCTTTCCCTGTCAACCCATTCATGGTCCTAAGGTACAGTAAACGCAAGTATTCGCCAACTGGTTGTATGACTTCATTGTTGATTTGTAGTATTTTATTTTCGATGTGTTAATAATATTACTTAAGTTTTGCCTCATAATTTATTATCAAGTCTCTGTGTGAGAATGAATTTGTCTGTTTTACCGTCATTGTCATTTTTTGTAAACCATTACACAAAAACTGCAACTCTGGCACGTTTTCTAGTTCGCTAAGTCGAAGGTGGTAGCGAATGGCAGAAAATAAAATAGCGAGTTGCTAAACATAAAAACTGTGAAAGAAGTAATAGTCGGAACATTGGACTAATTCTCTGTCTTCTAGAAGAAATTTACATGATATGGCCGAAGAAAGCTGCACGCCAGACGTACACTGGGGTAGTACAGCATCTTGGGGTGGGGAACTTTACATTCACATTACACATTCATATGTAAATATGGCTACATGTTGATCATTTACTATTTTTTCTTTGACTAGACCTGTGAGTTAGCAATTCCTAGCCTCCACCTTTTACACACTACAAAAATATTTTTTTATCATGGGAACAGAAGGAGTTGTCAAGGAGAAACTTTTTCACTTGATTTTCAAATGTAACTTTGCTGTCTGTCAGCTCACTCTGTAAGTGATCAAAACTTTTGATGACAGCAATTTGCACACCTTTTGTGTTCTATAGACAATCTTAAAGTGGAGTAATGAACGTCATTTTTTCTGGTGTTGTAAATATGTATATCTTGTTCCTTTTGAACTGCGGGAGATTATTTACAACAGATTTCATAATAGAATACATGTAATGTGATCCAATTGTCAAAATACCTAACTCTTTAAACCGATGTCTACTCACAACCAGACTGTCACATTACAACCTAAACTAGACCTCAGGCTAAGCTTTAGATCAGACTGTCACCACAACAAGGCTTATTGCTTTCAGATTCGTTCGCTTCACCAACTCTCAGATTACCTGCGGAAAGCCACTTATCCCAGCAAAGGCCTTTGGCTCCGCAGAAGTCTCAACCTTCATCTGGCCAAAGCGGCCATGGGAGTAAGGTAAGAGAGATTAGGCCGCGTACCGAGACATGCAGGCAGTAATTTTTCTCTCGCTCAGTACGCGAATGTAATAGGACACAAAGTGATTGGTATTCGTCTCTCCGCCATGCACTACACAAGAACTACCGAGTACACACGCAGGCGTGGACGTGGTTGCGGAGGTCTGTTGGAATGAAAACGCGTGAAAAGAAGTCAGCGGAAAACTCCTACCAGAAGAAGGGTTGTTGTGGCGTGTCTTCTCCACAATCTACACTTCCGAAGATTTGGCTTCCCCCACCTCTATGACAGCAGGTGGCTCGTCAAGAAGTGTGTTTCTACTTGATGGATGCAGGTGCTTCGTTGCCCGCCACTCTTTCTACGTTGGACGTCCATCTTGATGTCTCCCGTTTGCGACACAGGAGGTGGATGTGATTGCATATTTATTGTTAGCTTTCGACCCCTATTCCGGTTGTATACTACACGGAAGGGTTTCCCTCTCTGTTTAGCCAACAAACCGTTACTTCTTATGTTTATCGAGATCGATTCGACATAATCCGAGAATCAGCTATAACGTTTCAGCTGACAGTAGCAACAGCCCCCGTTATCCGGAAAAGTATTCCTCGTTGCATCTCGTTGATTGCCCGTACCGATGTTATAAGTAGGTGTCTGTGTGCTCAAGTACTTGCACAATATGGCGGTTAGGACAGTGTCATTTTGTAGGGTGTATTAAAAAGAATGGTGCGATTTTTGAAAAATGATTACTATTATGTTATTTGAAATATGTGCGTGAACAACGTACTGCTGGAAAGAGCAAACTCTAGAGTTTTGCATGGTTCCCGCTAGGCGGGAGCAGTGTGCGCTCACTTCAGTTCTATAATAGTAAAAAATGGTATCGGGACAACAGCAAGCGTTTTGTGTTCTACGTTTTGCGCAGTGCGGATTGGTAGTAACTGCTCAGTGTGACTTTCGTACTAAGTATGGTGTTGGTCCTCCTACAGTACAGAGCATTAGACAATGGCATGAACAATTGCGAGAAACAGGTTGTTTGTGTAAAGGCAAATCGCCGGGCCGTCCCCGAGTGTCTGACACATACGTTGAAGCATCCGCTGTAGTTTCACAAGGAGTCAGCAGAAATCCTTTCGCCGTGCATATCGACAGCTCAGCACGCTCCCGGTGTTCGCCTAGCATGTGTTGCGTAGACGTATACACATGAAACCACACAAAATTCAGCTACTGCAAGCTCTTCGTGGAGGTGACAAAGAATAACGTGTGGAGGTCTGTAATTTCGTTCTCGGCAAGATGGAGGGTGACAGTTTGCTTCTACACTTAGTGATTAGTAACGAGGCAACATTCTATTTAAATGGAAAGGTGTGAGAATATGGGGTACGGTACAATCACATGAAGTTCTGCAAAACGAAAGGGACTCTCCAAAATTTAATGTGTTCTGTGCAGTTTCACGGGAAAAGGTGTAAGGTCCAGTTTTTTTTGCCGAGAACACTGTTACAGGAAGTACATATCTCGATGTGCTTGAAAACTTTCTTTTCCCACTGTTTGAGACTTATTCGAACGACTTCGTTTAGCGACATCTGGAAGTGCGGAAATTCTTAAATCAAAGGAATACTGAACGATGGATCGGTCGCACTGGACCAAATGATTCAGCGTTATGTTACTGGCCTCAAAAGTCACCAGATCTGACTGTATGTGATTATTTCTTGTGGGGGTTTATAAAAGACTCTGTTTATGTGCCTCCGTTACCAATAACTATGAATTAACTGAGACATGGCATAACAGCAGCTGTGGAAGCTGTAACTTAAGACATGCTAGCTGCAGTGTGGGAGGAATTTGAATACCGCATTGACATATGTCGTGCATCTCAAGGGGGCGAGGGGCATATCGAACACCTACGAAAAGCTACGGAAAAAACTTTTTGAATTTCTCGTTCATCAAAAACACAAAATTCTTTGTAAATATTTATTAGTTTCAGAAATATAGACGTACCAAATCGAATGATTCTTTTTGACACACCCTGTATATCCTTACTGCTCACATAGCAATCGTAATTGGGTGGCCTGTTGCTCATCCAAGTAAGTATTTGTAGACGGACTTTAATTTTATGGGCCTTTTTAAATGGTTTCAAGAGCGTCAGCAGTAAGGATATACCAGCAAACTCCAGCCAAACCCCAGTAAAACAGAGGTAAAAGCGTTTCATCTCCATTGTAAGGAGGCACCCAGGAAGTTATAAGTGCTAGTTGACGGAATTGAAGTTCCTCATAACTGCTCCCATAAATATTTAGGTGGCAGTCTCGAACGGACACTCTCATGTAAGCAGCACTGCACGTAAGAACAAGCCTATGTCAAGAGTTAAGTTACTCCAAAATACAGCCGGAAACAACTAAGGAACCATTCAATACAATAAGCAATGCTGCAATTTCACGTGTAGCGGGTGATCAAAAAGTCAGTATAAATTTGAAAACTTAATAAACCACGGAATAATGTAGATAGAGAGGTAAAAATTGACACACATGCTTGGAATGACATGGGGTTTTATTTGAACCAAAAAATTAAGTGTTGCTAGACGCGTGAAAGATCTCTTGCGCGCGTCGTTTGGTGATGATCGTGTGCTCAGCCGGCACTTTCGTCATGCTTGGCCTCCCAGGTCCCCAGACCTCAGTCCGTGCGATTATTGGCTTTGGGGTTACCTGAAGTCGCAAGTGTATCGTGATCGACCGACATCTCTAGGGATGCTGAAGGACAACATCCGACTCCAAAGCCTCACCATAACTCCGGACATGCTTTACAGTGCTGTTCACAACATTATTCCTCGACTGCAGCTATTGTTGAGGAATGATGGTGGACATGTTGAGCATTTCCTGTAAAGAACATCATCTTTGCTTTGTCTTACTTTGTTATGCTAATTGTTGCTATTCTGTCGGACATTTTTTGAACGTTTGTAGTTTTTTGGTTCCAATAAAGCCCCATGTCATTCCAAACATGTGTGTCAATTTGTACCTATCTACATTATTCCGTGATTTACTCAGTTTTCAAATTTATACTGACTTTTTGATCACCCGGTATGTTCATCTGTTGAATATTCTGCCCCTGTAGCGAAAAACAACATACATACAACTAAGACATACGTACATCTGAACGAGATCATGAGCATCATTAATGAACACTGTCAAATCTACTCTCATTCAGTGGTTGCTTATTATAGCCAGTATTACTCATTTCAGCTTCCAAAGAAAAGCTGCCAAGTTACAAATTCTGCAGAAGACAGAGTCTCTTAAAAATACAGTTCTCAAAAGCGCTATCCAGAATCCACCGCCTATATGCCTTAAGTCATGTAAGTCACCATAGTTCGGTCTTCAGACAACAGACGTTTTCGGTGTCACCGAGAAGGGAAAAGAACACTGGAATATAAATACAGCCCAGGCGAGAGACAGCAAATTATTTGGATATCACTGTATTAGGTTTAGGACATCAAGTGACATGTCTCAAACTGTACCAAAGTACTGATTTGTGCCATACTCTTAATAAAAGTTATTGATTTTATTTTATTTTGTTGTGTTGCCCCGTTCTTGTTGTGCCACGCTGTCAAGCAAGTGTTTAAGTTGATAGTTATAATGTGCAATCTGTGTTCTTTAACTAATTATAGCAGTAAACCACTTTTTCTGCTACGGTGGATGTTTGGGCTGTACTAGTTCAGTTCCACATTCCCTACGAAAGAAAATTGAATAAAATTAATTTCATAATTGCAGTCACAGTTTCCGGTTGCCTGCAAAACTCCAGGTCTGTTGACAGTAATCTCAAACAGAACGGATTACTAATTAAACAGTCGTAACACAACAAAGGGTACTAGGAAAGTTTTGCAATACAGATTTATTTACTTAATTTTCGAAGTAATTTCCGACACATTAAGCGCATCTCTCCATCCTCGGAAACCAATCCCTAAACCGGTTCTTCCAAGTTTCTGTAGGGAGTAAGCCACACTCGTTGTCCCAAGCCCTCAGGATGCCCTCATCCCTTGAAAACTGCACTTAGCTACATTTTCACATGGGGGAACAGTGCAAAGTCACAAGCAACAAGGTCTGGACTGTAAGAAGGGTGCTCAAGAAGTTTCAGTCCTGTACCCCGCAAAAATTCGCTGCATGCTTTGACGCGGTGAGTTGGATCGTTGTCTTGTGGAGGAACCAAGTGTCCATTCTTGACTTCGGTCGCAAGTTCTTCAAATATTGGATGACTTTGGGCAGGCACTGCTCGTTGTACCACTTAGCTGTGACTGTCTTCTGTGTGTCCAAAACAAAACGATCAGCAATACCACTCGATCAGAAAAAAAACAGCTATCATTTACTTCTTTACTGATCGGGATTTTCTGACAGCCACAGGTGTGTTGCCATCTTCAAAGGCTCAAACTTTGTTTTTAGTCATAGTCGGCACGTAATAATAGTACAGCCAAGTGTCGTCACCTGTCGCGATGCTATTCACATACTGAGACTGTCCCTTAGAAAACTTCTTCAACATCTCCCGGTACCGAATCAAACGTCATCTGCTCTTCCATCACTTTATGCGGTACCCAGAGACAACAAAGATTCTTTACTTGAAAATGATTATGCAGAATCGAACGAATTGCTGGTACATTTAGCCCTAAGATATCCTCTATGGTAACTCGCCTCTCATCGTCTAGCACTTTTTCCTCACAGCGCTAACGTTTTCCTCCGTAGCTGACGACCGTGGCCTTCCCCTCATCTCAGCGTCCTCCCGGGTGAAATTTTCTAATTCTCTGTACAACCTGACTACAATTGTACGATGTGGATACACTTCACCGAGTGAAGAGTCATTTCTTCACAGCACTGGGCTATGTTTAAACCACGCGCGACGTTGTACCGCAAAACTGCCCGAATATCACTTCGTGACCACGATGCCATAGCAAGCACTTCCAACTATCCCTTTTGAACGACTGCGCCCCACAGACTTGGCACAGCGGCTAGAGTGCAAGTATGCAGTATTCTCAGAACACAGCAACAATAAGCCTCCTATGACTTATTGTTGCGTCTTATCGCGAAACTTTCCTAATACCCCTTGTGTATCAGTCAATGTGGGTTATGAGATCAATTTTCCCCAGCCTTCAGATGCCACCGATGGCTCACCTGCACGAAGAACCATCAAGTGGGAGGAGGTGAAGTAATTTCTACATTCACCATTTAATTACTTTACAAAACACGAGATGACGAAGACCCGTAAAATTCCGAGGCTGTTACGTTCCAAATTTAAGTTCAAGTCACATCGTGGAAAAATAACGCGTTCGCTGAACGGGCGCTGAGACATGTGTCCCAACTTGAGAGCCAAAAAACTGTGTCGCCCTGTTGGGCAGACGAGACTGTAGCAATGGTTCCGCCTCCACCCCTTGTCATGTTGGCTACGGGAACTTACTCGATAACTGCGGATGCACACTGCTGTGCAGCGACTGAGTTTACAAATAGGAGAGTCGATTCGGTTGCTGTTCCTAGACGTGTTTACTTCACAAATAGTAGCTGTGCGGAAGAAATGGTTCAAATGGCTCTGAGCACTATGGGACTTAACAGCTGTGGTCATCAGTCCCCTAGAACTTAGAACTACTTAAACCTAACTAACCTAAGGACACCACACACATCCATGCCCGAGGCAGGATTCGAACCTGCGACCGTAGAAGTCACACGGTTCCGGACTCCGCGCCTACAACCGCGAGACCACCGCGGCCGGCACTGTGCGGAAGTTACTGCAATTTTGGTAGCCACTCGTTTCTCATCACCTTGGTAGCAGGCTTGTATTAACCCTTTGAGTCCAAAAATATAAAAAAACATTAATTTTAAAAATTTTCACGAAATTGACCTTTATTATCACAGTAAGCAAAGAACACAGGAAGAAACAGGTAAAAAGTAAACAATTGAGTGTTCTAACGAGGTGGTTTCACTTTCCAACATAATTTTAAATTTTTTCACAAAATTAACCTTCATTACCAGAGTAAGCAACGAATAGAAGAAGAAATTGCCGAAAAGCGAATAATCAATTGTTTTAAGGAGCTGGTGCTACTTTGGGGACAACAATTTCAACCATCCATTATTTCACGTAGCCAAACGCCTTGTCGCAGTGGTAACATCGGTTCCCGTTAGATCACAGAAGTTCATCGCTGTCGAGCTGGGCTATCAGTTGGCTGGGTGACCATCCGGTCTGCCGAGCGCTATTGGCAAGCGGGGTGCAGTCAACCCTTGTGAGGGAAGCTGAGGAGCTACTTGATTGAGAAGTAGCGGCTCCGGTCACGTAAACTGACGTACGGTCGGCAGAGCGGTGTGCTGACCACGTGCCCCTCCATATCCGCATCCCGTGACGCCAGTGGGCTGAGGATGACACGGCGGCCGGTCAGTAGCGTTGCGCCTTCGTGGCTTGGAAGGGCGGAGTTTATTTTCAGTTTTATTATTCCATGTGATACATCTGAAAGCAATTCCGCAATTGTCCTAGACACAATTTCACACCTCAAAACTACCAGGAACTCGCAATGCCTAAAACAAATTATAGTCCTAAGCAACAAGCAAAAACGGGCCTAAAATTTAATAAATTTATATCACAGTACATACCGCCTCACTGGTTTCACTTCGAAACCACTCATGAAAGCACTAATACAGCTTCAAATTTACGTTACAATACCTTTAGATATACTTACTTTTCGTGTCAATGATCTCGTTAATGCGGTTACTGTAAAAAAACTACATGACACAATCTCCTACAATCACGCAGCACAATCCCCGCGCACACTGTTGCTTTGAACGCTTTAAATGATTGCCACACTGCACAACATTCGTTGAAGTACTTTAGTGTGCCACTAGATGTCCCTGTCTTGCAATAGCATCGATGTTTTTATACGAAAGGCCCTGGTACTCTAAAATAAAATTAGTGGAATGGTGGTCTGAGGCCAAAAGAGCTGGTGCCCAAAGGGTTCAGTCAGCATAATTCACAAAAGGAAGCTTGCTGCAGCATCGTTCGTTGCTACTGTAAAACCACGCCATTGGCATTATTCAGCATCGCGACACTGCCGATGGCAATGTTGTAAGTTTTGATCGGCTCCTGCCTCTTTATTCGTAATACGGAACTCATGGCTAGCATCTCGCATTCTCTTGATTCATTTCGAGTGAATATTCGTCGTTCTCTCCAGGGACTGGGCCTACTCTCGTTTAGTTTTCACTGAGTTGCGATGTACTTTATATTTCGTTTCTTTTCCTACAGGAAGGTGGATACTACCCAACTCACTCAAAATTGTGAGGGCATACTGTAAAACATTGTGACAAGAATATCTCGCATTAGTATCCTTTTTCGCAACATATTCCATGTTAACTGCATTATCTGACTATTACTGATCTGTAACTTTATCACCGTACCTTTTTCTTTAGATAACTGTCAATTGAGCGGTGAAACACCTGGAAAGAGAAGAAGCCATACGCCTTCACGGGCATGGACAGAATATTAGCAGGTGCATGGATCTCCCTGTCTGACAGGGAAACAATGATCGAATATCTCCCTCATTACAGTCACAGATATTACAGACCTGACTCAAACCCAACGAAGAACGTTGCAATGTTTCATCCTTCCCAGTCGTGAATGGTCGAGACACACCAACATCCAGATGGCGCAAAGGCGACGTGGCCACGTCCTGAAGAAGTGAGGTTATCGTGAAAGTGCTGCGAGTGACTTTTTCATGTACAGATAGATACTTAGAGTTATAATTACTAGCTGTAGACGGGACGACTCAAATGATTAGGGAAGGTGCATGGATAGGGAATCATGTGACATTGTTCTAAATGCCTTATCTGAAAATTACCTTGATCTCAGATATCAGACAGTGCCGAATTTTTGACTCAGTTCACGTAGAGTAGGGAGTCACTGATAATAAAGCAATTACATCATAACTGACTAGACGAGTGAATAAGAATGTAAAGAAAAGTGTGGTAAGAAAAAGATTTCAGATTACCTAAGCAATCAGTGAGAAATTCTCTTCTCTGAGACCGAAACTGTTGAAAATAAATGGACAAATCACAAGAGTATTGCAGAATACGCCTTAGAGAAGTATGTGCCGAGCAAAACTATGAGGGATACGAAATAACCGTAATGGTTCGACAGCCATATTAGAAAGCTGCTTTCAAAGCAAAAAGGGCTTCACCACAGATCTGAATGCAGCAAAATCCTCGTGGACAAATAAAAACCGGACAGATCCAAAAGTAGTGTAAGGAGAGCCATGCGCGAAGTGTTCAACGAATTCAAAAGTAAAACTCTATCTACGGACTTGATAAAAAATCGATAGAACTTTTGGTCTTATGTTAAAGCTTTAACCGGATCGAAGCCATCTGTTCAGACACTCCTTGACTATGATAGCGTAGAAACGGTGGATGACTGAGAGGTCGAATTACTATATTCCTTTTTTCGCAATATCATACAGTGTCACTTGCTTCAGTTAACGGACCAACTTCAGAATGACGGATATCGAAATAAATGTCCACAGGATAGAAAGACAACTGAAATCTCCCAACAGAAAGAAAGGAGACTATGCGTGACGGGATATCTATTAGCTTCTACACAGATAATGAGAAAGAATTTGCGCTCTTATAACAGCAGTCACCAGGAGGTCGCTGGAAGAACGAAGCTTTCCCAGTGTTTGGAAAAATGCACAGATCATTCTCATTTTCAAGAAGGGTCGCCCAATGGCCGCGCGCAACTATAGGCCTGTATCGCTAACATCACTTTGTCGTAGAATTTCAGAACATGTTTTATGCTCGCTTATTGTAATCTTTTGGAGACCGAAAATCTCCTGTATAGGATATAACATGTATTCTGCAAACTAACAAGGGGAGGCCGCCAATTGTGAAATTCAGATTCGATTCATACTGCGCATAATAAAAGCTCATGGCCAGAGGTGTAATGTGGCAAAGCACCAAGATGCACTTCTCAGCCGCTGTCGAGAAAATCGACAGTTAAAGTAAACCGTTGCAGTGAAATACTCTCTACGAGTAACAATTTTATAGAGCGTCGTGGCGCAGCGGTAAGCGCTCGGGTTCATAATCCGAAAGTCGCCGGATCGAATCTCGCGCCATGCAATTTTTTTATTATTAGTTTTTGTAATTCATATATATATATATATATATATATATATATATATATATATATATATATATATATATATATATATATAAACTATTAATGAATTGCTTATGCATCTTGGTGAAGGCTGATCGCTCTCCAATTGTACCGCCTCCATTTTTCCGTTTGTTTAAGAGGGTGTACCAAAGCTCTCACGTCCGCACTGATTATATATATATAATTCCCGGCAATCAGTTGCAACAATTATGAATATAATAAGTTGTTGAAAGTCGTTTGTCGTGGAAAAACTGGCGACTTCGAACATCATTATGTTTTCCGCAAACAAAGTTGTATTTCACAAATGTTATTAATTGTCTTCATAATGTTAACCACGTATAGTTAACGGAAGACGTAGAAACGATATTCCGAAACGAATGCGTATAGCGTAAGTCAAACATTCGAATTAGAATAGAGACCCCACGAACACAAATTTGCTGTGGCAGGTATGAAATATAAACTCCGTTACTCGCTCATTACACTTGGACAGATGTTGAATGGGCCGAAACGAGCCGCCGCATAACAGCGTAGTTGCCTGCTAACTTCGAAAGAAGGTAGATGCGGTCCCTAGCGCAACTTATAACATCGTCGAAAATCAGTGCGGACGTGAGAGCTTTGGTACACCCTGTTAAACAAACGGAAAAATGGAGGCGGTACAATTGGAGAGCGATCCGCCTTCACCAACATGCATAAGCAATTGATTAATGTTTGAATTACAAAAAACTAATAATAAAAAAAATTGCATGGCGCGAGATTCGATCCGACGACTTTCGGATTACGAACCCGAGCGCTTACCGCTGCGCCACGACACTGTAGAAAATCATTAATCGTAGAGAGTATTTCACCGAAACGGTTTCTTTTAACTGTCGATTTTCTCGACAACGGCTGAGAAGTGCATCTCGGTGCTTTGCCACATTACACCTCTGGCCATGAGCTTTTATTATGAGCAGTATGAATCGAATCAGAATTTCACAATTGGCGGCCTCCCCTTGTAAGATCACGTGAAACACAGTCCGCTCTGTTTGCCGACGAGACCCAGAAAGCAGTAGAGACCGATGCCTTGTTTGATACAGTGTTCTTTGACTTCCACAGACATTCGATAAAGTTCGACAAGCTGCCTAATTAACAAGATACGAGGGCGCGGATTATGAGACGAGCTGTGTGATTGGACGGAGGAGTACCTACCAAAGAGAACAAAGCGTGTCATCCACAACGGAGAGAATCGTCAGGCTGAAAAGTAGCTTCGGGCAAGGAAGTGTTATGGAACCATTACTTGTGTGTTTCTAAAATACTTTAAAAAGCTGTAGGGACAGTTTCCTTACACCAAAACAAGAAAAAAGTCTGGTAAAGATGGGTCTAAAACGACAACCTTAGAAGCTATTAGCACTTCTTCATCTTTGTTACTGTGAAACATGTCCTTCTACTGCAAGCTCTTTGCTTCGCATATTTTGGGTGGCGGTATTATGGATCAAAGCAAGAAAAAAATGTCCAATAAACGTGGGTTCTGAAATGCGCACCTTAAGAGCTATGGGCACTTCTTCATATTCGCTACTCTGAAACACATCCCTTCTATTGATCAAGTGCTCACACCTCTTAAGGTATGCATTTTAGAGCTCATGTTTATTGCACATTTTTTCTTCTTTTGATCCATAATACTCCATGATGCTACTGCAGGCGGGTGTTAAATGACTGTGCGCAACGGAAAATAATAAACGCTAAAATGAAGATTTGGCCCTGTCTGACTACGCCTGAAGCAGATCTTAAGATCTCTTAATGCTCTTTAACATATAAGTTCCAACCTAAACAGAAATGAGTGATTAAGGGAACTAATTATACTAAATGATAAACGTTGTTTCTGCTTATACATTTATTGTATATTAAAAACAATCTTTATTACAGATGTTTATATTTCCTGACTAAAATTACAGATCCATTGAACAACTCTGCCCTTTTATTATGACTGCGCGATCTAATATAAATAACGCGAAACGACTGACATCGTCTACATACCAAACACAAGAAGACACTACTTTTAAAGATGATCTACAATGGAGTGCAACGTCAGTGGAAATAAATCCTACGTGATCACAGCTGTTTAGCCTTATAGCCCCTAATAAGCCAAAGCAATTAGCAATATCACCGTATGTACTGCGTCTGGTGCATCGGAGTGATGGTTCTCGTACACGTCTGCGACGATAGAAGAAATCCAGCCACCAAATAAACTTTCAGAGAGTAGGACGGCTGAAGGCGGTCCTCTGACTACTGTACTCTGATACTGTCTTCTCCTCTCTGTGTTCTACAGACGACAAACGCGAACCCCCAGCCACAAGGACGGAGTTCAGATAACGTCTCAACGTAAGTATAGCCAGAAGAAGTGCTCTCAGTCACTGAACGCTGCGTACTCAACGACGACTTCCAACCCGGAGGCGAAGTACAGAATCGTGTAAGTTGACAACAGTACAGTGCCTGACCTTTCTAACTATAAGATCCCGTGAGAGCATAGAGCAAGTCCATCCGTACCAACAAGAAGCTGATACTGAGCGACCCTCACACACGGGAGCTCAAAACGGAAGACCGCGTCTCTCCAGGTTCGAATCCTGCCTCGGGCATGGATGTGTCTGATGTTCTTAGGTTAGTTTAAGTAGTTCTAAGTTCTAGGGGACTGATGACCTCATATGTTAAGTCCCATAGTGCTCATAGCCATTTGAACCATTTTGCGAGGCTATTTTATCTTGTTTTCGGCCGTACTACTTCCTCTCAAAATATGGGAAGCAAAGAGCTTGCAGTAGCAGAGATTTGCTTCACATTATCGAAGATGGAGAAGTGCTCGTAGCTCTTAACGTATGCAGTTTAGAGCCCCATGTTTAGTAGACTACTTTGCTTCGAATGATCGATCCTGTCGTACTCCTGAACACTGACCATTCCTCCTGGGAGATCCTACATGTGTATCTTCTGTAATGCGATACGATGACGACGATGATAATGGTAATAGTGGTCGGTCTCTGAAAAGCAAGAGTAGAGGGGGACCGTTTAGCACGCGCTAAGAGCCCCGCCCTGGAGGCCAGTGCCGCCTGGAGGTTTCAAGGTCGCGGGCGCTGCGACCGCCGCGCCGGCCTCTTCGCGCTACGCCGTCCCCCGCTTCCGTTGCAGACTCGACGCGGCCGCCGGGGGGTGGTGGCGAATGTCAACAAGCGACTGCTGAGGCGGCGGCAGGCCATAACGGTGCGAGCCGGCCGCAGGTGGCTCACTTGGCGCAAAGACGCGGCCGCGAACGAACCACGCACTCTCCGCCACCGCCACTGCACCACTGCTCTCCGTCGTCACGGGATGGCGACCCAGCTGAGCTGCTGACCGACACCACACACACACACACGCGCGCGCTACTCTCTGCAGCTACTCGCCGCGGCGCATTGTTCCACAGACAGCCTATCGTGAGTACCGCATTGCCACTTTGATTTATAACAAAGTCGTCAAGATGGTCAGTCTCGGAACACGAAAAAGCGTGTCGCATGCATTTTATTACTGTTTGCTGTGGTCTTCAGTCCAGAGACTGGTTTGATGCAGCTCTCCATGCTACTCTACCTTTGCAAGCTTCTTCATCTCCCAGTACCTACTGCAACCTACATCATTCTGAATCTGTTTAGTGTACTCATCCCTTGGTCTCCGTCTACGATTTTTACCCTCCACACTGCCCTCCAATGCTAAATTGGTGATCCCTTGATGCCTCACAATATGCCCTACCAATCGATCCCTTCTTCTACTCAAGTTGTGCCACCAACTCCTCTTCTCTCCTGTTCTATTCAATACCTCCTCATTAGTTATGTGATCTACCCATCTAATCTTCAGCATTCTTCTGTAGCACCACATTTCGAAAGCTTCTATTCTCTTCTTGTCTAAACTATTTATCGTCTACGTTTCATTTCCATACATGGCTACACTCCATACAAATACTTTCAGAAACCACTTCCTGACATTTAAATCTAAACTCGATGTTAACAAATTTCTCTTCTTCACAAACGTTTTCCTTGCCATTGCCAGTCTACATTCTATATCCTCTCTACTTCGACGATCATCAGTTATTTTGCTCCCCAAATAGCAAAACTCCTTTACTACTTTAAGCCTCTCATGTCCTAATCTAATTCCCGCAGCATCACCTGATTTAATTCGACTACATTCCATTATCCACTTTTTACTTTTGTTGATGTTCTTATATCCTCCTTTCAAGACATTGTCCATTCCGTTCAACTGCTCTTCCAGGTCCTTTGCTGTCTCTGACAGAATTACAATGTCTTCGGCGAACCTCAAAGTTTTTATTTCTTCTCCATGGATTTTAATATCTACTCCGTATTTTTCTTTTGTTTCTTTTACTGCTTGTTCAATATACAAATTGAATAACATCTGGGAGAGGCTACAACTCTGTCTCACTCCCTTCCCAACCACTGCTTCTCTTTCATGCCCCTCCACTCTTATAACTGCCATCTGGTTTCTGTACAAATTGTAAATAGCCTTTCGCTCCCTGTATTTTACCCCTGCCACCTTCAGAATTTGAAACAGAGTATTCCACTCAACATTGTCAAAAGCTTTCTCTAAGTCTACAAATGCTTTTTATTACTATACATACAGGGCAATTCAAAACGAATACTATTCAACTGACAGCTACACATCAGTAAGAATTTCGAAGAATTTTAAAGAAATTTTGAAATTTCGATTGTTGGATGGTCGTACTGGTCATGATCATCTACATCACCCCACCTAACACTCGTAGATTTCTTCGTATGAGTTTATACGAAATTCCTTGTCTGTGTGCCTCCTTTACTGCAAACTCAAAATATGCATTTCGAATGCGTTTGCGTTGGTCACTCCACATTTGCTTGAGAATATATGGCGTGAAATAGACAATCGTTTACGCGATGTCCCCATGACCAAGGAGAGTCCTGTACAACAAGTATGTAAAAGATTTTTTAAACTTTCTTTTACTTTTTTCGCAATTCTCATCGATGTGTCTCTATGGATTAACTAGTTACAGCGTTTGTACTTGCAATAGTAATTTTCAGTGGCCCCATGTTTAATATATTCCTACCAGCTTCAAACCTCTGTTCGGCATGAGTTGTCCATTTAGACTACATTACTACATTACTTTATTTCTCCGATTACGTATGTCTGCAGCTCGTAGTCTCGCGGTCGCGTTCTCGCTTCCCGAGCACGGGGTCCCGGGTTCGATTCCCGGCGGGGTTAGGGATTTTCACCCACCTCGTGATGACTGGGTGTTTGTGTTGTTCTCATCATTTCATCATCAAACATGTAAGTGACGAGTTTGGACTGAGCAAGGTGTGGGCTCTGATAACCGCGTCCCACAAACCAAACATCGTCATCATCCAATTACATATAAAAAGAATGATACAGACAGTGGTCACAGACTTGTTTCACTGGCAGGAGAGATTTGCTACATTATCTGGAATGTTATATAAGTGACGACTCTCTTTTGCTAAAATTTGTTTAGTAAACTCCTAGTACGATGTTGCACAATGGAATGTACAGACATTCTTCAGCTGACAATATGTCACTCCCTAGAGACTGTGAAGGTAATATTAGATTAATCAAACACTTCGCTTCCAAGGAATCGTGAAGATAATATTAGACTTGAGATAGCTCACACGAATACTTATATGCATACTCCATCCACGAACCTCATTGAATGGAATGGCCGAAAACCTTAATGTGTGCTACAATAAAGAATATTCTCTGCTGCACAAGTTGCAAATGATTTACGGAATATTGATTTTTAGATTGATACATCATTATAGTAACTTTACAGCTTACCATGCAGCTATGCTCTGAATGACTTCCTGGGCATCAACTGAGGCCCAAAGCATACAGCAATGTTTTAAACACAGTAGAAAAATGAGCCAGGCGTAAACTAATTGATGTTGCTGATTATGGCATACCTGTCTGCATACTGTAATTTTCGCATAAACTGGGGAGAAAATCGTTCGTGCCATTTATTTACGAATCGTGTAAATGTTACTCTGTATGTTTTGGATGTAATTCTTTGTGTGTTGGAAAATGGAGATGGGATACGCTTACAACGATTGCCTACAAGAGAGTGGAAAACCGTGGAAAACAGGCTCGCCGGAATTACCGGACAGACCATTGTTAAGTCGGCGTGTGGATCCGATTGAGTGTGGCTCTTCTTCCTGTCTCGTACATAACTACTCTGAGGGCTACACTCCTCAAGCGGATCGTAATAGGCACCTTGTGGAGCTGCCCAGAGACAAATGTGTAACGGAGACTGTGGATGCCAAGGCGGTGACTCAGTCAAACCAGTTATAAAAACATAAAAAAAGAGAAAAATTAAGTGATACCATCGCGAACTTCAAGTTGTGCGGTAAGAAGGGGGGAGGGGGGGGGGGGTTCCATGGAGATTTTCGAGTAAAATATCAGGACTAAGCAGGCGTATCTTCTGACGACATCTAGAACGAAAAAATATGTTCGCGATGATATCTCCACATAAAAATGTTTATTTATCACTCTTGAAAACTTTTTGGTTATATTTCTTACAATTTTATTTCCCATTACCTGTGTTGAGGGGTCAAAGTAGATTGTCTGATGATATCGTTTCAAAATCGTTATTAATTATGACCTGTGCATTGCAAAACAAAGACTCAACAACTACCAAAGAAATGAAGACGTAATTTGAAACATATTGAAATCTTACAGACTACAAGAAATAGATTAAACGATGATGTCCCGTATTATAATTTAATTTCTTTGTTGTACACCGTAAGACCTTTATGTATTTCGAATTTCCTTCTGTATTTCTTTGCTGATAACAGTTCCTTTGTTTCATAATACGTCAGAATGCATGAATAACTGTTTTGAGACAGTAAGACTAGAAAAAGGGCTTGCAACCCAAAATATTGTGGAACGTAGGCCCAAGTATGAGAGCTGTTCGTTTCTTAAGGCCCGATCGGTAGCAAAATGAAAATCACAGTGAAAATCCGTTGAAGCTTTGTACAGATACGTTGGACAGTGTCTCAAGTATGCCTTTCGATCGCATCACGTCGCTCTTTTCAGGTCTGGTTTCTAGCGATGCCAAGAAAATAGTGTCTCCCGCCAAGAATGGGTGCCTGCTGAGAGTTTTCGCCTGATGTAATGCAGCCCGCATAACTTAACTGTCATGCATTTCCTTCTCCGTGACAATTCTCAGCCGCACATTGCAGGGGCAATGAAGACTCCCCAGCAGCGTTTTCGACGGACTGTGTTTGATTACCCACCTCACAGCCCTTTGATTTTCGTCTCTGCTCACATAAACTGCTGGCTATGAGGACAACATTTTGCCAGAGATAGCGAGCTGCAGAGCAGCGTAGAGAATTGATGGAAAGCACAGGCTACTGTCTTCCATGACGAGGGTGCTGGAAAGTTGGTAAACGCCACGACACATCTCTTAAGTAGGAGTGGCGACTATGTAGAAAAGCAGCTGGAAGGTGTCTTCATCTGTTACAAACGAAACATTTTTAATTTTCACTTTGGTTTCCATTTCGCGACTGATCGGATCTTAATTAATCAGTAGCCCTTATAGTAATCGTACACTTTAAGGTGGCTTCTTTCCGATCGGTGAAATTCGACTGCCTTCGGATCGCCACGCAATGTTTACGCTCGTTGCTAACTTTAGATACCTAATAATATTGTGCATTATTATTATTATTATTATTATTATTATTATTATTATTCAGAAAAATGAACGAAACAGTCGCACGTGGTTCTTGTAGTGGTTTGCCATCAATTTTCACGTCACTTCTGCGACGCATTGAGCCATGACATGTTCGTTTCTTTTTAAGCTATAAGCTGGCTGCCCTGGAACAAGGAGACGACGTTTGTCTCAACCACAAGACGTTAGCAAGCTTTTGCTGCCAACAAGAGCTGTCTTCCAGCTGTTATTCCATTCCATTCGTTGTTCTGAAGGGGGGGGGGGGGGGGGGGGAGAGAGAAACAATTCTTTCAGTGCCCTCTAACACCTCTACTTGCGTTCTCTTGCTGTCTCTACATGGTCGATAATCTGGAAACAACATACTCTCTTTGTGGTATCCAGTGGACACCCATTTGATATTTCATCGGCCGGCTGGGGTGGCCGCGTGGTTCTAGGCGCTACAGTCTAGGCGCTACAGTCTAGGCGCTACAGTCAGTCGAATCCTGCCTCGGACATGGATGTGTGTGATGTCCTTAGGTTAGTTAGGTTTAAGTAGTTCTAAGTTCTAGGGGACTGATGACCTCAGAAATTAAGTCCCATAGTGCTCAGAGCCATTTGATATTTCGTCAGCTACATTTCGCTAGAGACATTTCGTTACCAAATTAACGTTAGTGGACACTTGGTGCTTATTGTAGCTGGAAAAATAAAATCGCCATAAATCTCTGCATTCATTCTAAATCCTGCTCTCCTTCCGTAACGTTCTTATGGAACGGGAATCGAACCCGGGCCGTTAGGCACGACATTCCGTCGCGCTGACCACTCAGCTGCCAAGGGCGGTCAGTGAATGGATGACGATCTTATTTGAGAGACTAAATAGGTACTCACCTTAAGTGATTTAGGGATTTCCGGAAAACCTAAATTACGCCAGCCACAAATGAATTTGAAATGTAGCTCTCCTGATGAGTCCAGCATTTCGGAACTCCACCACATCTTTAGACCATTTATCACTTCAAGCGGCAAATATTTGGCGCATCATGTTGCTCAGGTATTCTCTCCTATATCTTTACGTACACTATGCTATGAAAAAGATACTGCTTTAATTTTTATTTGAAATACCACTACGTGGTTCGTATGTCACGCCATCATCTTCAGACAACACATGTATGTCACAAATACATTCGACCGTGAAAAAAGTATCATAGTCCATCTGAAGATAATGGCATGACCGTCTAAACGCGTAGTGGTGCTTAAATAAAAATAAGTGATGGAAACAATATACCAATAATTGTCTCTATATGAACACCCGCAGTCGTTAACAAGTAGTCCATCATGGACGACATATTTGAAACTATGCTACGATAACTGTTCACTATTACTTCCAAGCGTATATTTGAAACTTTGTTCTTTGTTAGTTATAAGAGTTCCGGCAACAGTGAGATAGGATCTTACCTCGTAATCGACAAGGTGCCTATTTCAAATTCTACCGCTGTAGCTCACGCGGAAGCACCGAAGTTTTCCGAAGGGCTATACAAGAATACTTTGCCTCATTACCATTCACACTCGACAGTGGAATCTTAAGGTGGCATATTGTTCAGCTATTCTAAGCTGTGAGGCAGTAGTCCTCATTCAATTTCGTTTGCTTGTTCTTTAAAATGTTTGCCCTATACATAATTGAGGATGCGCAGTAACATTGAAGGAGCTTAGATTTTAATGACCGGTCGACGCTGGGATCATTAGAGACAGTGCACTAGCTAAGACGGACGAAGGATATGGAAGGATATCGGTCGCGGTCTGTTCGAAGGTACCTTTCTCGCAAGTGACTGAAGCGATTTAAGAAAATCCAGAAATCTCAAATCTGAGACAGACATTGGCGCCCACTTGTCCCGTGGAGTGGTGTTTCGTTGAGAACAAGGTAATTTTTATAATCTGAGGAGGGATACTGGGCGAATTGTAAACTGAAATATTCTACCTGTGTGGTGTGTAGGGTAGCGGACCAGAACTTCTGGTCTTGGCGGCCAACGAAAGTTTCAGTGCAGCGTACACTTCGATGAAGAGTGGAAGATTCATTCTCAAATTATTTTTATTGATTTATTTATTTGTCAAGGACTACAGCAATAGTCTTATGAAATGAAGACTTTCGGTGAAGGTATATTGCTCCTTGCGTTTTAGGTAAGCGTATTCTAGTGTCAATACACTCGCAGAAAACGACTGATTTCAAAGTGGTACCACAGTATGGAACGTACGCTATTTTTCGTAACCATCTAATAGACGAGCTTGCTGCAAGCGCTTGTTGAGGCGTATTCGAAAAGTAGAGTCGTTCGGTGGTGAAAAATATCTATTCGTTAGAACAAGGTTGTATTGCCGGTTTTACCTTCCTGCAAACTGCTTCGCTTTTCCACGTAGTCATGTTTCACCTCTGGGCAGTTTTGGTAACGTTGCATTAGCGTTTTCAACCCCTCTACACACAAATTGTCCTCCTGAGAAGATGACAAGGACGGTTTTTCGTTCTTCATTATCCTGAAACCGCTGTCCACCAAGTCGTTGTTTCAAGTGAAAGAAGTGGTAAAAGTTGATGAGTGCGATGTCGGGACTACCGGTTGAGTGGTCGATTGTTCCCAAGGAATACGTTTAATGCTATGCTTGGTAGCGGCAGCAGGGTGTAGACACGCGCTGTCATGGATAATGACTATCTCGGACGGCATCGCACTGTCGATTTTGGATAGCACGTCTCAGTTTGGTGTGTACTCGTCGGCTGTAATGGTGAACAGATGTCCCACGAAATCAACCGAAAGTTCACCTTTTTCGTCTAATTATACGGTAGTCATCATCTTTTATCTCGAGTAAGTAACTGAATTTGTTTAAATATTTACTATCAAAACCAGTCTTGATCACAAATCATTTATTCCGGGGACCGGTTTCGACAACAACTGTGATCATCTTCAGACCAATGAGTAAGAACCTCCTTCTGGTGATTTACCACCAGGAGGAGGTTTTTACTCATTGGTCTGAAGATGACAACAGTTGTGGTCGAAACTGATCATCGACATAAATGATTTGTGATCAAGACTGTTTTTGATAGTAAATATTTGTAATAACACTGATCACTGCATACTCCCGCAATGTATTCAAAAGTATTGAATTTGTTTACATTTTGGCGAAAATTGATTGGTGCAACTGTACTGATAGTTTTGATTCAGCCTTGGTGTAAGATATCCACGTTCGAAGCACGTGGGGAAACAAGTCATCTGTAAGTTGTTGATAGCTGCACGTTTGTCTGTTTGACGTTCTTTGATCTTTGCGTTGATCGGTAAGCATTTTCGGCACACATCTGCACACAGTGTGCGATGTCCCAGCTTTTCGGTGAAAGTTCTGTAAATAGTGGGGTATCAGACACGAGGAAATTCATCATTCAGAGCAACAGTCTCCAATCATCGATGTGGTCACATTTTTTGTTCCACTCGTTGGACGGCTTCATCGGTCTGCGTTCTGGGTCAGCCACTCCGCTACTCATCACGCACATTTGTACGGTCACTTTTAAAGTCTCTACACCACTGTATAACCTGTCCTTCGTTTGTTACTGTAAGTCCATAAACCAGAGGCAATTCTTGATGAATACGAACAGCTGTAGATCCTTTTGCACACAAAAATCGAACTGCAGTAAGCATTCCGCAACTGGCTGGAGCAACAGTTTTCGAATCCAACGTTATACGCTTTCACTCACAGTCAGACGACCGCCGAATCAAAACAATGATTTCTGCGGCTTCGTAAGCAATCAGATGACGATGCTGCATTATTGCAATTTTGATGCTAGCTTACGACATTTAAATATAAGCAGACGGCCGTTACTTCGAGAATGTACCTTGTAATATTCATCTTACCTAGAGGTGCTCTTTATTAGGAAAGTGTTAAAAATACAAAAATGTGAAGAGAGAGTTATATTTTCCGCGCAAAGTAGTATTGGGTGCAAGAACCATGGGATCATGGGCGGGAGGGGGGGGGGGGGAGGGGGTGTGTGGAACTGTCCCGCTTTAAGTCATAAATTTTAAAAAAAAGCCACTTTGTAAGCAGCGAACAAAACTGTTTTATGCTAGTCACATGTACTGTTAGAGCATGCAGCATCTTTACCAGTTATGGTCGGCGTAATACAGTGAGAAACTCAGCGGTCCAGTCGATCCTGGAGTGCTGTAGCATAAAAGAATGAAAACAAAAAAAATATATAACATGTTTGCCTTACTATCATGAGAGTGTAACACCAGCGAGGCACCAACACAAAGGCATTGTAACTGCTCTGCAAAACTACACTAGTAGTCTGGCAAATGCAGAAGAGGGCCAACACACTAAATCCCTATTAACAGACCACTCTCTAGTTCGTATGGGGATGGATAGGGAAGCAAACAACCATAGTTTTCTGAAAAAAAAAAACAAAGGGAAAACGTTTAGACAATTACCTAAAGCTGGATGAAGACTTCGTCATCAGCTCTTCCGAATACGAGAACATACTGCTTGCCCAGAGCTGTCGCGATGATCAATGTAAGGAAGTTACGGAGCGTAGAGACGGTCATTCCTAAAAGGTGGTACAGGAATAGAATTTGGGACTTCAATATCAGTAGCCAATATCGTTAACCAGTACGCCAACGATTCGATCCAGGCCGGATAATGACTGAACAGAAAATCAAGCAACAGATATTAGCACCTCATTTCTTTAGCTGTACACCGTAGCCGACGGACTTGGGTCCTTTCCACGGCTGTGATAACAATTGAAGGGCTTATTTCAATACTGGTACAAGCCCATTACCTCCACTTTTCTGCCTATAATGCTTCTGAAATTAATGATCCAAACAAACAGAAAGAAAGGTTCAACTCTAGCAAGAAGCCACATGCTTGAATGTTTCTGGTATCTCAACTGCAGATTTTTCAGCGCTCATTTAACTTTAGGACTGTGTATCTCAAAATGAACAAAAATGGACTTGTAACGCTATGTTGTGTTAATGCGTGTACGGTAATAACTACTGTGCTCTTAACTCGTAAAACTACGAATATCTTTTACATACACGTTGTCCACCGGTGGATAAAGTTTATGCCGCAGGGAGGGATCTTCCGCGGCTGGGATTTTCTGGCCAGCATGATAACTGTTAATAGGATCCATTACTCATTGATGAGGCTGCTGTGAGTTTCACAAAAGCGACTCATTCTGACGGTCGACGACCCTCGGTGAAATGCTCACTCGAAAAGGTCGCTCCTCCCACTGCTCGATAACGCTGATCTGAACATGTCCAGCAATAGGTTCACTGAACTACGAGGGCGTGCTGCAAAGTAATACCTCTAAATTTTTTATGAGAAAACCCAGGAAGTTTTTTAAATAAAACAAACGTTATTAACATCTTTATGTTTCATATCTACATATTTATATCTCAGTATACTCATTATGGCGACAAAACAAAACTCTCAACGGGAGACCATTTTGTGATTCTTCCAGCTTTTCCGGTGGATTTATTGTAAATAGTCTCACGGGTTTGCCGGCCACGGTGGCTGAGAGGTTCTAGGCGCTTCAGTCCGGAACCGCGTGACTGCTACGGTCGCAGGTTCGAATCCTACCTCGGGCGTGGAAGTGTGTTATGTCCTTAGGTTAGTTAGGTTTAAGCAGTTCTAAGTTCTAGGGGACTGGTGACCTCAGATGTTAAGTCCCATAGTGCTCAGAGCCATTTGAAAAAAATTTTTTTACGGGTTTGCCGCCGGATGACGTTGTGACGTTGGGACACAGCGTCTACCGCAAGCCAACGTATACAGGTTTATAATTGCAGGCCATAAGCTGCAATCACCGAGCGAGGTGGCGCAGTGGTTAGCACACTGGACTCGCATTCGGGAGGACGACGGTTCAATCCCGCGTACGGCCATCCTGATTTAGGTTTTCCGTGATCGCTCCAGGCAAATGCCACGATGGTTCCTTTGAAAGAGCACGGCCGCCATCCTTCCTCATCCTTCCCTAACCCGATAATGGAAATGTCGTGTGGCTAGGGCCTCCCGTCGGGTAGACCGTTCGCCTGGTGCAGGTCTTTCGATTTGACGCCACTTCGGCGACCTGCGCGTCGATGGGGATGAAATGATGATGATTAGGACAACACAACACCCAGTCCCTGAGCGGAGAAAATCTCCGACCCAGCTGGGAATCGAACCCGGGCCCTTAGGATTGACAGTCTGTCACGCTGACCACTCAGCTACCGGGGCGGACCCTAACCCGATGAGACCGATGATCTCGCTGTCTGGTCTCCTCCCCAAACAACCCAACCCACAACCCATAAGCCGCGATCACCCTGCACAGTGCGGTAGTGCATTACGTATGTCAGTTCACAGAGCCGCTGTGGCCGAGCTGTTCTAGGCACTTCAGTCCGGAGCCACGCGGGTGCTACAGTCGCAAGTTCGAATCCTGCCTCGGGAATGGATGTGTGTGGTCCTTAGGTTAGTTAAGTTTAAGTAGTTCTAAGTCTAGGGGACTGATGACCTCAGATCTTAAGTCCCATAGTGCTTAAAGCCATTTGAACCATCAGTTCATAGAGGGCATGTGGTATCTGATCCTGAAAGCCTGTCGAGTGAGATACAACATTTGAAGGCACTGTTCCGAGAAAACGGTTATTCTGAGTGACAGATACGTAATGCATTCAGGTCCAAGCGAGTTCAATCCATGGAGCAGAATGAACATACTAAGACACCCACCACTTTGGCCTTCGTACCGTATTTTGGTGCCATGTCGTCAAGAATCGGAAGAGCCCTCGGAAGATATGATATTAAGCGTGCTTTTCAACGATCTGGAAAACTGAGGAAGCTGTTGATTCCGGTTAAGGATGATCTCGGCCTGAATAAATACAGTATAACATCCCTTGTCAATGTGAGACAGTATATATAGGCCAGAAATATCGCACAGTACGAGAACGCACCGATGAACATCAGTGTCATACACGCCTACGCCAACCGGAGAAGTCGGCAATTTGCAGAACACTGTCTGAATACAGGGCATCGCATTATTTATTTAAATGACGGAAGTTTTGTCATTTTGGGTTGCGTCATAAGGAAGCAATATATAACAGAACAGCTGATAATCTCATCAACTGAGAACAGCTGGAACACAGCATTGGCTGCTATTAAATCACGACGAGAAAATCAAGATTTTTCGATAACAGATCCGTCATAACATTGGTCTAGTATGGTTTTTTAGTGAGTAACGTCTGGCCACACTGTTAGTAAACATAGCGTACAGCGCACCCGCAGCAGGGCCGCTCTGCGATTTTCGGCAGTTGGCGTTTGAATATGGCGCCATCTGTCCGCAAACCATTGCGCGTGCGTGATTTCCGCTCCTGCGCACTTTTCGCGCACGTTTTCTACATACAGAGTCGTCGACGTGCAGATACCTTCAGTCGTACCTAGCCACCAGTAAGGTTCAACCACCTGAAGATATCGGACAGTCGTTTCAAGGAAATATTGTGGAATTTATACAACGCCATACGGCGGCAAACGCATAAAGACTGTTTACAGAGACCACTTTGTTTATACCGTCAATTTAGAACATTTAACTTTGTTGACGGAGCCACAACCTCACCTTGGCTTGCTCCGCTTCACCACCATCAAAATTGTCCTCGAAGGTGTTCTTTACGGAGGTGGCCAAGTCGGCACTGTATGGAGGATAATCGATGAGAGTGAACCCCTAGGCCTAGGATTATTGCAGATGTAGGTAGCACCGTTCGTGTATGGTCTGGCATTCTCGTACTCAATGAGGGGATGAGCCTTTCAAATTCGAAGCTCGATTACAACACGCTCTTTCCCAAGCACCGACATAGTTACTTTACACATTGCCATGTTACACCCCCACAGTTCCGAGCCCTCTAGCGACAGAGCGCTGCAGATATGTAGACATGAAGAATGAGATACAGAATGTTAATAACGTTTGTAGTTTAAAAAGTTATAAGGGTCTTCACATGAAAAATTCGAAGGCATTACTTTTCGTATATTGTCTGTAGGTAGCTCAAAGCTTGAGAATTTCGTCCTTCCTGAAAACTTAAATCAAATGGTTCAAATTGCTCTAAGCACTATGGGACTTAACATCTGAGGTCATCATTTCCCTACACTTAGAACTACTTAAACTTAACTAACCTAAGGACATCACACACATCCATGCCAGAGGCAGGATTCGAACCTGCGACCTTAGCAGCATCGCGCTTCCGGACTGAAGCGCCTAGAACCGCTCGGCCACAAGGCCAGCCCTGCACCTTCGGCTTATACTTAACATGCAACAGAAGTATTCCAGACAAGAAGAGTCCACTCACTAGCCATCTCTTTAACAACTGTGAAACGCATTTTGATCCGCTAAAAATAGCAGCAAACCATTTTGAGAATACTTTCGGGAAGACATTGCGACAAGCTGAAGAGTTATCGACACTTTACAGTCGAGTATCGGAGCACCATCAAAATGCCAGATTCCTTGCCAATGATTTCAGCCTAATCGTAACGCATCTTGACTTTCCAATGACACAATTTATTGATTTGCCTTCAGGCGCAGTATTTTAAAATTGGTCCCAAACGACCAGTGGCCTAAACATTAAACACAGCTGATAGGAGATTAAATAATAATAAGATAAACTGTTTTATTCTTCATAATAAGTCGTTTAGCAGCTGACGTCCCTAATTCTTCCAATATTATGGAAGCAACAAGATTTTTGTCGTGTATCCGCATCAGCTGGACGCCAGCGATGAGTGCTAGTTGCAGTGGAGTGTTATGTCAGTGCTATTGTGAATCAGTTGTTGAGAAGCGTGCGAATTCGACTGAAATGTGCAGGAGCTCCATCGTGCATGAACCACATGTTGTGTCGTACTTGTAAAGGCACATGTTCTAGCAGCACAGGTAGAGTATCCCGTATGAAATCATGATGAGAACACGGGGCCCAATCAAGACGTCACCAACAATGCCTGCCCAAACATTCACAGAAAATCTGTGTTGATGACGTGATTGCACAATTGCGTGTGGATTCTCGTCAGCCCACACATGTTGATTGTGAAAATTTACAGTTTGATCACGTTGAAATGAAGCCTCATCCGCAAAGAGAACATTTGCACTGAAATGAGGATTGACACATTGTTGGATGAACAATTCGCAGAAGTGTACCCGCCGCGGTGGTCTCGCGGTTCTAGGCGCGCAGTCCGGAACCGCGCGACTGCTACGGTCGCAGGTTCGAATCCTGCCTCGGGCATGGATGTGTGTGATGTCCTTAGGTTAGTTAGGTTTAAGTAGTTCTAAGTTCTAGGGGACTGATGACCACAGCTGTTAAGTCCCATAGTGCTCAGAGCCATTTTAACCATTTTTGAAGAAGTGTACCCGTGGAGGCCAATCAGCTGCTGATAGTGCCTGCACACGCTGTATATGGTACGGAAACAACTGGTTCTCCCGTAGCACTCTCCATACAGTGACGTGGTCAACGCTGCCTTGTACAGCAGCAACTTCTCTGACGCTGGCATTAGGGTTATCGTCAACTGCACGAAGAATTGCCTCGTCCATTGCAGGTCTTCCCCAGTCGCGAGTCATAGGCTGGAATGTTCCGTGTTCCCTAAGACGCCGATCAATTGCTTCGAACGTCTTCCTGTCTGGACACCTTCATTCTGGAAATCTGTCTCGATACAAACGTACCGCGCCACGGCTATTGCCCCGTGCTAATCCATACATCAAATGGGCATCTGCCAACTCCGCATTTGTAAACATTGCACTGACTGCAAAACCACGTTCGTGATGAACACTAACCTGTTGATGCTACGTACTGATGTGCTCGTTGCTAGTAATGTAGAGCAATGAGTCGCATGTCAACACAAGCACCGAAGTTAACATTACCTTCCTTCAATTGGGCCAACTGGCGGTGAATCGAGGAAGTACAGTGCATACTGACGAAACTAAATTGGGCTCTAACATGGAAAGTAAGCGTTTCCGGACACATGTCCACATAACATCTTTTCTTTATTTGTGTGTGAGGAATGTTTCCTGAAAGTTTGGCCGTACCTTTTTTAAACACCCTGTATATAGCGACGGACTAATATAGACAGCTAGACGGATGTTGTAGCACATGTGTTTGCTTACCCAGCACAGGCTGGTCATAGTAGGCTTTCCAGAAGAGACGGCAGCCAGCGATAAGACCCGGTAGTGGTGGCGCTATCTCGCGTTGGGAGCGGCCAACCTTGACCGACAGAAGGAAGGTCTGGCTGGTGATGCGCAGGTGCAGATAGCGCCGAACCGTGCCGTGAATGGAGAAAGCCGCACGTGCCTCGCAGAAGGCCTTATCTTCCACGTACACCTACTCGACAGGGTACGGTAGCAGCGAGTACCAGACCACCACGAACTACGCCAAGGCGTGATTCACTTTACGCTGGGAGAAGCTACCTCAGTGCACTCTGCGAGGCATTTCATATCGCACTGTACCTGGCGCATCCACTGTGGCTTCTAATCTGTGACACCCTTTCCGTATAATACGGATTGTCAGTCCTAGTTTACACCGGAGCATTCGCAACCAATTCACCAGTGTTCAATACCATTCGCTTGTGTCTGGGAAGAAGTGTTTAGACTAGCGAAGCAGAAACAGAAGAGAATAGGAGACAACGAACATACCCTACGAATGCTGCTTTATTATGTGTTTGGCGCTAATAATTGGCAGACGGGATAGAACACTATCCAGTGAGAATCGCGGTGCCATACTTAGCTATTCAAAGACGATTATTTTGCGGGGCGAAAGCATTGTTTTGGCAAAGTAATCACAATAGGGCAGGAAAGGAAGAATTTAGGTATCTAAATTAACACTGAATTGAACCTCCAGTTTTGCTTAGCATTAGAATTTGCACATATGTCGCCAGTTTCCGCTACAGTCTGGAACCGCGCGACCGCTACGGTCGCAGATTAGAACCCTGCCTCGGGCATGGACGTGTGTGACGTCCTTAGGTTAGTTAGGTTTAAGTAGTTCTAAGTTCTGGGGGACGGATGGCCTCAGAAGTTAAGTCCCATAGTACTCAGAGCCATTTCGCCAGTTCCTCATTACAGTTTAGGCGGAAATTTAAAAGTAGAAGACTAATTACCAACGACCAACATAACTGAAGAAGTTATTTTTATATATTTACATATTTATATATTGACATTTTTATCTATTTACACTCCAGTTATGAGCAACCGGAGACATTTACGTTAGTGACTGTTTCGTATTTCAATAGCTATCATACAAGGTGCATCTGCAAAGTTCGGTGAATGGCTCAGAAAATAAAGGAAACAAGAGTTACAAATAAAATACCTTTACTAGACTTTAAAGTGATCATCATTAGGTGCAACACGCTTCAGACATAGGTTGTAAAGCTGTTGGCAACTGTCTGCAAACTGTCTCTATGGAATCGATCGAAGCACCGTGGTTACGCGTTTCTGGATATCCGCATCATTACATGACATGAGACCTGATGCAACCATTACGATCCGGAGACAAAGCGACAGGCAATGCCATGCTATTCATCGCCTTCCCCTACTCCCAAAAAACGTCGGCTGACAAAATCTGCGCCGCGCGGGATTAGCCGAGTGGTCTTGCCGCTGCAGTCATGGACTGTGCGGCTGATCCCGGCGGAAGTTCGAGTCCTCTCTCGGGCATGGGTGTATGTGTTTGTCCTTTTTAATTTAGGTTAAGTAGTGTGTAAGCTTCGGGACTGACGACCTTAGCAGTTAAGTCCCATAAGATTTCACACACATTTGAACTTTTTTTTTTTTTGACAAAATCTGAAATAAGACGATGTTGGTGGCCTTTTACGACAGAAAGGTCTTGATCTAACATGATTTTATACCTAAGAGAGGTAGACAATGAAAACCATCCCATTGAGTGTCACTTGTCCTCGGATCGTATTGGTAGCAGCAAGTCTCATATCTTGTAATGATGCGAATATCCAGCAATGTGTGACCACACTGCTTCGAGCGATTCCACAAGAAGTGTTTGCTTGCAATTTCCAACTGCTTTGCCGCGCGGTTTGAGCTGCCATGTCACGGACTGCGCGGCCCCTCCCGCGGAGGTTCGAGTCCTCCTTCGGGCATGGGTTTGTGGTTGTTCGTATCATAAGTTAGTTTAAGTAGTGTGTAAGTCTAGGTACACACACACACACACACACACACGCACACACACACACACACACACACACACACACACACACACACACACACAACCGCGCGCGCGCGCGCGCGCAGCCTTACAACCGATGTGAGAAGTGTGTTGTAGCCCGTGTTACTGAAAACCGAAGATGCTGTTTTCCGTTTGTGGCGTTATTATTATTTTTTTTTTTTTTTGTGCGGTGTGACTGACGTGCATTAAATGTGACGATTCAGTACAGATGGCCCTGACGGCTACGTTTACCTGTGCAGTATATTTAGTACTGATACTCGAGGGAAACCCGATGTCAATAGGTAGCATAGTGATCTTCAGTCTCGAGCGGAAATGTTTTTCTATCTATATCTTTTCATGCAGAAAGATTTTGTGCTGTCTACATCTCCACTAACATTTTGCAAGCCACTGTTTAGTGCACTGAATTTCATACCACGATTTTTGCCTTCTTTTCATGTCCCACTCGTAAATGAAGCGCTGGAAATACGATTGTCTATGTGCCCTTGCACATGTCCCAATCGAGCTTATCCTCTCACACCAGTCTCCCTGATCCTTTCGTGAGATGCACATCGAATGAAGTAGAACTGTCTCATAGGGTGCCTAGAAAATTTTCTCTATCACCACGATACCAACTGACAAACTCCAGGTAATTGCTAAAGCAGTAGCTTGGGTTGGTTATATTGGCTACGGAGGCGGCTATATCGAAGCGATGTATATATAATAAAACATTCCCCGAATACCCGTAACTAAAGGAGTACACAGCATTTAAATAGAATAAGTGTTAAAAGGAAACCAAATCCTTTTCAGTGAATTTCGTAACCAAAACCTCTACATCATAAAGACTGATTTGGTGTACCTAATGTAATAACGCGTATTGGCAGAGGTTGTAGGCGTAAATATAATCTGAGGAATGCCGTACAAAGAAGTTAGTTACAAAAAAAATGGTTCAAATGGCTCTGAGCACTATGGGACTCAACTGCTGAGGTCATTAGTCCCCTAGAACTTAGAACTAGTTAAACCTAACTAACCTAAAGACATCACAAACATCCATGCCCGAGGCAGGATTCGAACCTGCGACCGTAGCGGTCTTGCGGTTCCAGACTGCAGCGCCTTTAACCGCACGACCACTTCGGCCGGCGAAGTTAGTTACAGCTCGAATGTTGTGCCACATGTGGATACTGGTGGGTATTGGTGGAAAATACTGAAATATTGCTGTATGATCCCCTTTTCATTGATACTTACTTAACTTTGTGTTCTGCCTTACGGCAGGTCTTGTCATGGGGGAAGCTTCGTCAGAGAGGTCCACCGCATGAGCGTCTAGGGAAGTGATTCCAGTGGTGGTTTCCCGTTGTCTTCCACTGGTGACGATGAAATGATAATGAGGACAACACAACACCCAGTTCCTGAGTGGAGAAAATCCCCGACCCAGCCGGGAATCGAACCAGGGCCCCTTGGCGTGACAGACCGCCGCGCTTACCACTCAGCTATCGGGGCGGACATTCCTTGATACAGGAACTGTAAATCCGTTCCTCCTCCCTCCTCGACCTGGTTCCGCTAGTGAAACCTTACCGTATTAGAGTCGAGATACCACTTATGGGCGCATTAAGGACTACTCAAGATACGAAAAGTACGGAAAAAAATGTACGTATTACTTCATAAATTCATATTTGTTGCCACAAAAGCTGTATATTACAACTAAGTATGAAGAACTGTTCTAAGTTTTATTTTAAAAAACCAAAAAAAAAAAGAAAGAAAGGCAAATTTCGCCAGTTTTGGCCATGTTAACCCTAGCTATGGCCAGTCATTTCTCAACTTTCCGCGTCTGCATGTTATAATTAAACAGGGGCTACAACTAACTGTAAAAGCCATTTGCAAGAAAGTAACTAATTCATTATACGAGCATATAAGTCAACAACGGTAAATGTTACAGCAACTGAGTGGAGAAGAAAAAACGAAATGACAAAAAATATTTCAATAATTGGCCTAGAAACGATTCAAATTGTGTACATAGTTCCGCGTAGCGCGCACACAACTTTCCCACTAGAGCGCGCCCCGCTAAGCACAACAGTGCAGGCGGAGCGCTCGTTCGTCTCCGCACAACGAGATGGCGCTGTCTTAGAGACGGACCAAATTCTGCTTCCGCCGATCCGCGTATTAATATGTAACGCAGCCAATGAGATTGCTGCTAACGTAGAACCTTTTCTCCTTGCGGATCACACGCGCGCAGTGATACCTGAACGCGCGAGGTATTATAACGAGTGTACAGACCTCCGATTAGTCACTCTGCATTAGTCTGCATTTGTCTGTACCAGTCTATAGTCAAGTTTCAGTCTGCGCCTAATAAGATTATCATATTCCTGTACATAGCCATGAAGAGAAGTGTATAGACACTTTGTCAAGTATCAGAGATATGTGAGAATTAGATTAACGTACCAAGACCAAAGGAACTTCAGATTGTCAATTGTAAATAGCATCCAGAATCAAGTTAAGTAATTTTATGTTGTTATTATTTTAATAAATGTGTGTGAAAATTAATCAAGTTCTGTTTAAAGTTGGTCACCGTGAATCTGCTACTCTAAGCGTGCAAGTAGCATTTCTATCGTCTGACCTAACGGCAGAAGATAAACACGCCACGATAAGACCACGAGACATATTGCTGACACTCGCCTACTTCGTTAGAGCGACGAGTCAAATAATCTGATGGTGTGTGTACTGAAGGTCTTACAGTACGCACACCACACAAAGCAACGATCTGTTACGTTTATTTCTCACGTCAATGAACGCAGAAAACTTTGCTTTTAGCTCTTGTCCTTCTCGCATGAGGGTTCGATATGGAAGTTTCTTTAAAATATCTTCGGCCGCTATAGTCGATACATCATTTTCAGTGTACTCAAAACAAGTTTGAGAGATGTGGGCATACTTGAATTCGTATCGGCTACCTCCATGTGGAACGCTCCCGCAGTGGCGTTCATTAACGACTCGCGCCGCGAGGAACGCAAGTGCTGTACCGTGACGAGTGTGGCGGCGCCAGCCAGAAGATATAGGACTTGTAAACAGCCGTGTAGCGGTCGCCGCGGCTCCCGCTTCCCCGCGTCCTGCGCAGCCAGCGCGCCGTTGCCCGCGGACCGGCTGCGATCCTCGTCTTCCTTTTGGCCCGTCTCGCCGCTGGTTGTTTTGCATTGCGGCGGGCAGATGAATTGGCCGGCCGGCCGGACCGGCTGCCCCTGCACGCCTCCGTTGGCCAGGTCGCTGCTCCCAGCCGCCGCTTCTGCCCGGGACGGGATTCCGCGCACCACACACCTGCCCTGCCCTACCCACCCGGCAGAGGTCGCCGCGGACAGCGTGTCTGCAGCGCTTCACAACCGCTCCGTGTCGCCAACCGGACTACGCTTTTATTGCTGTATACACTTCCGATTTTTTTTTTATGTAACCGTCTCTTCAATTAATCTCACGCTGTACTTTAATCTCTTCCCGTCATGCGATGAACTTGACATATCTACTTCCCTACTGCATCCAGCATCCTCGTAATCGATTCTCATCTTGTTCTGCTCCTGTAGTCTTTCTCCTCTGCGCCGATGTCTCAAAACCATCCCCTCCTCGGTACCTGCCCCAATAAGCTGACGACACCACCTATCACCCCTTTTTGTCAACTGTATCTGATATAACCAGTAGTCCCTCCCCATCTATACCACAAAAACCCACCCTAGCTTTCCGCCCCCAGACCTTCACCCCTCAGTCCACAGCCGCCCAGTTAACCCAACGAAAACACTGAAATACTTTGGACCTATACTAGATCCGAAATTTAACTTGGAATCCCCACCACCTAACCGTTCAAAAGAAAGCCAACAGTAGACGAAGACTACTGACAGACCCAACATGGGAAGTAAATGTCCCTACTATTTTCCGCGCCTACACAACGCTCATCTATTCCATCCTCACCTATGCCACTGTAATATGGACTTCTGCCCCTCCTAAATTTACCACTACCTCCAAATCCTACAGTGCCATACACTCCGCCTTGCCTCACACATCTGTCGACTCTTCCACACCCGTCTCCTTTACCAGTTAATCACATATCGACAACTCTAACATTTAGAACAACTACGCCTCTCCTAAACCTCCTATAAACTTCAGTCCCTACGCCCTAAGGTTTTCCTCATCCTGCTGTGCATCTGACGACAAGTCCCATCTTCCCTCCATCTCCGTGCACTCAGTATCCTTTCTCAGCGGAATTTCAATCACCTTCCTCCTCCATATCGTGAACTCAACCTCAAGATCTACCTCTTCTTCCAGCGATAACCTACAGTACCCGTCCACTCCCAGATGAGAGCATCGATCTACCACTTCCTTGCCAGGCTGGCGTCCCACTTCTATGCTAAAGCTTGCACCTCAACTATCACTTCCTTCCCACAAAGACACCTCTCATCATTTCCATCCAGCATCCTCCCCAATACCTGCCACTTCCCAGTCCTTGTTCACAGTCGGTAGGAGCCCACATTATTTCATCCTCATTTTGATTTACAATATACGTCACATGTAATCTGAAATATTATAAAAATGGTTCAAATGACTCTGAGCACTATGGGACTTAAGTTCTAAGGTCATCACTCCCCTAGAAGTTAGAACTACTTAAACCTAACTAACCTAAGGACATCACACACATCCATGCCCGAGACGGGATTCGAACCTGCGACCGTGTCGGTAGCGCGGTTCCAGATTGTAGCGTCTAGAAGCGCTCGGCCACCCCGGCCGGCCAAATATTATTAAAAAAATCAGTGTCTTAAGAGCAGCAGATGTAAATAACCCTCTAAATTCTCCAGGCATTCGCAATTCCAATATGCTACGCCCATGTTATTGCATCCTTTTTATCCAATCGCCCATCTTATATAACCACAAACAACAAGAATTCCTGTATGTTCCATCCAACTGCAGGTGTTCCTCAAGGTTCTGTTCTATCTCCACCCCTGTATATTCTCTACATTGTCGATACGCCTAAGCCCTCCTTCTGTTTACCTTCTCCAGTATGTCGACAACACAGTCTACCGATGTCCATCCTTCAGAAATTCCAAAGATCTCTTTAAATCTACTTCAACCACTTTATCTCCTGATGCAACCAGTGCCATTTGAAAATGAACGCTTCCATGACGTGGACAATAATTATAAAAAGGTTCACCCGTGGATTCCACCCCCCGACTTATATCTTACCATATACAACCCTCTTAGACGATTAACTAACACACTATAATGCCGCGGACCATTCCTCGACCCTAAGCTAACATGGAAACCGCACCTACTGACTATGCTACAAAAAGACCACAATAGTCTAAAACTGCAAAACTGTACAACATAGGTACTATATAATTTCCATCCGCTTCCCTCCCAGATTGAACACCGTTGTGCTTCCTGCATTACTAGCAAACTTCACACCAGTCACATTGTTTCATCCATGATATTAACAGCGGTGCTCTGCTGCGCTTGTACCAACACAACCTCCAAACTTACAACTACAGACTCTGCACACCTTTTCCAACAACATTTTAACTGCCCCCTTCCCCAACCTGACCATGAAATCCGCCCAGAGATCTACCCATTCTTAGAGCTTTAACAGAAACTTTTTCTTCCTCTGCACATTAGCGCGTCTCTTCGCCTATCCCTCACCCCAACCCTCTTTCCTCCCTCCATTTCCAAACGCTGGGTTTGGGGATCTCCTTCTCAGCTCTTCCTTCACACATTCTTCCCAAAGTGGTATTCCTCCAACAAAAGTGTACACGAAAGGTTCATTTATTATAACTTTACTAAAGTGAAGTGCTCTGTTTTTATTAATACTATCATAAATTGACTGTATTTTCTTAAAAGACGACAATATTTTACTTAAAATCTTCGATGTATAACCGCCTGTTTTGGTAATTTTAAAAACACGCATTCTGAAATATTTTCAGAAACTATGTTTGTGGAGCGCAGCAGTGTACCGTTGCCACGACACGCTCAGCCTGATGGGCGAGGAAAAGAAATAACAACAAAGAAGAAACAAAAAATATCTCTGAACAGCCTCCGAAATTTCGTCGATGGAGTTCGAATTCACCCTCTAGATGCGACTTCAAGAGCTACGCAATTCTGTACTGAATTCTGTTTACACACTCTCCGCTAAGAAGCCCCACTGAGTTCGATTTGCAGGGTATTAATACCCTTATCACTTATCTGTGCATGTTCGCTGTTAGCTTAACCCTCTCAATACTAATGGGGGAGGGGGGTTACTTTATGCCCACCTTTTGAAGAAATTTTTGTAATCTGGTCAGTTAACTTATGTTTTAAAATTCTGAAAAAAATATTCATTGTTTCTAATGAATTCTTATACCAGATTCCATATATCTTTTAAATTTTTCAGTTAAACTTAACCCAAAAATTTAAGTCTCAGTTGCGGGTTTCGGTTTCCCCAGTGAATTGCGTATTCACTATTCCGAGATTCAGGGCCTTACTTACACACCGATATCTCATTAAAAAAATATGTTGGTAGTAAAAGTGAACAATGACGAACGAAATTTGCTTTTTTTTAAAAACTTTTTTGAGGTGGTCATGAAGTATGTAATAAACTTTAATGAAACTGCGTTGATATTGCTACGAGTGTGCTAAAAGGTATTTTCATGTTCTGGAACACACTTACACATCAGTGCCTCTTTAAAAAATATGTTATTAATATAGTTCAACAATAATTAACGAATTTTGTGGTTTTTTATTTTTTCCTTTGGGCACAGAGAAACACCCCTCCCCCCTTGGTAATGCACGTTATGGAAACTGCCTTGGTACTGCTAAGGTTAAGACATCCTGTTGCATAAAGCAAACGTTCCGCGTCGAGAAACAGCAAAACCAAATCACAGTTTTGTTGCCAGCTGCGGGCTGTCCTCATGCGACTGCGACAGAGTGATGTTGTTCTTTCCTTTGTCTTCTTTCCCGTAACGTTTATCCTCTCTAATATGGAGTCGGGTTTTTCAGAATTTGGCAACTTTCATTTATTATTTAACTTTGTGGCATGTGCCCTTCGTGACGTAACAGTCGTCAAGGAAACTTAGGGGAGGGAAATCGTGCAAGCCATGTGTCCGCGAATCGTGTATACTGTGGTCAGTGTGCTAACATATTTTAACTGTATACGCAGAGGAATGTCTGAGGTGAAATGTAGGCACCAACCTATTATTTGCCTAAAGAAGTGCTTAGGCTGGCCGGTGTACCAGCCAACGGTCGCTAACCGTCGCGCAGTTTCACTTCGAATCTGGCGCACCCCCCTTTCCCGCAAGCCAGCGCGTTACGCTACATGGGCAAGTCTGAGACTGAGCAATATGACAACTGTAATCACAACAGGTGTAACCATGCTCATTCTGTGATTAGTCGTTGCTGTCTAAACAACTAGCTATCAATTACTTATTGAGGCGAAACAGTAGCACACATCCGCATTTTCTTCTCACCGTTGAAAGGCGCTCGGAAGTCGGAAGGTCGTGAATCACGCGGAGTGCCGAACTGCGGTAGCGCGTGCCGACACGCCCAGTGCCGGCACGCCTCGCGGCTGCCGTGGAACAGCCCATTGTTTGCGTTCTGCGTGCGCCGCCATTAATGCCTGCCGCGCGCGTCTGCCTAATTGAGCAATTCCGTTGTGCCGCCTGCTTATGCAGTATGGACGGCGCTTAAAGCGTCTTTTGTTCCAGCTCCTCCCAATGCTAATGCTCATAAGTGACATTTGTAACGTGTCGGACGTTTCGCTGCAGTATATTATCGAATTGTTGATCGATTTGTCATATATGCTTCATTCTTTGAAACCTACCGATTACTGTCAGAACGTTCTGAAAATCGTAAAATCTGCCCCGCAAAAAAACCAAACAGACGAAACACTGTCATCATCCAGTCATATTATCATTTTAGAACGAATGGAATGCAATGTCACTGCTAGCGAGACGCAGTCCCAATAATTTCTGTTGGTGACTTCGACGTATGGATAAGAGACGAACTTATTTTAAAAGTAAAAGATATAGAATCTAAAACTTCAGAAAACAGGCGCGTAATCGAAGAATGGCTGGGAGGCGGGGAGGATGTCATGACACACCCAAAAAAATTAATAGGAGCATTTATATTCTTACAAATATCAGTTAGAAAATTGCACAGTTAGCGTTTGGAGAATAAAGTAGCACGACAATCCAGAATCTAGAAAACGACATGGAATTTTAGGGCTTAGAAGCTACATTTGTCGGCTTCCGTAGCAAAGTAATCAACGCGTTTGATTCTCACGCGGAGGACCCGTGCTCGATTCTCGGTATCGCCAGGGATTTTTCCTTGGTGGGAGGACTGGAATGTGTTGCACTCAAACTCGTGATGGCAATTGAGGACCTACTTGACTGAATAGTAATGGCTCCAGGTCACAAAAACTGACAAATGCCAAGAGAGCTGTGTGCTGACTCGACGCCCCTCCATGCAGCATCCAATGACTTCATTGACAGAGGATGACATGGCGGTCGGTCGGTACCGATGGGCCCGCCAGGGCCTGTGCTCGTAGTTTACGTTTTTAACGCATGATATTGGCCGTTCCGAACAGTACTATATCGTTTATGTCACTGAGTCTACTATATTCTGGGATTATGGACACAGCGCTCTTCAGGCTATTTGGTATTGAACCCAGGGCACAAATGACGAGAGGGATGACATTAGATTTACATTCTTCATTCGACTGACCTCAGTGCTCATATCTGCCAGTTAAGACTTTTCTGGACTGCCTCGTCATTAAAATCTCTGCCTCAGAGCACTGATATATCGGTGAGGAGGCACGGTTCTTTTATCTGGTTGACGTAAAATGGTGTCGGACTCCTGCTCCTGTTCGGTCAGTATGTATTTATTGCATATAACTGTCGTGACTGCCTTAGCCGTTTGGTTGTGCTGTATGTTGCAGAGACCAGGCACATCCAGAAGTCTACCTGTTCGCCAGGAGACATTTGAGCTGTAGCGTATCGTGATGCAAATACCCATTAATATAGTGCGACGGACTATTAATACGACGGTACATCTACATCTACATCTACATTGATACTCCGCAAGCCACCCAACGGTGTGTGGCGGAGGGCACTTTACGTGCCACTGTCATTACCTCCCTTTCCTGTTCCAGTCGCGTATGGTTCGCGGGAAGAACGACTGTCTGAAAGCCTCCGTGCGCGCTCTAATCTCTCTAATTTTACATTCGTGATCTCCTCGGGAAGTATAAGTAGGGGGAAGCAATATATTCGATACCTCATCCAGAAACGCACCCTCTCGAAACCTGGCGAGCAAGCTACACCGCGATGCAGAGCGCCTCTCCTGCAGAGTCTGCCACTTGAGTTTATTAAACATCTCCGTAACGCTATCACGGTTACCAAATAACCCAGTGACGAAACGCGCCGCTCTTCTTTGGATCTTCTCTATCTCCTCCGTCAACCCGACCTGGTACGGAAATGTGAAATACCTGCGCGAGAGAGAAATACTCTGTGGAATTTAAGCATATCGGTGCGAACTCGATAACAAAGATATGTTGTTGTTGTTGTGGTCTTCAGTCCTGAGACTGGTTTGATGCAGCTCTCCATGCTACTCTATCCTGTGCAAGCTTCTTCATCTCCCAGTACCTACTGCAGCCTACATCCTTCTGAATCTGCTTAGTGTATTCATCTCTTGGTCTCCCTCTACGATTTTTACCCTCCACGCTGCCCTCCAGTACTAAATTGGTGATCCCTCGATGTCTCAGACTGTATTAAGCTACGGAAAAAAGATAATTATTCCATGTTGGACTTTGGAAGAGAGATGTTCTATGTCGAACTGAGAGGAAATTGTTGGAAGCCGCCTTTAAGGCAGTAATCCATGTTTTATGATATTGAAGAAAATAAATAAATATAAAAGCACAAAAGGAGTATCAGGTGTGTGGAGTTCATAATCCTTAATCATTTCAAAAGAAATATCCAGTGATTATAAAGACCAAGTCGTTCGGAAGTGTGTGGTTTGATGCTGCGAACCTGCAGTTTTACACGGTTTTAGGATTCGTCGAGAATATTTCTCCGAAGATCTAAATAATTTCAAGTACAAAAGTTGGACGCCACATTCCATAGACATGACAGAACATAGCACTTGGCTGTACCGATCGATTTCCGTAGGGCGATAAATTATCTTTAGCGATTTCAGCTGGAAAAGTTCCATCAAGGAGACTAAACGAGATCTGCTGCTGCGAAACCCACATGGTATTACCGTATTCTTTAACTTACGGAGAACAGTAAGCAATACATATTTCATAACCACCGCAAACATAAATAAAAGTACTCAACTTAAATAAAAGTAACAAGCAGTAAAAAGGAATCGCTAAATCAAACCATAAATACACTACTGGCCATTAAAATAACCACACCAATAAGACATGCAGATGATAAACGGGTATTCATTGGACAAAAATATTATACTAGAACTGACATGGGATTACATTTTCACGCAATTTGGGTGCATAGATCCTGAGAAATCAGTACCCAGAACAACCACCTCTGGCCGCAATAACGCCCTTGATACGACTGGGCATTGAGTCAAACAGAGCTTGGATGGCGTGTACAGGTATAGCTGCTCATGCAGCTTCAACACGATACCACAGTTCATCAAGAGTAGTGACTGGCCACGTTGTTGATTACTGCTGAAATGTAGGGTTTCGCAGGGATAGAATGAAGGTCATAGCCACGGGTCGTAATACATCTGAAATGTAACGTCCAATGTTCAAAGTGCCGTAAATGCCAACAAGAGGTGACCGAGACGTGTAACCAGTGACACCCCATACCATCACGCCGGGTGATACGCCAGTATGGCGATGACGAGTTCACGCTTCCAATGTGCGTTCATCGCGATGTCGCCAAACACGAATGCGACCATGATGATGCTGTACACAGAACCTGGATTCATCCGAAAAAAATGACGTTTTGCCATTCGTGCACCCAGGTTCGTCATTGAGTACACCATCGCAGGCGCTCCTGTCTGTGATGCAGCGTCAACCTCAGCTATGGTCTCCGAGCTGATAGTCCATGCTCCTGCAAACGTCGTCGAACTGTTCGTGCAGATGGTTGTTGTCTTGCAAACGTCCCCATCTGTTGACTCAGGGATCGAGACGTGGCTGCACGATCCGTTACAGCCATGCGGATAAGATGCCTGTCATCTCGACTGCTACTGATACGAGGCCGTTGGGATCCAGCACGGCGTTCCGTATTATCCTCCTGAACCCACCGATTCCATATTCTGTTAACAGTCATTGGATCTCGACCATCGCGAGCAGCAATGTCGCGATACGATAAACCGCAATCGCGATAGGCTACAATCCGACCTTTATCAAAGTTGGAAACGTGATGGTACGCATTTCTCCTCCTTACACGAGGCATCACAACAACGTGTCACCAGGCAACGCCTGTCAACTGCTGTTTGTGTATGAGAGATCGGTTGGAAACTTTCCTCATGTCAGCACGTTGTAGGTGTCGCCACCGGCGCCAACCTTGTGTGAATGCTCTGAAAAGCTAATCATTTGCACATCACAGCATCGTCTTCCTGTCGGTTAAATTTCGCGTCTGTAGCATGTCATCTGCCTGGTGTAGCAATTTTAATGGCCAGTAGCGTAAGAAATCAATTAATAATAATACGCAATCATATTAATAAAACGCACATTAAATAGTAGAGACAATAAAAATAAGAACTTTAAAGAGCGCAATTTATTCTGTCCCTTGAGGAATTCATTCTTCGCCACAATAGAACAGCCTAACGTTGTGTGTTGGTCTCAGAGTGTACTCCACAAACTTACTCCACAAACTCTACACCTGTCGTCCTAAGTAGTTTTCATTATAACTGCTTCACAGTTCCTTGAAGCCCTTGTCTTGGTCAGTCAGTCACTGCTTGAGCTTCTGACTCTGCCTTTCTTCTTCTTCTTCTTCTTCTTCTTCCTCTTCTTCTAGCATTACTACTGTTACTACTACTACTAATATTACTACTACTGCTTTTTATAATTTTTTGTCAGAACTAAATTCCTTCATCGTTCACGTTAGTGGAGCAGTTCTTGTGGTTTTTAAATTTTGTGTCGAGTGTGAAAACAAGGATGGTGACTATTTTAAAAACAGTTGTACCAGTACAGAGTTGAAGTAAGTTGATGCGAGTCAGTTTAACGTTTCTTTCGTCTAGGTTGTCGTAATGACGTCGTATAGCGAACTCGCGCACATTGCAACTCGGCCGCATCACGAAGACGGCGACAGCGGTCGCTCCTACAAGTAGAGGAAGGGAACGTCTCAGGTATTTCTGGATGGTGCTAAAATTTCTGGATGATGATAAGTGGATTGTGCACAGCTACCCGAAGAGAAGACTGATCGATTGGGCGTGAGAAAATGATGATGATGTTTGGTTTGTGTGCCGCTCAACTGCGCGGTTATCAGCGCCCGTACAAAGTCCCGAGCTTCGCTCAGTCCACTTTCAGCAAGAATGATGAAATTATGAGGACAGCACAAACACCCAGCCATCTCGAGGCAGATGAAAATCCTCGACCCCGCCGGGAATCGAACCCGGGACCCCGTGCTTGGGAAGCGAGAACGCGACCGTGAGGCCACGAGCTGTGGACGGGGCGTAAGGAAAGGCACATTCATTGTACTGGAGGGAGACGTCGCTTTCGTCACAGCACGAAGAAATGTAGTCTGTTGAACAGTGAGAGGAGATCGGGATAGGTGGCTGGTAGCACGAGCCGACGCGGCGCCGGCGCAGATAAGTAGCTGCGCAGCTGTAGTGGCTGGTCGCGGACAGGTGAACGCTCCGGCCACGGCAACAACACGCGGGGTCGCCGGGGGCAACGCCTCGTGGAGATCTGCGCGCCGCCCTGCCGGAGCTGCGAGCGCTTTGCGACCACACTGCTACTTCAGATGGCACAACCTACACTCCGCAAGCCACCTTGCGGTGTGTGGCGGGGGGTAATTTTTTGTGTACCACTGTCACTCCTCTCCCTCCCCCACCCTCCCTTTTCCTGCCCCAGTCGCGAATGATCCGCGGGAAGAGCGATTGCCGGTAGGTCTCCGTGTGGGTTCGAATTTCTCTGATCTTATATTCATGCCGTTTTCGCGAGGTATACGTAGGAAGAAGTAGTATATTTTTGACTGTTCTGCGAACGTAACACACGCTGTGATGCAGAAAGCCCCTCGTGCAGCGTCTGCCAATGGAGTTGGTTGATTACTTCCGTGACGCATTCGCGCTTAATAAATGAACCTGGAAAACGCCCTGCTCTTCTTTGAATCTTCGCTATTTTCTCTATGTCCTCCCCGATAGCTGAGTTGTTGCCAGCACAGTAGCTCAGCGTGTCCGGTCAGAGAGCTGGTTGGGCTCCGTAATAAGAAGACTGAGTGGAACTATCAACAAACGAACTTAAATGGATGTCTTGTGACGTCTGCAAAGACCAAACACAGCGATCCACAACGAACAAAATGAAAAAAAGAAAAAAAAGTGGTCAGCGTGACGGATTGCCGTCCTACGGGCCCGGGTTCCATTCCCGGCTGGGTCGGGGATTTTCTCCGCTCAGGGACTGCGTGTTGTGTTGTCTTCATCATCATTTCATCCCCATCCAGCGCGCAGGTCGCCCAATGTGGCGTCGAATCTAATAAGACCTGCACCAAGGCCGCCGGACTTGCCCGGCAAGGGGACCTCCCGGCCAATGACGCCAAACGCTCATTTCCGTTTCCATTTCCTCTATCAGTCCTAACCAGTACGTATCCCGTACTGACGAGCAATATTCAGGTATTTTGTAAACTGTCTCCTTTGTTGGTGGACTACATTTCCTGAGCACTCATCCAATGAGAGGAATCATCCAACGAATCTCAGTTCTGGTGTGTGCCATTCCTGCGATTAGTTTTATATGGTCTTTCCACTTCAGATCGCTACCCCTAAATATTTTACGCAAGAAACTGCTTCCAGTGATTATTTTGCAGTCGTGGTATGACAGAATAATCTGTTTTTCTTTCTATGTATACGCAATACATTTATTTATGTTGAAGGTCAGCTGCCACTCCCTGCACCAAGCGCCCATCCTGTGCAGTCTTTCCGCCATGTCGCTGCAGTTTTCTAGCGTTGCGACTCCTCTGTGTACGACGACATCATCCGCAAAAAGCTTCACGGAACTTCTGATGTTGTCTACCATGTCATTTATGTAGAGGGTAAAAGTGCAGACATTTCTGTGGCTGACTAAGGACGGTGTACTGAAAAACGTTACATCAGTATGTACGTCATTTGCAGAGTAATAATATATAGCCATTACATATTTGTTTTTAGGTTGGTTGGTACCTCCAAGTATATATGGCAAGAGCAAGTCCTTAATGTTTATTTTCCCCCGGGAAGCTAGTCAGGTGTTAAAGTGTGGGCCGGCCGCTGTGGCCGAACGGTTCTAGGCGCTTCAGTCCGGAACCGCGCTGCTTCTACGGTCGTAGCAGATGATAAACGGGTATTCATTGGACAAATATATTATACTAGAACTGACTTGTGATTACATTTTCACGCAATTTGGGTGCATAGTTCCTGAGAAATCAGTACCCAGAACAACCACCTCTGTTCGTAATAACGGCCTTCATACGCCTGTCCATTGAGTCAAACAGAGCTTGGATGGCGTGTACAGGTACAGCTGCCCATGCAGCTTAAACACGATACCACAGTTCATCAAGAGTAGTGACTGGCGTATTGTCACGAGCCAGTTGCTCGCCCACCATTGACCAGACGTTTTCATTTGGGGTAGATCTGGAGAATTTGCTGGCCAGGTCAGCAGTCGAAAATTTTCTGTATACAGAATGGCCCGTACAGGACCTGCAACATGCGGTCGTACATTATCCTGCTGAAATGTAGGGTTTCTCAGGGATCGAATGAAGGGTATAGCCACGGGGCGTAACATATCTGAAATGTAACGTCCACTGTTCAAAGTGCCGTCAATGCGAACAAGTGGTGACCGAGACGTGTAACCAATGGCACCCCATACTATCACGCCGGGTGATACGCCAGTATGGCGATGACGAGTTCACGCTTCCAATGTGCGTTCACCGCGATGTCGCCAAACAGGGATGCGACCATCATGATGCTGTAAACAGAACCTGGATTCATCCGAAAAAATGACGTTTTGCCATTCGTGCACCCAGGTTCGTCGTTGAGTACACCATCGCAGGCGCTCCTGTCTGTGATGCAGCGTCAAGGGAACCGCAGCCACGGTCTCCGAGCTGATAGTCCATGCTGCTGCAAACGTCGTCTAACTGTTCGTGCAGATGGTTGCTGTCTTGCAAACAGCCGCATCTGTTGACTCAGGAATCGAGACGTGGCTGCACGATCCGTTACAGCCATGCGGATAAGATGTCTGTCATCTCGACTGGTAGTGGTACGAGGCCGTTGGGATCCAGCAAGGCGCTCCGTATTACCCTCCTGAACCCACCGATTCCATATTCTGCTAACAGTCATTGGATCTCGACCAACGCGAGCAGTAATGTCGCGATACGATAAACCGCAATCGCGATAGGCTAAGATCCGACCTTTATCAAAGTCGGAACCGTGATGGTACGCATTTCTCCTCCTTACACGAGGCATCATAACAACGTTTCACCAGGCAACGCCGGTCAACTGCTGTTTGTGTATGAGAAATGGGTTGGAAACTTTCCTCATGTCAGCACGTTATAGGTGTCGCCACCGGCGCCAACCTTGTGTGAGTGCTCTGAAAAGCTAATCATTTTCATATCACAGCATCGTCTTCCTGTCGGTTAAATTTCGCGTCTGTAGCACGCCATCTTCGTGGTGTAGCAATTTTAATGGCCAGTAGTGTATATTGGTGACACACAGCGTAGTAGAATATCAACCATGTCCATGGTGGGCTTCTGCATGGCCAGCGCCCAATGACTCATTATTTCTGGCGGCATGTAGACCTTGCAGACCAGTAGGCGTGTCCCACACCCTGACCCCCACTGACCCGCTCAGAGCGCGGGGCTGGGCCGACGTCCGGCGTGACATTTAGGTGTCGCCAAGACCGGTGGAACAGGCCGGCTGGGCCCGGTGTGCTAATGAGGCGGGGGTCGACGACCACCGCCCAAATCCCCCGCCCATAGCCGCGGCTGCGGAGGCGGAGGCGAGCACACACCTGCTGGTATGTCAGCCGGCGGCTGCTGCTTCGCAGAAGTTCGTGGGCGCCAGCTGCCGTTGCGGATATTAGGTAGCGCTCCCACTTCGTGAGTGCTGATATTATCGACTGTGATCTACATAAGTAGGAGCCAGAGCGATTGCGAAGCTTCAGTTGTAAGTAAAGGAAATGACAGGTTACGATACAGTAGTGAGGCACTGGGAAGCCAAAACATGCAGACCGAGCGACGTGGCCCGCGTCCACGCATCCTGATTTAGGTTTTCCCCGATTTCCCCAAATCGCTTCAGGCAAGTGGCGGGATGGTTCCTTTGAAAGGGCAAGGCCGACTTCCTCCCCCATCCTTCCCTAATCCGACTGGGCCGATGACCTCGCTGTTTCGTCCCCCCCTCCCAACCAACCATACAGTCAACCAACCAAACATATGGTATCAGAGATGTTAATAACTACACTACTGGCCATTAAAAGTGCTACACCACGAAGATGACGTGCTACAGATGCGAAATTTACCCGACAGGAAGAAGATGCTGTGGCGTGCTTTTCAGAGCAGTCACACAAGGTTGGGGCCGGTGGCGGCACCTACAACGTGCTGACATGAGGAAAGTTTCCAACCGATTTCTCATACACAAACAGCAGTTGACCGGCGTTGCCTGGTGAAACGTTGTTGTGATGCCTCGTGTAAGGAGGAGAAATGCGTACCATCACGATTCCAACTTTGATAAAGGTCGGATTGTAGCCTTTCGCGATTGCGCTGGTCGAGATCCAACGACTGTTAGCAGAATATGGAGTCGGTGGGTTCAGGAGGGTAATACGGAACGCCGTGCTGGATCCCAACGGCCTCGTATCACTAGCAGTAGAGATGACAGGCATCTTATCCTCATGGCTGTAACGGATAGTGCAGCCACGTCTCCATCCCTGTGTCAACAGATGGGGACGTTTGCAAGACAACAACCATCTGCACGAACAGTTAGACGACGTTTGCAGCTGCATGGACTATCAGCTCGGAGACCACGGCTGCGGTTACCCTTAACGCTGCATCACAGACAGGAGCGCCTGCGATGGTGTACTCAACGACGAACCTGGGTGCACGAATGGCAAAACGTCATTTTTTCGGATGAATCTAGGTTTTGTTTACAGCATCATGATGGTCGCATCCGTGTTTGGCGACATCGCGGTGAACGCACATTGAAAGCGTGTATTCGTCATCGCCATACTGGCATATCATCCAGCGTGATGCTATGGGGTGCCATTGGTTACACGTCTCGGTTACCTCTTGTTCGCATTGACGGCACTTTGAAGAGTGGACGTAACATTTCAGTCGTGTTACGACCCGTGGCTCTACCCTTCATTCGATCCCTGCGAAACCCTACATTTCAGCAGGATAATGCACGACCGCATGTTGCAGATCCTGTACGGGCCTTGTTGGATACTGAAAATGTTCGACTGCTTCCCTGGCCAGTAAATTCTCCAGATCTGTCTCCAATTGAAAACGTCCGGTCAATGGTGGGCGAGCAACTGGCTCGTGACAATACGCCAGTCACTACTCTTGATGAACTGTGGTATCGTGTTGAAGCTGCATCGGCAGCTGGACCTGTACACGCCATCCAAGCTCTGTTTGACTCAATGCCCAGGCGTATCAAGGCCGTTATTACGGCCAGAGGTGGTAGTTCTGGGTACTGATTTCTCAGGAACTATGCACCCAAATTGTGTGAAAATGTAACCACATGTCAGTTCTAGTATAACATATTTGTCCAATGAATACCCATTTGTCATCTGCATTTCATCTTTGTGTAGCAATTTTAATGGCCAGTAGTGTGGTTTTCATTCTATCAAACTAAACGGAAGCATAGTGCTACAATAGACTTGGGCGTACACAATGAAAACAGCATCTTCATAATGGGGAATAATCACGATACACACTCAAGCTCATAAATTAAGGATAATTGCAGAATGTGGTGCCATACAACGTGGCACTAAACAAAACTGGCGCTAATAGCATAGGCAAACAGGGAACACACACGACACAGATTTCCATGTCCACGGTATGGGTGATAAGTCGAGAAAACCGTCCCGAAACACATGTGCTGCAAAACGCCATTGTTTCCTGCGCATGTACCCCGACATCAGCGCAGGATATGATCACCGTGCACAAGTACACAGGCCGCACAACGGGTTGGCATACTCTGGATCAGGTGGTCGAGCAGCTGCTGGGGTATAGCCTCCCATTCTTGCACCAGTGCCTGTCGGAGCTCCTGAAGTGTCGTAGGGGTTTGAAGACTGCAGTGATACATCGACCGAGAGCATCCCAGACGTGTTCGATGAAGAACAGGCGGGCGATTCCATTCGCCTGATATCTTCTGTTTCAAGGTACTCCTCCACGATGGTAGCTTGGTGGGGCCGTGCGTTATCATCCATCACGAGGATGGTGGTTCCTCTGTCAAAGACATGCAGGGGTGTACATGCACCAGTCATAATTCCATCCAACACCATCAAACCACGTCCTCCATACAGGTCCCTTTCGAGAACATTAAGGGTTTGGTATCTGGTTCCTGCTTCACGCCAGATGAAAACCAGGCAAGAATTACTGTTCAGACTATACCTCGACTCGTCCGTGAACATAACCTGGGACCACTGTTCCAGTGACCATGTAATGTGTTCTTGACACCAGGCTTTACGGGCTCTCCTGTGACCAGGAGTGAGTGGAATGCACCTTGCAGGTCTCCGGGAGAATAAACCATGTTTGTCCAGTCGTCTGTAGACTGTGTGTCTGGAGACAACTCTTCCAGTGGCTGCGGTAAGATCCCGAGCAAGGCTACCTGCAGTACTCCGTGGCCGTCTGAGGGCACTAATGGTGGGATATCAGTCTTGTTGTGATGTACACTGTGGACGTCCGTACTGTAGCGCCTGGACACGTTTCCTATCTGCTGGAATCGTTGCCATAATTTTGAGATCACACTTTGTGGCACACGGAGGGTCCGTGCTATGACCTGCTGTATTCGACCAGCCTCCAGTCGCCCTAGTATTCTACCCCTCATAACGTCATCAATATGTGTTCTTTGAGCCATTTTAAACACACTGTCACCATTTGCACGTCTGAAAACATCTGCACACTTACTCGCTGCACCGTACTCTGACATGCACCAAGACACCTCTGCGTATCTGGACTGCTGCCAGCACCACCGTGCGACGACCGCAGGTCAAATGCACCGCATTGTCATACCCCGAGGTGATTTAAACCCGCAAATCGCCAAGCAGAGCGTTGTTTCACCATGTATCAGCATTATCCTTAATTTATGAGCAAGACTGTATGTACCACAGGGACCGAAATTGGGCCCGCTCTTGATCTTGTTATGTATAAATGATCTTCCACCATACATCCAAGAAGCAGAAATAGTTCTCTTTGCTGATGAAGCGAGCGCTATAATCAGGCCTAATGGAGTAATCCCAGTACCTGAAAATATAAGTAATGTTTTCTTAAAATTAACAACGTGTTCTCCGCAAATCGACTGCCATTGTATTTAGATAAAACACAATACATTCAGTTCAATTAGATGTCCATGAAGTATATTCCGGTTTGTGTAGGCAATAAATAGTATGGATCTTAGGGCATAACTTACAATTACTGTAATTAATAATAATACGAACATAGTATGCGTCCCTTATTGTTGATCAAAGAATAACGTTGGCTGTTTTTCTTGCTCTTCATTTTTTTTTTAATTTTGCTATATTTCTAACGCATATTACCAACACAGAGAATTGTGAAATATTATAGCATATTTCAAGTGGCTGTAACGAAGACAACAATGCATAGCATTTTTTCTCAGCAGATACGAAGGAAGTTACTAACACTTCGAGATTTCATGGACACTAAGAAACTTAATATATTACCGTTAGCACTTTACCGATGAAGTGGCGCAGTGATTACGGTAATAGAGCTGCCACCCAGTTAATCAGACTTAGTTTTCCTTAAATTGACAAAGGATTATGCCGGGGCAGTTCCTTTGAAAGGACTCGGCTAATTTCTACATCTATCTTGCCCTGTCGGAGCTTGTAACCGATCTTGTTATCGACGATACATCAAACCATGCTCTCCCTTCCTTCCATTTCTTTATTCTAAGCTGAACTCGACAATATAGTCCCTCTCTATCCCAGAAAGCAGAAACAGGTACAAGAAGAGAATCACAGCGTTCGAAGGACCAGTATATAAACTAACGACACTGAAGGTTAGTGTAGTTAGCTCGTCGTATAAAATAATACAGTGGTTGTACGACTGTGTAACTGCGGGTTCAGCATGGCTGGATGTCACACGAAGGGGTCCTGTTTCGATTCTCAGCCGGATCGGGGGTTTTCTCCAGTAAGCGACTGTCTGTTGTGTTGATGTCGTCGTCAGCATTTCATCATAACCGACACGCAAGACGCCTAAATGACGTCACCGAAAAGCAGTTACACCAGGAGGTGAAGCCACCACACGACAGAGCGAGATACAGTGGCTGTTTCAAATTAAATTTCTAAGTGTTGTACCAGTTATTTAACATGTAACAGTTGTTGCAAAACAATGTAAACAGCTAACCTATGAGTGTTGTCAGAGTGTGCGAGTAGGGCAGAAGTATTTCGTTCGCGTTGTGTATTTTCCTACTAGAAAACATTACATTTTTGCTGATGTATGTTGCACCTGTTTAATAATATTTGAACAGTACTTTGGAGGAACATAATTCAAGTAATGTCAGTAGTTTTGATTATGGGAAGGAACAATAAATACGAAACAAATATTGCCACTAAACCCGATGATTCCATTTTCTGATTTCCAGTAATGAAAAACTAATGTCCTTCCGCACCCTCAGTGTGAGTTTCGCCGCTGTCGAAATGGCTAGAAGCTCACAACTGATTGGCCTTAAAAAGTTAACTCCAAGAGTAACTCCTTTCTAGTTTGGATTACAGTTCAAATGGCTCTGAGCACTATGGGACTTAACATCTGTGGTCATCAGTCCCCTAGAACTTAGAACTACTTAAACCTAACTAACCTAAGGACATCACACACATCCATGCCCGAGGCAGGATTCGAACCTGCGACCGTAGCAGTCGCGCGGTTCCGGACTGAGCGCCTTAACCGCGAGACCACCGCGGCCTGCCCGCATCTCGTGGTCGTGCGGTAGCGTTCTCGCTTCCCACGCACGGGTTCCCGGGTTCGATTCCCGGCGGGGTCAGGGATTTTCTCTGCCTCGTGATGGCTGGGTGTTGTGTGCTGTCCTTAGGTTAGTTAGGTTTAAGTAGTTCTAAGTTCTAGGGGACTGATGACCATAGATGTTAAGTCCCATAGTGCTCAGAGCCATTTGAACCACCGCGGCCGGCTTGGATTACAGTTCCATGAAAGTTGTAGCATCTCTGCACTGGAAGGAAGGAAGGAAGATTGGGATTCAGCTTTCCATAGACGATAAGGTCATCAGAGACGAAGCACAAGTTTGGACTGAGAAAGAAAATCGGCCGCGTCCTTTTCAAAGGAACCACCCCAGCATTTACATTAAGCGATTTAGGGAAACAACTGAAAACTTTTTCGTGGATGGGCGGACGAGGAGGTGTAATACTAGTCCAGTGTCTTACTATGCCGAATGGGTCAAAGACTCTCAGTATGAAGATGATAGTGTCTTCTTTAACACCAATATTATAAATCAGATTTTCAGTCAACAATGAAGGGCGAGGATTCAGAAAGTCCGGGCGGCACTGTGTCATGTTATACTAACAAGGACAAACCAGAGGAATAAGTCCAGGAGCTTACAGCACGAAGAACATGTTACGTGATGGACTGAACACGACAGTACCAAGGCCGTCATGGTTGGAAAGCATGACGGGACCTGCCGAAAAGGCAGAACAAGGAAGCGATGGGAGGATGGTTTCGGGGAACACGGACTACCAGGGTCTCAACGAAAAGGGTCGCAGTTTCTGAAAGCCCGCGTGGTTTCGAGGGAATAACGTCGACCAATTGCCAAAAATTGTCGGCTAAGTTCCCCGAGAGTATTTGTTACGCTTATCTGTTTGCAATGCTGACCTACTAACCTCCCTTTACACCGAACTAAGACAAGCGAACGCGCAACACTGACGAGAACTGTGCGTTGCGTTCTCGCTTCCCGCTCCCAGGTTCCCGGGTTCGATTCCCGGTGGGGTCAGGGATTTTCTCTGCCTCGTGATGACTGGGTGTTGTGTGATGTCCTTAGGTTAGTTAGGTTTAAGTGGTTCTAAGTTCTAGGGGACTGATGACCATAGATGTTAAGTCCCACAGTGCTCAGAGCCATTTGACGAGAACTGTCTGTGGTGTAAACGCTAGGTGCACCTGAGCAAACGGCATTCGGTCGTGGTCGGTTCGAATTCGCTAACGTTCACTCGTGTTTCGTTGGATGTCGCTCACGTTGCGAACCATCAAAGGAAGTCACTTCCTCTCCACTTCGGCGCTAGCAGTACAGAAAGCCTTATCTGCTGTCTTGCCCACTTTTGTCGTTGTTGACATGAACCGCGTGAGCAAAGGATTGGATTGAACAGAATGTAATGCTGCTGACAGTGTAATATAGATACCATAGGATCCAAGAGATTCGCCACACCAATGCCGAAGGAAAAGAACTGGTAGAAAATTGCCGAAGCACTCTCACATCCTACTGGCGACGTGAGAAATACGATAAATTCATAATTCTATCCTCGGAGTAGTGAAGCAACTTATATCACTTAATAAAAGCAAGTCTTCTGGTCCAGACTGTATAACAATTAGGTTCCTTTCGGAGTGTGCTGATGCATTAGCTCCATACTTAACAGTCATATACAACCGTTCGCTCGACGAAAGATCCGTACCCAAACGCTGGAAAGTTGCACAGGTCTCACCAATATTCAAGAAAAGTAGTAGGAGTAATCCACTAAATTACAGGCCCATATCGTTAACTTCGATATGCAGCAGGATTTTAGAACATATATTGTGTTCGAACATTATGAATTACCTGGAAGAAAACGGTCTGTTGACACACAGTCAACATGCGTTTAGAAAAGATCGTTCCTGTGAAACACAATTAGCTCTTTATTCACATGAAGTATTGAGTGTTATTGACAAGAGATTTCAGATCGATTCCGTATTTCTGGATTTCCGGAAGGCTTTTGACACTGTATCACACAAGCGGCTCGTAGTGAAATTACGTGCTTATGGAATATCGTCTCAGTTATGTGACTGGATTTGTGATTTCCTGTCAAAGAGGTCACAGTTCGTAGTAAGTGACGGAAAGACATCGAGCAAAACAGGAGTGATTTCTGGCGTTTCCCAAGGTAGCCCTTTGCTGTTGCTTATCTATGTAAACGATTTTGGAGACAATCTCAGCAGCCGTCTTCGGTTGTTTGCAGATGACGCTGTCGTTTATCGACTAAAGAAGTCATCAGAAGTTCAAATCAAACTCCAAAACGATTTAGAAAAGGTATCTGAATGGTGCGAAAAGTGGCAGTTGACCCTAAATAACGAAAAGTGTGAGGTCATCCACATGAGTGCTCAAAGGAACTCGTTAAACTTCGGTTACACGATAAATCACTCTAGTCCAAAAGCCGTGAATTCAGCTAAATACCTAAGTATTACAATTACGAACAACTTAAATTGGATGGAACACATAGAAAATGTTGTGGGGAAGACTAACCAAAGGCTGCGTTTTATTGGCAGGACACTTAGAGAATGTAACAGACCTACTAAGGAGACGGCTTGCACTACGCTTGTCCGTCCTCTTTTAGAATACTGCTGCGCGGTGTTGGATCCTTACCAGGTAGGACTGACGAGGTACATCGAAAAAGTTCAAAGAAAGGCAGCACGTTTTGTATTATCGCGAAATATGGGAGAGAGTGTCACACAAATGATACAGGATTTGAGCTGGACATCATTAAAAGAAAGGCGTTTTTCGTTGCGACGCAATCTTCTCACGAAATTCCAATCACCAACTTTCTCCTCCGAATGCGAAAATATTTTGTTGACACCGACCTACATAGGGAGGAACGATCACCACGATAAAATAATGGAAATCAGAGCTCGTACGGAAAGATATAGGTATTCATCCTTTCCGCGAGCTATAAGATATTGGAATAATAGAGAATTGTGAAGGTGGTTCAATGAACCCTCTGCCAGGCACTTGAATGTGATTTGCAGAGTATCCATGTAGATGTAGATAAGATGCATTCATCAAGCGGAAATGGAGTGAAAAATCACAAGGTTTGAAATTATTTTTATTAAAAAGGAAAGACAAATTTCCTTCAAAGAAAAAGGTGCGATATGCATTTGTTGTGGTGATTAATATGCGAGAGGCCTGATTGTTCTCGTCGCTTATGTTGATGGTACCTGTAGTTATATGGCTGACGTATCACTGTTATTTTAAAGACTTTTGATAGTAAATAAAGATGGCCTCCTGACATCACGCTTTCTGCCCTCTACAAACTATACAGGATGCCTCTGCTACGAGGCGTCAGGCGCATTTTCTATGGTTTTCCGCAGATATTTGCAATATCATTTTTGCAACGTGTAGCTGGAGTCAGCTCAAACAAATTGTGCTCATCACGTCTTTTGTGCGGCCTCCAGCTTCGATACAAAACGTCGCTTTGTTACTTGTTCAGACAAAACACCATGATGAAAAGCATCCTTATGATGGACGTTAAGTGCAGTTCATAAACCACAGTCTCCTCCGGAGAATAATTTTGCATATTACACAGTCGTACTAACATCCTCTGTGCCGTAGGATTTCTTCGCACTCCTCATTATCCGCATTTTATGCCCTCGTTCTAAGTTGAGGTATGTGGTCGGCTGCATCGAAATTGGGCTTATGCGAGTGCGCGTTGTTCAATGTATCAATGTACACCTTGCAAGGAATTTCATGTACACATTTTGCCGAATGCTTTGGTGACATACGGTTCATCGAGGTTCCATATGGTGCTTTCTGCGCTATGTTCATACGATAAATGATGCTCAGATGAAACTATATGGTTCCAGAGAGCTTTCCAAGTCCCAAACATCTATTATATCTATTATGTATATATGCAGACTGAAGAGACGAATGAAAATTTATACCAAGGCCTGGATTCGAACCCGTGTCTCCTGCTCGCTAAGCAGATGTGTTAACCACTGTGCCATCCTTGCACAGTAGTTTTGCATCACTGAACACACTACGCTAGTTCTCCTGCCTACTTAATCCAAACTCCCACTTATGTCTCAGTCCACTATGTATTCCTCCCTAAATACCTCATAAACCTTATTGCCTCTCCGTTCTGCTGGGGTCTTCGATCTGACCAACTTCCCACCCCCAACCTCGGTTCTTTAAACAATCAAACTCCCATGAATCAACAGCTTCCAACATCTGATTACTTTACAACTGAGTTGATATGTTAAGCATTTGATACTAAGCATGTAAAACGTCTTTGGTTAAAGACGCAAAACCCTAATTATGTTCGTTTTATTAGTAGCGGATTATTTTCAAACTATAGTACGCCAGCTAAAATCCAGTACAGTCCAGCCGATTCTTAAATGGCAATTCTCTGCTTGGAACGTACTTTCGTTAGAGAAGCCATTTTGAACGCTACGTATAGCGCCGCAACGTACTGGAACTTCCTGAAACTATAGGAGCTAAAGCGGGAATTCTCCACATCCCAAAACAAATTGCGCATTTTTTCAACCGATATTGCTTGAGAAAAGAAAGAGTGGCATTAATTAATGAACTCCCGTCGTATTACAAGCGTGGCGTTGTAGAGGGGACTTACTAGACAAGGTTTAGACAAGGAAACCGTATCGGAAATTATAGCATTTGGATATGAAACTGCCGGCCGAAGTGGCCGCGCGGTTCTGGCGCTGCAGTCTGGAACCGCGGGACCGCTACGGTCGCAGGTTCGAATCCTGCCTCGGGCATGTATGTGTGTGATGTCCTTAGGTTTAACTAGTTCTAAGTTCTAGGGGACTAATGACCTCAGCAGTTGAGTCCCATAGTGCTCAGAGCCATTTGATATGAAACAGGTTTGAAAAGCGGATCACTTTCAAATCACCCGTTTCGCGGTACACATGTAGGCTGAGTTGTAATTATGCCATCACCTAGCAGGCTGAGAGAAATTGGTGCGAGGAGAGTTGGCTATGGTGCTCCACGGACTGTGAAGAGGTGGTCCTCCGCCAACATGAAGAGAAGCCGAAGACGAGCATGGAAATATGCCATGCAATGGGCTCCGCTGTGTGCGTGCAGTAAAGCTAGAGCTTTGAATGTGATCAAATATTCGCACTTATTTTGCATCCAGACTTGGTTTCCCCACCAAAACTAACTATATGGTTCCAGAGATCTTTCCAAGTTCAGACTTCTACTATGTATATACACCATGTGATCAAAAGTATCCGGACACCCCCAAAAGGCCGGCCGGCCGGCCGCGGTGGTCTAGCGGTTCTAGGCGCTCAGTCCGGAACCGCGCGACTGCTACGGTCGCAGGTTCGAATCCTGCCTCGGGCATGGACGTGTGTGATGTCCTTAGGTTAGTTAGGTTTAAGTAGTTCTAAGTTCTAGAGGACTGATGACCACAGATGTTAAGTCCCATAGTGCTCAGAGCCATTTGAACCCCCAAAAGCAAACGTTTTTCATATTAGGTGCATTGTTCTGCCACACACTGCCAGGTACTCCATAATCACCGACCTCAGTAGTCAGACATCGTGAGAGAGCAGAATGGGGCGCTCCGCGGAACTCACGGACTTAGAACGTGGTCAGGTGATTGGGTGCCACATGTATCATACGTTCTTACGCGGGATTTCCACACTCCTAAACATCCCTAGGTCCATTGTTTCCGTCGTGATAGTGAATTGGAAACTATTGAAGGGACACGTACAGCACAAAAGCGTACAGGCCGACCTCGTCTGTTGACTGACAGAGACCGCCCACAGTTGAAGAGGGTCGTAATGTGTAATAGGTATACATCTATCCAGACCATCACACAAGAATGCCAAACTGCATCAGGATTCACTGAAACTACTATGACAGGCGAGAGGTGAGAAAACTTGGAATACATGGTCGAGCGGCTGCTCATAAGCCACACATCACGCCGGTAAATGACAAACGACGCCTCGCTTGGTGCACGGAGCGTAAACATTGGACAAGAACAGTGGAAAAAGGTTGTGTGGAGTGTCGAATCGCGGTACACAATGTGGCAAACCGATGGCAGGGTGTGGGTGTGGCGAATGCCCGGTGAACGTCATCTGCCAGCGTGTGTAGTGCCAACAGTAAAATTCGGAGGCGGTGGTGTTACGGTGTGGTCCTGTTTATCATGGAGGGGGCTTCCGCCCCTTGTTGTTCTGCGTGGCACTATCACAACACAGCATGTTTTAAGCACCTTCTTGCTTCCCACTGTTGAAGAGCAATTCGGGAATTGCGATTGCATCTTTCAACACGATCGAGAACCTGTTCATAATGCACGGCCTGGGGCGAAGTGGTTACACTTCAGTAACATCCGTGTAATGGACTGGCCTGCGCAGAGTCCTGACTGAATCCTATTGAACACCTTTGGGATACTTTGGAACGCCGACTTCGTGCCAGGCCTCACCGACCGACATCGATACCTCTCCTCAGTGAAGCACTCCTTGAAGAACAGGCTGCCATTCTCCAAGAAACCTTCCAGCACCTGACTGAACGTGTGTCTGCGAGAGTGGAAGCTGCCATCAAGGCTACGTGTGGGCCAACACCACATTGAATTCCAGCATTACCGATGGAGGGCGCCAAGAACTTGTAAATCGTTTTCAGTCAGGTGTCCGGATACTTTTGATCACGTAGTGTATGCAGATTGAAGGTACGAATGAAACTTTGTACCAACGCCGGGATTCGAACCAAGGTCTGCTGCTCGCTAGGCAGTTTCGCTAGCCAGCCAGTATGCCACCCTGGCACAGTGGCTTTGCACAACTGCACGGACAACCCTAGCTCGCCTCCATGCTCAATCCAAATTCCTATTCACGTCTCAGCCCACTTGGTATTCCTCCTAAACTCGAAGAGGATCTATCTACTAAGTTTGCTCCACAACCACTAGCAGCCAGTACTAGGAATCGTGAAACATCGCGTATATACAGTACTGTAAACGGTCCGAAAATTGCGTTTACATCTGTCGATTTTGTCCCGTTAAGAAAAATGCACCTGCTAGGAAACACATTTGGCATAACTAGCCTTTGTGTGTTGACTCTCGCGCAACTGAAGTGTGACTACATGTGAGAATCGGCCGCAATTCCTCGCCCGTCGACCAGGTGACCCCTGGAGCTGGGACAGTGGGCATCGGTGTTGCCGCTAGCGTTGTCCCGCCAAGGTCGTTGTCGGTGCCCCACTGTCCCGCTAGGCAAGCCTCACAGTCGGCGTGCCAACGCAACGGTCCACTGTATATACTCAGCATGGCTACTGGGTATACTCTACTTCCTCTCTTTTTTTCTGAGGAAAGGAGAAGGAAGAGACTACAGCGTAGCTTCCGACCTACTACATCACGATCGTTTTGTTTGGCGGCAAGAGGTAAACAGATTAAACTCGCATTCAAACGAATCGACTTTTGTGATCGACGGGTATATAGGGGACTGAACATACAGTGGGTAGATAGAAACATGGAAACACCAAACACTCAACACATTACCACGCCCAGTATGGCGTAGGAAAATCGCTGGCTCTCAAAATAGTTTCCAGTCGTCTCGAAATTGATAAATACGAGTCCTGTCCAGCATTCAAGAGAATCTCAAACCCACCATCCTCCAAAATAATTGGAAGCTCAGGTGACGATGGCGGAGGTGAATAGCGATCGCACACCCTTCTCTCCAAAGTACGTCCACATCTACATAAATACTCCGCAAGCCAACGTACGATGCGTGGCGGAGGGCACCCTGCCTACTAGTTGTCATTCCCTTTCCTCTTCCGCCCGCAAACAGATGGAAAAATGACTATGCCTCCAATGAGCCCTAAATTTTGCTATATATTATCTTCGTGGTTCTTACGAACACTGTATGTTGCCGGCAGTAGAATCGTTCGGCAGTCAGCTTCAAATGCTGGTTCTCTAAATTTTCTCAATAGTGTCTCTCGAAAAGAACATCGTTTTCACTCCAGGGACTCCCATTTGAGATCCCGAAGCATCTCCGTAATAGCCGCAATTTGCATGAAAATCCAAATATTGTTCGAACCTACCGGTAACAAATCTAGCAGCCCGCCTCTGAATTGTTTCGCTGTCTTCCTTCAATCCGACCTGGTACGGATCCCAAACACTCGAGCAGTACTCAAGAATAGGTCGCCCCAGCGCCCTATATGCGGTCTTCTTTACAGGTGAACCACTCTTTCCTAAAATTCTCCCAATAAAGGGAAGTCGACCAATCGCCTTCCCTATCACAATTCTCACGTGCTCGTTCCACCTCATATCGCTTTGCAACGTTACGCCCAGATGTTTAAACGACTTGGCTGTGTCAACCACGACACCAGTAATGCTGTATTCGAACGTTACAGGTTTGTTCATCCTACTCATCCACATTGACATACATTCTTCCACATTTAAGGCTACCTGCCATTCGGGAAATCTTGTTTAAGCCGTCTTGTATCTTCCTACAGTCACTCAACTTCGACACCTTACCGTACACAACGGCATCATTGTTGCTGTAGTGTTGGCAGAAGAGCCAACACTGTTTTTCTAGAGTAGGCCGAAATGCACGCGTTTAATTACACGCTGACTGGCGTGAGGTCTGGAACAGGACAATATCTTGAGAATTGCAAATAAAGTAAGTAGTTGATATAATACTTAACTTTAATCTACAATTGTAGAACATCTCTCGTTACGGTACATGCTTCATAATATTAATTATCAATTGAATACGGTGCCTTGCTAGGTCGTAGCAAATGTAGCTGAAGGCTATGCTAACTATCGTCTCGGCAATTGAGAGCGTATCGGTCAGTGTAGCTTCGCTAGCAAAGTCGGCTGTACAACTGGGGCGAGTGCTAGTACGTCTCTCTAGACCTGCCGTGTGGTGGCGCTCGGTCTGCTATCACTGACAGTGGCGACACGCGGGTCCGCCGTATACTAACGGACTGCGGCCGATTTAAAGGCTACCACCTAGCAAGTGTGGTGTCTGGCGGT